>NC_069504.1:698834658-699154658 GCF_027579735.1 Bombina bombina | reverse complement strand
GCTGGTCTTTTTTAGTGAAATAATTTACTGCAAAATAGTGACGTTTCGAGGACAAAAATGTCTGAGGAAGGGGATTTTTGTCCTCGAAACGTCACTATTTTATTTTATATATATAAAAGAAAAAGAGAAAATTGGTTCAACTGAACCACAAAGACTATATTAGCCAGCACTGAGTGTCACGTGAGTGTGAACGGACACAGTTACAGTCTGAGCGCTTTCCCAAGTTGAACGGGTTTGGATCTCCATCACTTTTGAGGGGTAAGCTGCACGGATTTTACTGTGCTATTTTCTAACTGTCTGGTAATATAAAAATATTAAGTACCAATAGCGCATTAAGTCGTAGTACACACTGAAGAGGTGTTTACCCAAGAAATAGCTGCAGTACATATAGCAGTCTACGAGTGCCTTTGTACACCAATACAGACATTACAGCTTATAATCTCATGTGAGCTCATGCTATAAGTAACAACACACCATAAGAAGCATTTAATTATACAAACACTAAGCAAATATATTTAAGATATAAGGATTTATACAGCTAGATATGGCAGCAGGGGGATTTGTCTTGCAGCAATTTGCTGAAGAAATAAGTGACACTGAAGACCTTTTTAATTCTGACACTATGGAAAAGGAGGCAAATTCTAATCTGGACAGTCTTTTTTTCAAAATGGATTCTCTATTGAAAAATGACACAAGAATTGAGATGGATATTAAAAGCTTCCAGATGTATAAAAAAGCAATGCGAATACCACGTGGGCTTAGAATCAGAAAATTCCCCTCTTTCCAAGTGTCAGATCAAGGTTTCATTGATAAATGGAATAATATTCTTACAGAGTGTTCTTTAGCACTCATTGATCTACTCATAGAATATAAAAAAATCTTTGCGTCAAGAATTGAGTGATGAAAAACAGAAATTACAGTCTTATTTGCGTCCACTTTCTGACAATCCAGATTTTGCAAAATATGATACCAAATTGCAACAGGTCATTTCTGATTTTAAGATTAACCTTTGGAATTTTAAAAAACAGAAAATCATGAGAGATAAACAGGACTATGAGTTAAATAAAGTATATAAATGGACAGTGACAAACATAAGAAGGAGATACAGAAGTTCCTATAAGGGCAGAGGTTCTGATAACAAGAAAGTGAGATTTGCAGATACTGACACTGAATATGACTATGACTCCTCTGACATTGAGACATCTGTTGAAACCTCTACTGTTACGGAAGGACTATCATCTTTTGCATTAAATACAAGCAATGTATCACAGTCAAAAAACGGGAAGGGCCAACAGAAGTCCACTGCACGCCGAAAAAAATACGCAGAGGGGGACGAGGAAGGTCAGGGAAGTTCAAGTCCGGATCAGATACCCAAGCCCAGGCGTTACCCACAGAGGAGGAGAGCAACACAGTTCCAGAAATATGCATGAATCTTAATAATGTTATTAATCTTTCTTCTTGTGTTTTAACTAAAACACAAATTGAGGTTTTATCTTTGGGTCTTGGTTTCTCTCCAACCACACACTTTGATCTTTTTAATACAGTGATAGATCTCAATAGATTTGTGAGATCGCTTGTTCTCAAAAAACATTTTTTGGGAGTCACTGAAAATACTCAAGGTGTGGTGGTTGAGGAGAGACCAGTTCCCATCAGATGTGGTTTAGATTTTTCTGAGGAATGTTCTATTTTGGACCTAATGGAATTGGATAGAGAAAACTTGGAATTTAACCCTTATCCTATTGGGGTTACCCAGGATATAACAAAAATGAAGGGTAAATCAAAGTTTTATCCAGTTAAATCTAGATCCAATTCCATAGAAGTCTTTCAAAAAACTGTCGAACAAGAATTGAAAAAACTAAGTTTAACTGAAAGTGAGAAACAACATCATAGAGCTAATTTGTCTAAAGCACAATTTCAATCTATTCAAGAAATAAAAAATAAGCATGAACTTGTCATACGTAATTCTGATAAAGGTGGTAAGGTGGTGGTTCTTAATCGTCAAGATTATTTAAGTGAAGCTTACAGACAACTCTTGGATGTCACGGTATATGAGAAACTCAAAAGTAATCCTGTATTTTATTTTAAATCAGCATTGAAGATTATTTTGGAGCAAGCCATGAGTGATGGCATTATTAAACAGGCTAATTTTGACTTCTTATATACTGAGCACCCTGTTTCGGCTATATTTCATTATTTGCCGAAGGTTCACAAACACGCCACCAGTCCACCTGGTAGACCCATAGTGGCAGGAATAGGCTCATTGAATGAGCCACTTTCTGAATTGATAGATGGGTATTTAAAACCTTTGGTCTTGAGCCTTATGAGTTATATAAGAGACACGTCTGATGTTATCAGACAAATTGAGAGCCTAGTTTGGCAGGAGGACTATATGTTCGTTACTATTGACGTGGTCTCTTTGTACACTTGTATTCCTCACGACAAGGGAGCTTTGGCTATCAAATTCTTTTTGGACAATTTTTCTACATATGATGTTGCATTGAAGCGGTTCATTGAGGTCTCAGTTGACTATTTGCTGACCCATAATTATTTTCTGTTTGAGGGGGATTTCTATCTCCAGAGGCGTGGGACGGCAATGGGGGCCAAATTTGCCCCCTCCTATGCCAACCTATATTTGGGTTGGTGGGAGCTGTCCCACGTCTATGGAGATGGGAACCCCTTCAGAGATTATATACATTTTTTTGGTCGCTATATCGACGATATTTTGTTGATTTGGAAAGGTCCTAGAGACCTCCTTGACCCGTTTCTCAAATACTTACAGAACAACTCACTTAATTTACAGTTCACCATGGAAATTAGTCCACATTCAATTCCTTTTTTGGATATTGAATTACATTCAAATGTTAAAAAATCCTGCATAGAAATTGAGTTGTTCAGAAAACCAAGGGCTGGAAATACAATTTTGAATGCCAAATCATGTCATCCACATCATACTATCAAATCCATTCCCAAAAGTCAATACATGAGGATTAAACGTAACTGTACAAGCTCAACAAGTTATGAAAAACATTCTAGTGATTTGACCGACAGATTAGTCATGAGAGGTTATTCACGCATAGCCTTACTCCAAACTAAAAGTGATGTTGATCAGTTAGACAGAACAGACTTATTTGTGTCAGGCAAATTTAAGGCTTCAGATAAATTTAATAAATTAAAATTTATCACTTCCTACAGTATGGAATATGGCAAGATTTGTGACATAATCAGGAAAGCTCTCCCCATATTGACCACTGATGAAAGTTTGGTAGATATTGTTAGGGAGGGCATTTGCTTCGTGTCCCGCAAGGCACAAACCTTAGGGAACATGTTGTCTCCCTCTATGTTACCATGTCAACAGACTCAAAAAAACTGGCTCTCTATTAAACCTGGTTTTTACAAATGTGGAAGTAAAAGGTGTAAGTCTTGTGCTTTTGCATCTTTTGGCACTACTTTTACATCTACGAATTATCAAAAGATATTTGAAATTCGTGAACATATGACGTGCAATTCCTGCTACGTTATATACCTTTTGACCTGTAGGGGGTGCTATAGGCAGTATGTAGGACAAACGACTCGTGCGTTAAAAGATCGCTTTTTAGAGCACTTACGCTCAATTGATGATCCAGAGTCCACTACGCCTATTTCCCTGCATTTCAAAAAACATCACCACTCTGACAGTTCACTGCTGACATTCCAGGCGATCCAACTGATTCCTAGGCACCCAAGAGGTGGCAATAGAGGTATTGCTCTCAGTAAAAGAGAAGTTTACTGGATTTTTCAGTTGGGCACTAGGGTGCCAGCAGGTTTAAACTTTGATTGGGATGTAAAACTTTTTGTAGATCAATAGTATAATTTTATTTTATTTTCACAGGGTTCACTTAATTCAACATAATTGTTGAAATACATTTTTAGTAATTTTTGATAATTTTTTCAGATTAAAAGACATTACTTAATAATTAATTTTATTTTTATTACTGTTATCACTCAGTTTAATACTTACATTTGTATTTAATTAATAATGTCATATTTCTTTCATGTAATTAGCAAGAGTCCATGAGCTAGTGACGTATGGGATATACATTCCTACCAGGAGGGGCAAAGTTTCCCAAACCTTAAAATGCCTATAAATACACCCCTCACCACACCCACAATTCAGTTTTACAAACTTTGCCTCCGATGGAGGTGGTGAAGTAAGTTTGTGCTAGATTCTACGTTGATATGCGCTCCGCAGCAAGTTGGAGCCCGGTTTTCCTCTCAGCGTGCAGTGAATGTCAGAGGGATGTGAGGAGAGTATTGCCTATTTGAATGCAGTGATCTCCTTCTACGGGGTCTATTTCATAGGTTCTCTGTTATCGGTCGTAGAGATTCATCTCTTACCTCCCTTTTCAGATCGACGATATACTCTTATATATACCATTACCTCTGCTGATTCTCGTTTCAGTACTGGTTTGGCTATCTGCTATATGTAGATGAGTGTCCTGGGGTAAGTAAATCTTATTTTCTGTGACACTCTAAGCTATGGTTGGGCACTTTGTTTATAAAGTTCTAAATATATGTATTCAAACATTTATTTGCCTTGACTCAGAATGTTCAGCTTTCCTTATTTTTCAGACAGTCAGTTTCATATTTGGGATAATGCATTTGAATTAATCATTTTTTCTTACCTTCAAAAATTTGACTCTTTTTTTCCTGTGGGCTGTTAGGCTCGCGGGGGCTGAAAATGCTTCATTTTATTGCGTCATTCTTGGCGCGGACTTTTTTGGCGCAAAAATTCTTTTCAGTTTCCGGCGTCATACGTGTCGCCGGAAGTTGCGTCATTTTTTGACGTTATTTTGCGCCAAAAATGTCGGCGTTCCGGATGTGGCGTCATTTTTGCCGCCAAAAGCATTTGGGCGTCTTATTTGGCGCTAAAAAATAAGGGCGTCGCTTTTGTCTCCACATTATTTAAGTCTTATTTTTTCAGTGCTTCTGGTTGCTAGAAGCTTGTTCTTTGGCATTTTTTCCCATTCCTGAAACTGTCATTTAAGGAATTTGATCAATTTTGCTTTATATGTTGTTTTTTCTCTTACATATTGCAAGATGTCTCACGTTGCATCTGAGTCAGAAGATACTACATGAAAATCGCTGTCTACTGCTGGAGCTACCAAGCTAAGTGTATCTGCTATAATTTTTGGTATCTGTTTCTCCAGCTGTTGTTTGTATTGCATGTCATGACAAACTTATTAATGCAGATAAAATTTCCTTTAGTACTGTTACATTACCTGTTGCTGTTCCGTCAACATCTAATTTTCAGAGTGTTCCTAATAAACATAAGAGATTTTATTTTTTAAATCCATTAAGAAGGCTATGTCTGTTATTTCTCCTTCTAGTTTACATAAAAGTCTTTTAAAACTTCTCTTTTTTCAGATGAATTTTTAAATGAACATCATCATTCTGATACTGATAATGGTTCTTCTGGTTCAGAGGTTTCTGTCTCAGAGGTTGATGCTGATAAATCTTTGTATTTGTTCAAGATGGAATTTATTCGTTCTTTATTTAAAGAAGTATTAATTGCATTAGAAATAGAGGATTCTGGTCCTCTTGATTCTAAATCTAAACGTTTAAATAAGGTTTTTAAATCTCCTGTAGTTATTCCAGAAGTGTTTAATCTCCCTGATGCTATTTCTGAAGTAATTTCCAGGGAATGGAATAATTTGGGTAATTCTTTTACTCCTTCTAAACGTTTAAGCAATTATATCCTGTGCCATCTGACAGATTAGAGTTTTTTTGGGACAAAATCCCTAAGGTTATGGGGCTGTCTCTACTCCTGCTAAATGTGCTACTATTCCTACGGCAGATAGTAATTCATTTAAGGATCCTTTAGATAGGAAAATTGAATCCTTTCTAAGAAAAGCTTACTTATGTTCAGGTAATCTTCTTAGACTTGCTATATTTTTAGCGGATGTTGCTGCAGCTTCAACTTTTTGGTTAGAAGCTTTAGCTCAACAAGTAACAGATCATAATTTTATAGCATTATTATTATTCTATAACATGCTAATAATTTTATTGGTGATACCATCTTTTGATATCATTAGAGTTGATGTCAGGTATATGTCTCTAGCTATTTTAGCTAGAAAAGCTTTATGGATTAAACTTGGAATACTGATATGTCTTCTAAGTCAACTTTGCTTTCCCTTTCTTTCCAGGGTAATAAATTATTATTTCAACTGTTTCTGGAAGGAAGGGAACTTTTTTTCCAAAGGATAAAAAATCTAAGGTAAATTTAGGTCTAATAATCATTTAGTTCCTTTCCTCACAATAAGGAACAAAAGCCTGATCCTTCATTCTCAGGAGCGGTATCAGTTTGGAAACTATTTCCAGTTTGGAATATATCCAAGCCTTTTAGAAAACCTATAGCCAGCTCCTAAGTACCCATGAAGGTGCGGACCTTATTCCAGCTCAGCTGGTATGGGGCAGATTACGTTTTCTTCAAAGAAATTTTGATCAATTCCGTTCTCAATTTCTGGTTTCAGAACATTGTTTCAGAAAGGTACAGAATTGGCTTCAGTTAAGGCCTCCTGCTAAGAGATTTTTTTCTTTCCCGTGTCCCAGTTAACACAGCAAAGGCTCAGCATTTCTGAAATGTGTTTCAGATCTAGAGTTGGCTGGAGTAATTATGCCAGTTCCAGTTCTGGAACAGGGGCTGGGGTTTTATTTTATCTCTTCATTGTACCAAAGAAGGTCAATTCCTTCAGACCAGTTCCGGATCTATCAATATTGAATCGTTATGTAAGGATACCAACATTCAAGATGGTTACTGTAGGACTGTCCTGCCTTTTGTTTAGCAAGGGCATTATATGTCTACAATAGATTTACAGGATGTGTATCTACATATTCCGATTCATCCAGATCACTTTTAGTGTCTGAGATTCTCTTTTTAGACAAGCATTACCAGTTTTGTGGCTCTACCGTTTGGCCTAGCCTCAGTTCCAAGAATTTTTTTCAAAGGTTCTCCGTGCCCTTCTTTCTGTAATCAGAGAACAGGGTTTTTTGGTATTTCCTTATTGGACAATATCTGGGTACTTGCTCAGTCTTCTCATTTTCGAAGAATCTCATACGAATCGACTTGTGTTGTTTCTTCAAGTTCATGGTTGGAGGATCAATTTACCAATCAGTTCATTGATTCCTCAGACAAGTGTAACCTTTTTAGGTTTCTAGAATAGATTCAGTGTCTATGACTCTGTCCTTGTCAGACAAGAGAAGTTTAACATTGATATCAGCTTGTCAAAACCTTCAGTCACACTCATTCCCTTTGGTAGCCTTATGCATGGAAATTTTAGGTCTTAGGACTGCCGCATCATATGCGATCTCCTTTGCTCGTTTTCACATGCGACCTCTTCAGCTCTGTATGCTGAACCAATGGTGCAGGGATTACTCAAAGATATCTCAATTAATATCTTTAAACCGATTATACGACACTCTCTGACATGGTGGGCAGATCACCATCGTTTAGTTCAGGGGGCTTCTTTGTTCTTCCGACCTGGACTATAATCTCAACAGATGCAAGTCTTACAGGTTGGGGAGCTGTGTGGGGGTATCTGACGGCACAAGGGGTTTGGGAATCTCAGGAGGTGAGATTTCCGATCAATATTTTGGAACTCCGTGCAATTTCAGAGCTCTTCAGTCTTGGCCTCTTCTGAAGAGAGAGTTGTTCATTTGTTTTCAGATAGACAATGTCACAACTGTGGCATACATCAATCATCTAGGAGGGACTCACAGTCCTCTGGCTATGAAAGAAGTATCTCGAATTTTGGTTTGGGCGGAATCCAGCTCCTGTCTAATCTCTGCGGTTCATATCCCAGGTATGGACAATTGGAAAGCGGATTATCTCAGTCGCCAAACGTTGCACCTGGGCGAATGGTCTTCACCCAGAGGTATTTCCTCAGATTGTTCAAATGTGGGAACTCTCAGAAATAGATCTGATGGCTTCTCATCTAAACAAGAAACTTCCCTGGTATCTGTCTGGATCCAGGGATCCTCGGGCGGAGGCAGTGGATGCATTATCTCTTCCTTACAAGTGTCATCCTGCCTATATCTTTCCGCCTCTAGTTCTTCTTCCAAGGGTATTCTCTAATATTCTAAAGGAATGCTCGTTTGTCCTGCTGGTAGCTCCAGCATGGCCTCACAGGTTTTGGTATGCGGATCTTGTCCGGATGGCCTCTTGCCAGCTGTGGACTCTTCCGTTAAGACCAGTCTTTCTGTCTCAAGGTTCTTTTTTCCATCAGGATCTCAAAACCTTAATTTTAAGGTGTGGAGTTTGAACGCTTGATTCTTGGTCAAAGAGGTTTCTCTGACTCTGTGATTGATACTATGTGACAGGCTCGTAAATCTGTATCTAGAGAGATATATTATAGATAGATATTATATTTCTTCAGGATGGTTTAGATAAAGGTTTGTCCGCAAGTTTTCTGAAAGACAAATCTCTGCTCTTTCTGTTCTTTTTCACAGAAGGATTGCTAATCTTCCTGATATTCATTGTTTTGTACAAGCTTTGGTTCGTATAAAACCTGTCATTAAGTCAATTTCTCCTCTTTGGAGTTTGAATTTGGTTCTGGGGGCTCTTCAAGCTTCTCCTTTTGAACCCATGCATTCTTTGGTCGTTATATTACTTTCTTGGAAAGTTTTGTTTCTTTTGGCCATCTCTTCTGCCAGAAGAGTCTCTGAATTATCTACTCTTTTTTGTGAGTCTCCTTTTCTGATTTTGCATCAGGATAAGGCGGTGCTGCGAACTTCTTTTGAATTTTTTACCTAAGGTTGTGAATTCTAACAACATTAGTAGAGAAATTGTGGTTCCTTCATTATGTCCTAATCCTATGAATTCTAAGGAGAAATCATTGCATTCTTTGGATGCTGTTAGAGCTTTGTAATATTATGTTGAAGCTACTAAGTCTTTCCGAAAGACTTCTAGTCTATTTGTCATCTTTTCCGGTTCTAGAAAAGACCAGAAAGCTTCTGCCATTTCTTTGGCATCTTGGTTGAAATCTTTATTTCATCATGCCTATGTTGAGTCGGGTAACACTCCGCCTCAAAGGATTACAGCTCATTCTACTAGGTCAGTTTCTACTTCCTGGGCGTTTAAAAATGAAGCTTCGGTTGATCAGATTTGCAAAACAGCAACTTGGTCCTCTTTGCATACTTTTTCTAAATTCTACCATTTTGATGTGTTTTCTTCTTCTGAAGCAGTTTTTGGTAGAAACGTACTTCAGGCAGTGGTTTCAGTTTGAATCTTCTGCTTATGTTTTTTCATTAAAATTTTATTCTGGGTGTGGATTATTTTCAGCAGGAATTGGCTGTCTTTATTTTATCCCTCCCTCTCTAGTGACTCTTGTGTGGAAAGATCCACATCTTGGGTAATCATTATCCCATACGTCACTAGCTCATGGACTCTTGCTAATTACATGAAAGAAAACATAATTTATGTAAGAACTTACCTGATAAATTCATTTCTTTCATATTAGCAAGAGTCCATGAGGCCCGCCCTTTTTTGTGGTGGTTTTGATTTTTTTGTATAAAGCACAATTATTCCAATTCCTTATTTTATATGCTTTCGCACTTTTTTCTTATCACCCCACTTCTTGGCTATTCGTTAAACTGAATTGTGGGTGTGGTGAGGGGTGTATTTATAGGCATTTTAAGGTTTGGGAAACTTTGCCCCTCCTGGTAGGAATGTATATCCCATACGTCACTAGCTCATGGACTCTTGCTAATATGAAAGAAATGAATTTATCAGGTAAGTTCTTACATAAATTATGTTTTTTACATTTAGGATGTTTATTATGTCTTTTATTTTTTGTGTTAATTTGAGTATTTATGACAGGACAAAAATTTGTAGTTAAAAACACATACTTTGCTCATGCTCACCTGCCTTAAAGTATTAAGTTCACTTTAATTAACTAATTGATTGCTGTGAGTTAACAGCTGACCTGTATTTAAGGCAGTGTATCATGGGTAGTAAGTATGGTCACTGAGGATGTAACACAAGGAAACGCGTCTGACCAGTCTTTATATTTTTCTACCTTGCTGCCTGTCTATTGCTGTTTTTCAATCCTACCTGTGGGATAACATTATGCCTAACTGTATATGTGAAGGACTTTCCAAATAAACAGGTATAAATATTTACTTATTTCAACTTTGCTTGGTGTTTTTGTGATTAAGTCTCACTGCTGCCGGGTGCGCCGGAAGATTTTGCTTATTACATTCATAAGTGACAGACTCTGTATAAACAAAATATTGTTTCTGGTTGGATTGAAGCAGAGCCCAAAGTCCTCCTTGACAATTAAGGAATGGATATTGTACACTTTGAATATGAAGGGATATTGAAATGTGTAGAGGGAGCTATTGTCTTCCTGAAACCCCTGTATTTATTGACACAGTTACTTTACCCTTTGGGGTTTTATGAATATGAATCCCCGGGGTATGTTATAGTCACAGGCAAATTCAGACCGTGAGGGTGGTGATGTACGTAAAGTGTCCCAAAAATAAAGCTTGCAGTGATTTACGGATACTCTTATCAGGCAAGTTCACCTACCTGACCCATCCTTGGACGGTCCGTGCTGTTGCTTTATGCTTTTAACTGAAAGCTGACTTCCGCTGAACATGTCGTGCTGCAGACAAACATTCAATCACTCACCCTTCCTTTCGTTACGCAATTTCCATTTCTTTTTAATGACACGATGAGTCCACGGATCATCTTAATTACTAATGGGATATTCACCTCCTGGTCAGCAGGAGGCGGCAAAGAGCACCACAGCAGAGCTGTTAAATATCACCTCCCTTCACTCCCAACCCAGAGCCTTGGTGGCTTTAGAGTAATGGGAACTTGTGGGACATAAATCTCACTGCGCCTCCCATATTTAATGCTGCCCTAATTCCTATAGTCTGATGGATATGACTCAGTCTTTGATTTCTTTGCAGGTCGATGTGAGGAAGAGGACCTCTCAAACCTGTGATCTGCCTTGCTGTCAGGCAGTAATATTGTGGTAAGTGCTGCTTTTATTTTTCTGGGAGCAGGAGACAACTCAGAACAAAGTAAGCACATTGGATCTACCTTATACACTATATATAGGGGCTCAAGATAAATGGGGCACTTTATTACTTTTATAAACTCTCCTAGGCTGGAGAGGACTGCGGACAGAATTTTATAGCAGGCACTGGGGCTGGTTAGAGCGCTGCATTATTGGCTACGGTGGTTATGGGGTTAACATAAGTATTTTTCCCCCCGGGAAGAAAGCTTTTACTTTGGGTACGCCCACGATGGGCGGATGTCTCCTTTGCGCGCCACTTCTATGCTCTTCAGTCAAGGGGACATATTGAGGAGAGTCAGTCTATGCCTGTCTAGGAGCGCATGTTGCGTGTCACATGCGTTCCTAGGACCGGACTGCTAAATTTTCTTCTGGCGGTATTCTGTATCGTCTACTACATAGAGAGATCTGATTCAGCTCTTGGCCAGTAAGGTCGGCGCCTCAGCAGTGTAGCTGAGGTGTGGAGGTAGCTGCAAGTTTATTTGGTATCAGAAATAAGCAGAAAGTGTTATTGCTACTTTACACAGAACGCAACAAAATATTTGCGGTTTGAATTTAAAGAGACAGTAACATTTTTTGGGATTAAAATGTTTTATTAAATTATAAGGTTTTTATTAAAAAATGTACCAAGTGTGAGTATGGATCAAGGGACTTTGCAAAATGTTCCTTGCTCTTTGTGTTTTAATGCTATTGTGGAACCACCAGTACCTTTCTGTCCCTCATGTATTGAGAGGACTTTAAGTTATATGGAAAAAAAAACCCATTCTGAGCCAACTTCTTCTAAAGCGGATGTTGTCCAGAAATCTAATGATGAAGTACAATATATGCCGCAACTTTCTCCTCAAGCGCTCCAAGCATTACTGCCCTCAGGAACAGATTTGCAAGGCTGCAACTAGGTCCTCTCTTCACACTTTTTCAAAGTTCAAGAAGTTTGACACTTTTGCCTGGGCTGAGGCCGCTTTTAGGAGAAAGGTTCTTCAAGCAGTGGTGCCTTCAGTTTAGGTTCCCTGTCTTGTCCCTCCCGTATCATCAGTGTACTCTAGCCTGGGTATTGAGTCCCGTTAGTAATTAAGATGATCCGTGGACTCATTGTGTCATTAAAAAGAAAAGAAAATTTATGCTTACCTGATTTTATTTCTTTTTTGACACGATGAGTCCACGGCCCGCCCTGTTTTTGTTTGAGACAGGTTGTTGGGTTTATAAACTTCAGACACCTCTGCACCTTATTGCTTCCTTTCTCTCCTCGACTTCGGTCGAATGACTGGGTTGGGAGTGAAGGGAGGTGATATTTAACAGCTCTACTGTGGTGCTCTTTGCCACCTCCTGCTGACCAGGAGATGAATATCCTATTAGTAATTAAGATAATCTGTGGACTCATCATGTTTAAAAAGAAATACATTTATCAGGTAAGCATAAATTTTGTTTTCTTTTAGAAGCAAATTTACAGGGGTCAAATAGTCTCAACCTCTTGGCTGGTTTCCAACAAACAATCGTCAGGCAAGAAAACGGGGGTGCAGCTGTTACCCCCTGTAGATAATTCAACTTCTGCTACGCGCATTTCACCTGCACTTGGTAAATTTGAATCTGGCTTCGTCTGGCCGTGTATCTTACTCTGATTGTTTAGTGCCTTTTATCTATGTTAGCTTATGTGACGTCAGGGGTGAATTGTCAACAAAGTTACTGCGGTGCCCATCTTATTCAAAAAAGGCAACATAAGTTGCTTAATTATCAGGGAAGTATATTCTACCTTTGGTTCACTTTTCAAAGAATATTAACATATAGAATATGCATAGCAAACTTGACATACTTATTCGCCACAACTTTTAGATATTAAAATAACCATTTATATTAAGCAATGACAATGGCGGGCCTCATAAAATCTAATTCTTATGTATCAATATGTAAATCCCACAATGCGAGCCAGTAGTTACCACATTAATAATTGACTTTACTCAATTAAATTGAACATATAGATGATACTAAATTAGTTTAAGAAAATAGCGGAGGTAGAGGAATACCAATGAAGTATGACAACCCATAATGTTTATGTAATATCGCTGTTATGTAAAATACATGTAGTATCAATTTTTCAAGATTATATCCTGCAATATATACCAAATACTAAAAGTAAAAGAAAAAAGAAAAAATAATATACTATTTACAAAAAAGGAGCACAATTTATCTCCTCATTTAAACCACTAGGAGTTAGTGCTCTCAAATTAAAAATCCATTTGCATTCTTTTTACATTAAGTATTTGTCTATCGCCACCTCTACCTTTTAAATCGACCCTTTCCAGGCCCATTAATTTTAATTCATTTTTATTGCTTTGATGAAAGCCTTGAAAATGACGTGCTACACTGCTAGTTTCAATTTCATTATCTATATCTCTCTTGTGTTCTTCAATGCATTCTTTGAGCCCTCTATAGGGTTTTCCTATATAATACATGGGACAGTTGCAAAATACTATGTACACTATTCCTTCTGTTCTACAATTAATTTTGCCAATAAGGTTATGGGTTTGTCCCCATTTATCCTTAAAATATGAACCTTGTTGCATAATTTTACAAACTGAACCTCTTCTACATTTCGTATTCCCATCCTTTTGGGAAATTTTCCTTAGCCAGTTTTGTCCTTCATGCTTAGTATAGTGGCTAGAGACCAATATATCTTTTATATTGGGTGCTTTTCTAGGTGTCATAAGAGGTCTATCACCAACTATTTGTTTTATGTCACTATCAAGGGTTAGAATATCCCAGTGTTTCTGCATCATTGCTCTAATATCATTCCATTTGTTGTTATATTGATTAATAAATCTAATAGTCGGTTCCAAAATATTAGGCTTATCTTTATATAACAACTCATACCTTGTCTGTTGTTTAGCTGAATTACATGTTTTCTTTAAGGTCGTATGCCAATATCCTCTTTGCATAAATCTGTCCTTTAAACTCTCTGCTTCCATTTTTGAAATTGGTCATTTCAGAGCAATTACGCCTGTGTCTTAAATACTGACCTTTTGGGATATTGTTAATAAGATAAAGGATGATGACTATCGGCCCTTAGAAGGGAGTTTCCAACTGTAGGTTTTCTATATGTATTTGTCACTAGTTAACTATAACGAGTGTAAATAATAAAGTCCAGAAAGTCAATGGTTGTTTTACTACACATATAGGTAAATTTTAAATATAGATCATTGGTGTTGAGATTAAACATAAAGGTATCTAGTTCTTTCTTTTTTAAGACACAATGAGTCCACGGATCATCTTAATTACTAATGGGGATATTCACCTCCTGGTCAGCAGGAGGAGGCAAAGAGCACCACAGCAGAGCTGTTAAATAGCTCCTCCCTTCACCCCAGTCATTCTCTTTGCCTACGTTAGTGATAGGAAGAGGTAAAGTGAGGTGTTTGTATAGATTCTTCAATCAAGAGTTTATTATTTTTAAAGTAGTGCAAGATTGTGCTGCTTTGTTCTAGGGTGTAGCCATAGTCCATATCAGTCTCTTCAGTAGAGGCTTGGTGACTTTAGAGCAATGGGAACTTGTGGGACATAATTCTCACTGCGCCTCCCATGTTTTCTTGCTACCCTATGTCTTTCAGTCTGAGGTAATCATTGACAGCATTTTATTCTCCTTGGGTCGATGTGAGGGAGAGGACCTCTCAAGCCTGAGAGCTGCCTTGCTGCCAGGCAGAAGTTAAGGTAAGTGCTACTGTAAATTTCTGGGGCACAAGGAAACTCAGAATAACAGTAAGCACACACTGAACATAAGGGGCTCTGTAGGGAATGTAGCTCTTTGTTGGGACATTCAATCTTTCCTGAGGGTAAAGTATTAGGGCATCGTTACTTGGCAGGCACTGGGGCTGGAGTAAAGCTGGTAAACAAACTTATGTTATGGCTCTGGTGGTGTCACTATTCTCTATAATATTGCAAATACATTGAGGGAATAGAACGGCATAGGTTTACGCGTACAATGGGCGGTCCTTCCTGTTTTTGCGCGCCACTTTCATAGCGCTTCAGTTCTGAGAGGCTGAGGGTATAGTGCGACATCAGGAAGGATTTATCCGGTCTGTTCTAGAGTTGCATGGTGAAAGTAGTCATGCGTTGCTAGTACAGAGGCGGTATTTCCTTTTTTTAGCAGCATATCATTGTTTGGGACTTCAAACAAGGCAATACTAAAGCGGATCGTCTGAAGAGAGGGGAAATGTAGCTGATCTTCATTCAGGTAGGAGCACTTCAGCACAGTGCTGAGGTGCAGCGGTTAATTTTTTGCTGTATAAAGCAAAAAATAAACCGTTTAGAATTTAAAGAGACAGTAACGTTTTTTTATAATTAATATTTGCAAATACATTTAAAAATGTTTGTTTACTATTTGGCAAATTGTAAACAAGCATGGACCAAGGGGACTTGCAAGATGTCACCTGCTCCTTATGTTTTGACGCCAACGTGGAACCACCAATCCCTTTCTGTCCTTCATGTATTGAAAGGACTTTATATTTATGAATGAATTATAGGGATAAGATTTTTTTCAGAGCCAGTCTCCTCTAAGGCAGATGTTGTCCAAGAGTCCCCAAGCATCCCAAATTTTACCGCCCTCACAAGCAGTGCACTGCGCTTCAGCTAATAGTCCCTTCTGGGATTTCATTACAAGACATAGCTTCTCTCATGTCTTCTACTATTTCTGATGCTCTGTCTGCTTTTCCAATGTTGCAGGGCAAACGTAAGAGGAAAGCCAGACATTCAGTAAGCAAGGTTTCTGATGCAATTGTTGCAATTTCGGAGGTATCCTCCCAACGACCTGAAGAAGAGGGTACTGCCGTAGCTTCTGAAGGGGAAATTTCAGATTCAGAGAGTCTATTACCTCTGACGGACTTGGAGGTGGTATATTTCAGATTTAAATTTGATCACCTTCGTCTGTTACTCAGGGAGGTTTTAGTTACCTTGGACGACAGTGGCTCCACAGTTGTGGTTGTCCCACAGAAGTCTAGTAAACTGGACAGATATTTTGAGGTTCCTTCCTACACAATTGTATTTCCAGTTCCTAAAAGAGCTACTGAAATAATTGCTAAGGAGTGGGAGAGACCAGGCATTCCTTTTTCTCCCTCTCCTATTTTTAAGAAGATGTTTCCAATAGCCAATTCTGTTAAAGAGGCTTGGCAAACTGTCCCTAAGGTAGAAGGGGCCGTTTCCACCTTAGCTAAGAAAACTACTATTCCCATAGAGGATAGTTGTGCTTTCAAAGATCCTATGGATAAGAAGTTAGAGGGGTTACTCAAGAAGATTTATGCAACCGGTTGTGTGCATTGCCACTGTCACTAGTGCTGCGACATATTGGTTTGATGCACTGTCTGAGGCCCTCAGGACAGAAACTTCTTTGGATGAGATCCAAGATAGGATAAAAGCTCTTAAACTAGCTAATGCCTTTATTTTGGATGCTTCCCTTCAAGTTTTTAAATTGGGAGCTAAGATCTTGAGTTTCTCTATTCTAGCTTGCAGAGCCTTATGGTTAAAACTTCTAGCTATTCCTTACAAGGGGAAGACCTTGTTTGGACCTGATCTGAAAGAGATTATCGGGAGGTAAGGGTCATCTTCTCCCTCACTATAAGAGAAATAAACAAAATGGACGACAGAGTCATTTTTCGTTCCTTTCGAAATTTCAAAGGAAATTCATCCTCTTCCTCCTCTAAGCAGGAATAATCTAAGCCTACATGGAGACCCAGCCAGTCTTGGAATAAAGGAAAACAATCCAAGAAGCCTGTTAGTGATTCCAAGACAGCATGAAGGGCATGCCTCCGATCCGGGACCGGATCTGGTAGGGGGCAGACTTTCCTTCAAGCCTGGGTTCGGGATGTTCAGGATCTCTGTTCAATAGAAATAGTTTCTCAGGGATACAAACTGGAGTTCAAAGTTTTTCCTCCCAGGCAAAGAAAGAGGCGTTTGTTCCTGTTCCAATTCAGGAACAGGGTCTGGGGTTTTATTCCAATCTGTTCGTGGTTCCCAAAAAAGAGGGAACCTTCAGGCCAATTTTAGACCTCAAGAGTCTAATCAAATTTCTCAGGGTACCGTCCTTCAAGATGGAAACAATTCGTTCCATTGATCCAAGAGGGCCAATTTATGACAACAGTGGATTTAAAGGACACATATCTACATGTTTCCATTCACAAGAATCATCACAAATTCCTAAGGTTTGCCTTTCTGGACAAACACTTCCAGTTCATGGCTCTTGCCACAGCTCCCAGAATTTTCATAAAGGTTCTGGGATCGCTGTTGGTGGTGCTTCGGTCACGGGGCATTGCAGTGGCACCCTATCTGGACGACATCCTTGTCCAGGCGCCATCCTTACAACAAGAAAGATCCCACACGGACATGTAGTTATCCTTTCTATGATCTCACGGGTGGAAGATAAATTTGGAAAAGAGTTCCTTAGTTCCAAATACAAGGGTAACTTTCTTGGGAACCATGATAGATTCCCTATCTATGAAGATTTTTCTGACAGAAGTCAGGAAATCAAAGATTATCGAAACTTTTCTAGCCCTTCAGTCCACTCCTCGGCCGTCATTGGCCCAGTGCATGGAGGTAATCGGGCTGATCATTGGCGGCAATGGACATCATCCTGTTTGCTCGGTTCCAGCTCAAACCTTTGCAGTTAAGCATGCACTGGCAATGGAACGGAGATTATGCAGATTTGTCTCCTTGAATACTACTGGAGCAGGAGACAAGGGATTCTCTTCAATGGTGGTTATCTCTGGTTCATCTCTCCCAGGGAACCTGCTTTCACAGACCATCTTGGGTGATTGTGACAACAGACGCCAGCCTTCTAGGGTGAGGAGCAGTCTGGTGCTCCCTAAAGGCTCAGGGAGTTTGGACTCAGTCTGTTCTTCCTATAAACATTCTAGAGCTGAGAGCGATCTTCAATGCTCTTCTGGCCTGGCCTCAGTTAGCCTCAGATTCCAGTCGGACAATATAACATCAGTGGCTTCCATCAATCATCAGAGAGGAACGAGGAGTTCCTTAGCGATGACAAAAGTAACCAAAGTAATTCAGTGGGCGGAGACCCATTCTTGCTGCCTGTCTGCGATCCACATCCCAGGGATGGACAACTGGGAGGCGGACTTCCTGAGCAGGCAGACCTTTCATCCGGGGGAGTGGGAACTCCATCCGGAAGTGTTTTCCAGCCTGATTCTCAAGTGTGGTCAGCCGGAATTAGATCTCATGGCATCCCGACATGAGTCTCCTTACCTTATTTTTCATTCTTATAAGGTAGTTTTACGTACTAAATTAGGATTTCTTCCTAAGGTTGTTTCTGATCGGAACATTAATCAGGAGATTGTTGTTCCTTCCTTGTGTCCTAATCCTACTTCTCAGAAGGAACAGCTTCTGCACAATTCGGACGTGGTCCGTGCTTTAAAGGTTTACCTGCAGGCGACTAAGGATTTTCGTCAGTCTTCTGCTTTGTTTGTGGTTTTCTCAGGAAAACATAAGGGGCAGAAAGCTACGACTACTTCTTTCTTTTTGGCTGGAGTATCATACGTTTTGCATATGAGACTGCTGGACAGCAGCCTTTGGAGAGAGTTACGGCTCATTCCAACGGGGCCGTTGCTTCCTCATGGGCATTCAAGAACGAAGCTTCTGTGGAACAGATTTGCAAGGCTGCAACTTGGTCCTCTCTTCACACTTTGTCAAATTTGTAGAACTTTGAAACTTTTCCCTCGGCTGAGGCCGCTTTTGAGAGAGAGGTTCTTCAAGCAGTGGTGCCTTCCGTTTTTAGGTTTCCTGTTTTATCCCTCCCGTATCATCTGTGTCCTCTAGCTTGGGTATTAATTCCCATTAGTAATTAAGATGATCCGTGGACTCATAGTGTCATTAATAAAAGAAAACAAAATTATGCTTACCTGATCATTTTTTTTTTTTTTTTTTTTGACACGATAAGTCTATGGCCCGCCCTGTTTTTGTAAGACAGCTTGTTGGGTATTATAAACTTCAGACACCTCTGCACCTTGTTACTTCCTTTCTCTCCTTTACTTCGATCTAATGACTGGGTTGGGAGTGAAGGGAGGTGATATTTAACAGCTCTGCTGTGGTGCTCTTTGCCGCCTCCTGCTGACCAGGAGGTGAATATCCCATTAGTAATTAAGATGATCCATGGACTCATAGTGTCAAAAAAGAAATAAAATTATCAGGTAAGCATAAATTTTCTTTTTTGTAATTTTTTTTTCCTTTTGTGGAGCTTTTAGTTTCTGTCCCATAACCTACTTTAGAAGCTGAGCCTTCTGAACACTTACCTATCAGTGTTTAACGTGTTTATTCTAAGCAGGCTGTGGTATTACCTCTAGCATATTTATGCTACACATGTTTAAATGTTCTCATTTTAACCATCCTAATGCTGCTCTTGCTTCTAAAGGTGTTACTGTTTTTTGTTTGTTCCTTATTGGTATAATCTACAGATTTTGCTCTTGTAGGTAGGGTCTCTACAGTATGATATGTTGGCAGCTATGCCGCATTCAAATATGAATAAAAGGTAAGTTAATCATTTTACCTTTTTAATTGGCTTTGAGCCTACTGAGGTTAATGTTTTCTGTTTATAAATTTGATAAATCATCAAAGGGGGGGGGGTTCTCTTATAATCAGGGGTCTGATTATGAATCGGACGCATCCTTTTTCTTTTCTGTTTTAAAGGGACATGAAACCTCAAATTTTCCCTCATAATTCAGATAGAGTATACTATTTAAAAAAAAGTTTCCAATTTACTTATGAAATTTGCTTTGTACTCTTGTTAGTCTTTGTTGAAGAGATATCTAGCTAGGTATTGTGCTCATGTCTGAAGCACAACATGACAGGAAAAAATGCTGCCATCTAGTGCTCTTGCTAATGTTAACATTGTTGCAAAATGCTGCCATATAGTGCTGCAGACGCGTATGCACAAAGAATAACAATAACATTATGGATATTTGATCATAGAAGTTAATTGGAAAGTTGTTTAAAATTGAATGCTCTATCTAAATCATGAAAGAAAAATGTGTTTTCTGGCCATTTAAGGTTGAACATATTAGATTTTGTTTACTTTAGAGGTTTAGGATCCTAAAGTAGCTCAGGATAAGGCTGTGATTTGTTTAGACTTAACTTATTATCCTATGGTTAAATCTGCTAAGGTTTTTACCTGTCCCTAATGCTGTCTCAGATGATTTCTCAAGAATGGACTAAGCCAGGTAATCCCTTTATTCCTTCAGCAAGGTTTAAATGGACAGTCTAGTCAATTTATAAAATAATAAATAAATAAATAATAAATTTAGGTAGGATTCAGATAGGGCATGCAATTTTGAACAACTTTCAAAATGTACTTTTATCATCAAATGTGCTTTGTTTGTTTGGTGTTCTTTGTTGAAAGCTAAACCAAGGTAGGCTCATATGCTCATTTCCAAGCCCTTGAAGGCCTCCTCTTATCTCAGTACATTTTGAATTTTTTTTTTTTTACAGCAAGACAGCGCTAGTTTGTGTACAGGTAACATTGTGCTTAATCCTGTGGAGCTATTTAATAGTCGGCAATGATTGGCTAAAATGCAAGTCTGTCAAAAGAACTGAAATAAGGGGGCATTCTGCAGAGGCTTAAATAAAAGGTAATCTTAGAGGTTAAAAATATATTAATATAACTGTTCGTTATGCAAAACTGGAGAATGGGTAATATTTATCTTTTTGTACATTTTCTAGTAGACTGTCCCTTTAAGTATATATATCCTTTGCCGGCTACTAATAATAATGAACTTTAATTGAAGGGGTCATTTTTACCTTGGCTATGTGTAATTCTTCTATCCCTTTGGAAGATAGTTCTTCCTTTTAAGTCCCTTTAGATTGGAAGTTAGAATCCTTCCATAGAAGGTTTTTTCAGCAAGCAGTTGTATTTTTTAGGCCAGCAGTTGTTATTGCTAGTGTGGCTACTGATTCCATTTGGTTTAATAGTCTTTCAGTTTGTTGCTCTACCAGAATTTGTTTTAAAGGGACATTAATTATTTTGAAATTTAATATAAAATGATAAATCATACATATAAAAAAGTCTCCAATATACTTTCATTATTTATTTGTTCCCATTTTCCTGTAATTCAATTCTGAAATTGTAAACTTTTCAGTTCCTGTTAGAAATGAAAGTGCAGAACACTGTTATATTCCACACAGCCATTGGCTGCACAATCTAGTGACCTATTTATAACTGTCTCTAATTGGTCACAGCAGAGAAGGCAACCTAAGTTACAACATGGCAGCTCACATTGTTTTATAGACACTAAAACATTACTTATTTTGTTAATGTTTAAACAACTAAATTTAAAAAAATACATATACATGTTATTCTCAGATCTTTTCTTTGAATGCATCATTTTACCAAGCATTTATTTAGTGTTTTAATGTCTCTTTAAGGTTCTGGGAACCCTTTTTGTCTGTGAGAGTATTGCAGTCTTTCCTTACCTGATCGATATCTTGGTTCTGTTTTCTTTTTTTCTTTTAGAAGAATCTCTCACTTACAGACTGTTGTGGTTTCTTTTACAATTTGGTTGGAAAATACATTTTCCAAGGAGTTCTCTGGTTTCTCAGACAAGGGTTGTTTTTCTGAGAGTTCAGATAGATAAATGGAAACTGAATCTATCTGTGACAGCTAGTTGTTCTTTTGCATGGAGGTATTGGGTCTCATGTTTGTTGCATTTGATGCTGTTCAGTTTGCTCGTTTTTTTCTTGAGGCCTCTTCAACTTTGTATGACTCCAATCACTTAAGATGCAAGTCTTTTGGGTTGGGGGGCCATCTAGTGGTCTCTGAGGGCACAAGGGATTTGGTTTTCTCTGGAGGCGAGGTTGCCAGTTAATGTTATAGAACTCTGCAATTTTTAGAATCGATTCCTTCAGAGTTGGCCTCTGTTGAAAAGGGAAACTTCTCTTCATTTTCCTTGCATTCCTTTAGAATTCCTTGGATTTTGCATTTTTTTGTAGAATGGTTTAGATAAGGATTTATCTGTCAGTTATTTGGTAGGTGGGATTTTTTTCTTTCAGTTTTTGTTCGACTAGAAATTTAATCTTTGAGATTCATGGTTTTGTTATAGCTTTGGCTAGAATAGAACCTGTTCTTAAGCCAATTTCTCTTTCTTGGAAGGATTTGTTTTTCTTTTGGCCCTCTTCTGCTAGAAGAGTCTTTGTTGCCGGCTCTTTCATGTGATTCTTCTTATCTTATTTTTCACCAGGATAAGGCGGTTTTGTGGATTGTATTTTTTACTTTTTTTCAAAGGTTGTGTTTTCTGATTATATGTCTGGATATTTCTTTTCATTATTTATATCTTAATCATAGAATTCTTCATAGAGGCTTCTTCATATATTGGATGTTGTAAGAGCCTTAAAGTATTACAGGATTTCAGACACACTTCTAGTTTGTTTATTTTTCTGGTTTCAGGAAGGGGCAGAAAGCTTCTGCCATTTTTTTGGATTCTTGGTTGATACTTTTGATAAGGCTTTCTTTGAGGTGGGTCAGCCTCCACCTAGACTGATTTCTGCCCAATATATCTGATCACTTTCTACTTTTTGGGCTTTTAGAATGAGGCTTTTGTTGATCAGTTTTGCAAGGTAGCTTCTTGTGTTTGTCATTTTTTTTCTTCATATTTTTTACTAAATTCTGTAATTCTGATGTTTTTTTTGTTTCTTCTGAGGCAACCTTTGGTAGGAAGTCTTTCAGGCAGTTGTCTCATGCAATTAAAATGACCAATAGGCAAAATAAAAATGATCCTATTACCCTGCTCGTTATTTAGGTCCTATTTGGGTTGTTAATTTCTTTTTTCTTTTTAAACTTTATTTTTGGTTAAGTTCCATTACATACACAGGAGAAAAAACAAGCAGTATTGTTAATCATACATAGTAAGTTATTATACATTAACGATTAGGTACAAAGCATCGGAGGAGGATTGACTGTTCTCCATGTAGTGACAGCACCAAAATAATAAATTGCTGTCCTAAGGTAATAAATAACCCAAAAGCTATTAAGTTGTTATTTTCTACTTACACAGATCTTGTTAAAAATTGCAGTGAAATCAGATTCCTATATTGCAATGCCCCTCAGCTCAAAACGACTTGAAGCATGAACAAAACCGAGACAAAAATCTAGCCAAGATACAGTACATACCATTTGACCCAAGTCCAGCTAATCAAAGTAAGGCCTTAATTATGAAGTGCTGATGCCATGATGGAGATCTGGACAAAGCAATAGGCCCACTCCTGCAGATTCTATTATCATAAGTGATGACTAATGAATGTTTGTATCTAAGAAAGAAATGGTTTATGTGGTTACCTAGACTGCACCAGTTATAGGAGGACATCATCTGCCATGCAAGTTTTTCTTATGAATGTATGTGGATTTCCTTCTTACTATAGGAAGAGTCCAGAGCTGCATTCCTTACTTGTGGAAAATACTGAACCTGGCCACCAGGAGGAGGCAAAGACACCCCAGCCAAAGGCTTAAAGGGACAGTCTAGTCCAAAATAAACTTTCATGATTCTGATAGAGCATGTAATTTTAAAATTTTTTCCAATTTACTTTTATCACCAATTTTGCTTTGTTCTCTTGGTATTCTTAGTTGAAAGCTAAACCTAGGAGGTTCATATGCTAATTTCTAAGCCCTTGAAGGCTGCCTCTTCTCTCATTTTGACAGTTTTTCACAACTAGAGGGTGTTGCTTCATGTGTGTCATATAGACAACACTGTGCTCATGCACGTGGAGTTCCAGTGAGCCAGCTCTGATTGGCTAAAATGGATGTCTGTCAAAATAACTGAAATAAGGGGGCATTTTCCAGAGGCTTAGATACAATGTAATCACAGAGGTAAAACGTATATTTCTATAACAGTGTTGGTTATGCAAAACTAGGGAATGGGTAATAAAGGGATTATTTATCTATCTTTTTAAATAATACAAATTCTGGTGTAGACTGTCCCTTTAAATACCTCCCCCACTTCCTCATATCCCCAGTCATTATTTGCCTTTCGTCACAGGAGGTTTGCAGAGAAGTGTCAGAAGATTTCGGAGTAGTCTCTTATGGAGGGTAGTACTCTTCAAGATGGGACTGGAGTTTTAAGTAGTCCTGTCAGCCTCTCAGTGAGAGCATGGATGAAAGTTAGAGTTCGGAGATGCAGGGAGAGTCTTTCTGCGAAACAATCCTGACTTATATTAACAGCTCCATAAGCAATCAGCGTTTACAAGTTTTGTTGCCTTCTTTTTTCTCTCAAGCCCATGTCAGAAGCGCTGCTACAATCTGTCACACTTGAAGGGCTGTGTTACTGTTCCACGGCATAGATTCTGGTAAGATCGTTTCATTTTTTTATACATGTATGATAACGCAAGAAGACAGGGTCACAGTGTGATTCCTTTTATCTGTATAGAATCAAGGGTTAATATCCCCTGAGGGGGATTATTGAACAGTGGGTAATCTTATGTTTGTTTAATTTTATGCTGCTTTTATATGTGAGATGTCATTGGCTCATAGGCTGTTATGGAATATACAGGTTTAACTTTCACTTTGAGAGCTGTGCAGCTTACAAGTTTGGCGCCTTTTTTCTCATAGCAGAGACAGTCCAGCATTACGCAGTATTCATTCCCTCTTTCCTGACCGGGTGTTTATCAGAGAGGAGTCATAAATCTCCATACTGTCTGGGTCATAGGAGGAGGGGAATGCCCCAGCCATTGGGGTATAAGGGTGCCGTATTTATGAATAAAATAAGTTTGTTTTATTGCACTAGCGACGGAGGATTCTGTTACTTAAGAGGGTACTCCCTCTATTCCTAAAGTGATTCCTGTTTATATTGTGAGGCGGCCTTGGATCCACCCTCTCAATTATGTGCCATATGCCTTAATAATGTGATAATATCAAGCATGTTTGATACCACTGAGCAGTCCACCTCTGAGGAGTTGTCATCCAGTGAGGTGTGTACCCTACATTCTTCTCTCTACACGTAGTTTCCCGTAGCATTGCTGATCCTCCATCGGGGGGGGGGGGCTTTTTTCACCAGACATTACTGCGCAGTTCAGGCGGCGGTGTCTGCGGCCTTTAATACTTTACCTCGCCCTGCCAAGCGCAAGGTTACATTTTGCACTCCTTTCCAGAGTACATTGGATAATTTATTGGATTTCACTGATACGGTTAGCCGAGGATGAAGTTCTTTCTAAGTCTTCAGAGTATGAACATTCTGGGTCGGAGTTTGCTGGCTCTAAACCTCCGGTTGCGGAGGAACCAGACTTTAGTTTTAGGAATTTGCGCTTTCTTCTTTCTTCAAAAGAAAGTTTTTGCCGAATTCAGAGGATCCAGAGGCCAAATTGCCTGATAAACCTTGGATTCCTAAATTGGATAGAGTTTGAGGACAGGGTGGTACCTTTATTCTTCCCTGCTTCTGTTAGATGGCGAACATTATTAAGAATGAATGGGACAGGACTGGTTTCCTTTTTCCCCTCTTCTCTCTTTAACAAAATGTTCCTGATCTTGGACTCTCTATGGAGTTGTGAGGTTCCGTCCCTAAAAGGGATGGCACTATCTTCGTCCTTCCTAAACGTACTACTATCCTGCTTGAGGATAGCTCTTCGTTTTAGGGCCCATAGATAAAAGATGGAAACTCTGTTAAGAAAGATGTTTCAACATATGGGATATTTGTTTTTCAACCGGCGGTGGCTGGAGCAGTGACCTATTGGTGTGACTCCTTACGGGATTTGATTAAAGGGACACTGTACCCAAAAAATTTATTTTGTGATTCAGATTGAGCATGCAATTTTAAGCAACTTTCTAATTTACTCCTATTATCAATTTTTCTTCGTTCTCTTGCTATCATTATTTGAAAAAGAAGGCATCTAAGCTTTTTTTTGGTTTCAGAACTCTGGACAGCAAATTTTTATTGGTGGATGAATTTATCCACCAATCAGCAAGGACAACCCAGGTTGTTCACAAAAAATGGGCCGGCATCTAAACTTACATTCTTGCATTTCAAATAAAGATACCAAGAGAATGAAGAAAATTTGATAATAGGAGTAAATTAGAAAGTTGCTTAAAATTTCATGCTCAATCTGAATCACAAAAGAAAATTTTTGGTTACAGTGTCCCTTTAAGGGGCAGGGTCCCCTCTACGTTCTTCAGGAAAGAATTGAGGCCTTGAGACTGCTAATTCTTTTATCTGTGATGCTAATATGTAGATTGTCCGTCTGAATGCTACAGCTTTTTCTGTTCAGGCCCATCAGGCTCTGGCTGAAGTCATGATCTGCGGATACGACTTCTAAGTCTAGTCTTCTTTCGCTCCCCTTTCAGGGAATGATTTGGTTTGGTTAAGGCCTGTACTCAATTATCTCCACGGTCACAGGGGGCAAGGGTTGCCCTCCTACTGCAGGAGAATATGAACTAGTTTAAGGGACAGTTTTAGTTTTTAGTTCTGATAAAGCCCATGTCAGCAGTCTTCCGCTAGGCTAGAGCAAAACGAGAGCTCATGGAAGCCCGCTCAGTACTGGAATAAATCAAAGCAGAGCAAGAAGCCCCCCCGAGTCTAAGTTGGAATGAATGGGTGGTCCCCGGTCCTCTTCTGAATTGTGTAGAGGGAAAACTGTTGCTCTTTTCAGTTGCTTGGTTCAGAGACGTGCAGGATCCATGGGTCCTGGAGGTCATAGCTCAGGGTTTCAAGATAGGTTCAAGTCTCAGCCACCCAGGGGCAGATTCCTCCTCTCAAACCTGTCTTCCTGACCAGAAAAGAGGGAAGCCTTTCTGGGGTGCCTACGGAATCTGTCCTCTTAGGAGTTTTTGTCCTGGTGCCTATCGCTGTGAGGTTTGAGATGCAATTCAAACCTTTTCGTAGTCCCAAAGTAGGAGGGAAATTTTCCGTCCTATTCTGGACCTAAAGTGCTTAAGCAAGTTTTTAAATGGAGACAATAGGGTCCTTTCCTGCCCTCGTTCGAGAAGGGCAGTTCATGACCATGATTTTTTTGGAAGGATGCTCCCTTCACGTACCAATCCTCAAGGACCACTTCCAGTTCCTAAGATTTGCGTTCCTGGACCAGCACTTTCAGTTTATTGCACTAACGTTTGGTTTAGCTATGGCTCCAAGAAATTTTTCCAAGAGTGGACCATTCGGAATCTCCCCTTCTTCGATCCCATGGATGGAAGATGAATAACAGACCAGAGACGTTGCAAGCTAGCTTCAACATGTTTTGCCCTCCAGACCTCCTTAAAGGGACAGTATACACTCATTTTCATATAACTGCATGTAATAGACACTACTATAAATAATAAGATGCACAGATACTGATATAAAAATCCAGTATAAAAATGTTTAAAAACTTACTTAGAACCTCTTAGTTTAGGTCTGTTGAAAAGGTAGCTGGAAAGCCCACTGCAAATGGGGAAAAAAGACACTCCCCCCCTCCCCCTTCTTTTGCATATGAAAAGACCCTTTACACAAATGGGAGCAAGCTGGAGAAGGTAGCTGACGGTATTCACATAAAACTTTGGGGCTTGGTTAGGAGTCTGAAAATCAGAGCAATGTTATTTAAAAATAAGCAAAACTATACATTTTTTAAAAAAACTAACTTTATGGGCTATATAAATAGATCATCTACAAAACCATTTATGCAAAGAAAAAATGAGTGTATAATATCCCTTTAAGGCCATCTGTGGCTCGGTGTATGGAGGTGATTGGTCTTATAGTGTCTAGCATGGACATCATTTCCTTTGCCAGGTTTCACCTCAGACTGTTGCAACTATGCATGCTGAAGCAGTGGAATGGCGATCATTCGGATCGGTCTCAACAGATTTATCTGGACAACCGATCGAGAGAATCACTCTCTTGGTGGTTTTGTCCGGATCACTTTTCCCAAGGGACGTCCATCTTAAGTCCATCCTGGGTGATTGTGACTATGGTTGCGAGTCGGTCAGGATGGGGAGCTGTTTGGGGTGCCAGGAAGGCACAGGGCCTATGGACTCAGAAGGAAAGCTCCTTTCCGATCTCATTTTGGATCTTCGGGCAATATACAAACCTCTGAAGGCTTGACCTCTGCTGGGTTTGTCACAGTTTATCTGATTCCAATCGGACAATATATCGGTGGCTTACATCAACCATCAGGGGGGAACGAGAAGCTCCCTAGCTATGAGGGAAGTATCTCGGATTCTGGAGTGGGCGGACACCCACATTTGTTCGCTGTCAGCGATCCACATTCCGGGTGTGGACTACTGGGAAGAGGATTTCCTCTGCAGACAATCCTTTAATCCAGGGGAATGGTCTCTCCATCTCGAGTGTTGCGGAGATTTGCAAGAGGAAGATCTTTTGACGTCTCAATATCTAGCTACCCAGATATAGGTCGAGATACAAGGATCCTCAGGCGGAGCTAACAGATGCATTAGCGGTGCCTTGGAGGTTCAATCTAATTTATCTTTTCCGGCCGTTACCACTACTTCCTAGTTTAGTGGCTCGAATCAAGCAGGCGTCAGTGATACTGATTGCTCCATCTTGGCTGCGAAGGATATGGTTCGGGGATCTAGTGTGGATGACATCTCCTCCATGGAAGTTACCTTGTTGCAGGGATCTGCTGACCATGGTCTCTTTGTTCATCATAGTCTAGACTCTGAGGCTGACTGCGTGGAGATTGATTGCTTAGTCCTAGCCAAGAGAGGGTTTTCTGAGAGTTATTTTTACTCTAATTCAAGCTTGGAAGCTGGTTGCTCGTCGTATCTATCATAAAATGTGGAGGACCTACTTATTCTGTTCTCCAGGATGAACTGGAGAAGGGCTTTTCTGCAAGTCCCCTGAAGGGACAAATTTCGGCCCTGTCTGGGTTACTGCACAAGAGGTTCGCTGAGCTTCTAGATGTGCAGTCATTTGTTACGGCTCTGCTAGGATCAGACCTATGTTTAGATCTAATGCTCCTCCTTGGAGTTTAAATCTTGTTTTTAAAGTTTTGCAACGAGCTCCATTGGAGCCTATGCATGAATTAGACATTTAAATTGTTGTCTTGGAAGGTTCCTTTCTTTCATGTAATTAGCAAGAGTCCATGAGCTAGTGACGTATGGGATATACATTCCTACCAGGAGGGGCAAAGTTTCCCAAACCTCAAAATGCCTATAAATACACCCCTCACCACACCCACAATTCAGTTTTACAAACTTTGCCTCCTATGGAGGTGGTGAAGTAAGTTTGTGCTAGATTCTACGTTGATATGCGCTCCGCAGCAAGTTGGAGCCCGGTTTTCCTCTCAGCATGCAGTGAATGTCAGAGGGATGTGAGGAGAGTATTGCCTATTTGAATGCAGTGATCTCCTTCTACGGGGTCTATTTAATAGGTTCTCTGTTATCGGTCGTAGAGATTCATCTCTTACCTCCCTTTTCAGATCGACGATATACTCTTATTTATATACCATTACCTCTGCTGATTTTCGTTTCAGTACTGGTTTGGCTTTCTACAAACGTGTAGATGAGTGTCCTGGGGTAAGTAAATCTTATTTTCTGTGACACTCTAAGCTATGGTTGGGCACTTTATTTATAAAGTTCTAAATATATGTATTCAAACATTTATTTGCCTTGACTCAGAATGTTCAACATTCCTTATTTTCAGACAGTCAGTTTCATATTTGGGATAATGCGTTTGAATCAATCATTTTTTCTTATATGTTGTTTTTTCTCTTACATATTGCAAGATGTCTCACGTTGCATCTGAGTCAGAAGATACTTCAGGAAAATCGCTGTCTAGTGCTGGAACTACCAAAGCTAAGTGTATCTGCTGTAAACTTTTGGTAGCTATTCCTCCGGCTGTTTGTATTAATTGTCATGACAAACTTGTTAAAGCAGATAATATTTCCTTTAGTAATGTACCATTGCCTGTTGCAGTTCCCTCAACATCTAAGGTGCAGAATGTTCCTGATAACATAAGAGATTTTGTTTCTGAATCCATCAAGAAGGCTATGTCTGTTATTTCTCCTTCTAGTAAACATAAAAAATCTTTTAAAACTTCTCTCTCTACAGATGAATTTTTAAATGAACATCATCATTCTGATTCTGATGACTCTTCTGGTTCAGAGGATTCTGTCTCAGAGATTGATGCTGATAAATCTTCATATTTATTTAAAATGGAATTTATTCGTTCTTTACTTAAAGAAGTACTAATTGCTTTAGAAATAGAGGATTCTGGTCCTCTTGATACTAATTCTAAACGTTTAGATAAGGTGTTTAAATCTCCTGTGGTTATTCCAGAAGTTTTTCCTGTTCCTAATGCTATTTCTGAAGTAATTTCCAGAGAATGGGATAAATTGGGTAATTCATTTACTCCTTCTAAACGTTTTAAGCAATTATATCCTGTGCCGTCTGACAGATTAGAATTTTGGGACAAAATCCCTAAAGTTGATGGGGCTATTTCTACCCTTGCTAAACGTACTACTATTCCTACGTCAGATGGTACTTCGTTTAAAGATCCTTTAGATAGGAAAATTGAATCCTTTCTAAGAAAAGCTTATCTGTGTTCAGGTAATCTTCTTAGACCTGCTATATCTTTGGCTGATGTTGCTGCAGCTTCAACTTTTTGGTTGGAGACTTTAGCACAACAAGTAACAGATCATGATTCTCATAATATTATTCTTCTTCTTCAGCATGCTAATAATTTTATCTGTGATGCCATTTTTGATATTATCAGAGTTGATGTCAGGTTTATGTCTCTAGCTATTTTAGCTAGAAGAGCTTTATGGCTTAAAACTTGGAATGCTGATATGGCTTCTAAATCAACTCTACTTTCCATTTCTTTCCAGGGTAACAAATTATTTGGTTCTCAGTTGGATTCCATTATCTCAACTGTTACTGGTGGGAAAGGAACTTTTTTACCACAGGATAAAAAATCTAAGGGTAAAAACAGGGCTAATAATCGTTTTCGTTCCTTTCGTTTCAACAAAGAACAAAAGCCTGATCCTTCATCCTCAGGAGCAGTTTCAGTTTGGAAACCATCTCCAGTCTGGAATAAATCCAAGCCTTCTAGAAAGGCAAAGCCTGCTTCTAAGTCCACATGAAGGTGCGGCCCTCATTCCAGCTCAGCTGGTAGGGGGCAGGTTACGTTTTTTCAAAGAAATTTGGATCAATTCTGTTCACAATCTTTGGATTCAGAACATTGTTTCAGAAGGGTACAGAATTGGTTTCAAGATGAGACCTCCTGCAAAGAGATTTTTTCTTTCCCGTGTCCCAGTAAATCCAGTGAAAGCTCAAGCATTTCTGAATGTGTTTCAGATCTAGAGTTGGCTGGAGTAATTATGCCAGTTCCAGTTCTGGAACAGGGGATGGGGTTTTATTCAAATCTCTTCATTGTACCAAAGAAGGAGAATTCCTTCAGACCAGTTCTGGATCTAAAAATATTGAATCGTTATGTAAGGATACCAACGTTCAAAATGGTAACTGTAAGGACTATCTTGCCTTTTGTTCAGCAAGGGCATTATATGTCCACAATAGATTTACAGGATGCTTATCTGCATATTCCGATTCATCCAGATCATTATCAGTTCCTGAGATTCTCTTTTCTGGACAAGCATTACCAGTTTGTGGCTCTGCCGTTTGGCCTAGCTACAGCTCCAAGAATTTTTACAAAAGTTCTCGGTGCCCTTCTGTCTGTAATCAGAGAACAGGGTATTGTGGTATTTCCTTATTTGGACGATATCTTGGTACTTGCTCAGTCTTTACATTTAGCAGAATCTCATACGAATCGACTTGTGTTGTTTCTTCAAGATCATGGTTGGAGGATCAATTTACCAAAAAGTTCATTGATTCCTCAGACAAGGGTAACTTTTCTGGGTTTCCAGATAGATTCAGTGTCCATGACTCTGTCTTTAACAGACAAGAGACGTCTAAAATTGATTTCAGCTTGTCGAAACCTTCAGTCACAATCATTCCCTTCGGTAGCCTTATGCATGGAAATTCTAGGTCTTATGACTGCTGCATCGGACGCGATCCCCTTTGCTCGTTTTCACATGCGACCTCTTCAGCTCTGTATGCTGAATCAATGGTGCAGGGATTACACAAAGATATCTCAATTAATATCTTTAAAACCGATTGTACGACACTCTCTAACGTGGTGGACAGATCACCATCGTTTAATTCAGGGGGCTTCTTTTGTGCTTCCGACCTGGACTGTAATTTCAACAGATGCAAGTCTCACAGGTTGGGGAGCTGTGTGGGGATCTCTGACGGCACAAGGAGTTTGGGAATCTCAGGAGGTGAGATTACCGATCAATATTTTGGAACTCCGTGCAATTTTCAGAGCTCTTCAGTCTTGGCCTCTTCTGAAGAGAGAATCGTTCATTTGTTTTCAGACAGACAATGTCACAACTGTGGCATACATCAATCATCAAGGAGGGACTCACAGTCCTCTGGCTATGAAAGAAGTATCTCGAATTCTGGTTTGGGCGGAATCCAGCTCCTGTCTAATCTCTGCGGTTCATATCCCAGGTATAGACAATTGGGAAGCGGATTATCTCAGTCGCCAAACGTTACATCCGGGCGAATGGTCTCTTCACCCAGAGGTATTTCTTCAGATTGTTCAAATGTGGGGACTTCCAGAAATAGATCTGATGGCCTCTCATCTAAACAAGAAACTTCCCAGGTATCTGTCCAGATCCAGGGATCCTCAAGCGGAAGCAGTGGATGCATTGTCACTTCCTTGGAAGTATCATCCTGCCTATATCTTTCCGCCTCTAGTTCTTCTTCCAAGAGTAATCTCCAAGATTCTGAAGGAATGCTCGTTTGTTCTGCTGGTAGCTCCGGCATGGCCTCACAGGTTTTGGTATGCGGATCTTGTCCGGATGGCCTCTTGCCATCCGTGGACTCTTCCGCTACGACCAGACCTTCTGTCGCAAGGTCCTTTTTTCCATCAGGATCTCAAATCCTTAAATTTAAAGGTATGGAGATTGAACGCTTGATTCTTAGTCAAAGAGGTTTCTCTGACTCTGTGATTAATACTATGTTACAGGCTTGTAAATCTGTATCCAGAGAGATATATTATAGAGTCTGGAAGACTTATATTTCTTGGTGTCTTTCTCATCATTTTTCTTGGCATTCTTTTAGAATTCCAAGAATTTTACAGTTTCTTCAGGATGGTTTAGATAAAGGTTTGTCCGCAAGTTCCTTGAAAGGACAAATCTCTGCTCTTTCTGTTCTTTTTCACAGAAAGATTGCTAATCTTCCTGATATTCATTGTTTTGTACAAGCTTTGGTTCGTATAAAACCTGTCATTAAGTCAATTTCTCCTCCTTAGAGTTTGAATTTGGTTCTAGGGGCTCTTCAAGCTCCTCCGTTTGAACCTATGCATTCATTGGACATTAAATTACTTTCTTGGAAAGTTTTGTTCCTTTTGGCAATCTCTTCTGCCAGAAGAGTTTCTGAATTATCTGCTCTTTCTTGTGAGTCTCCTTTTCTGATTTTTCATCAGGATAAGGCAGTGTTGCGAACTTCTTTTGTATTTTTACCTAAAGTTGTGAATTCCAACAACATTAGTAGAGAAATTGTGGTTCCTTCATTATGTCCTAATCCTAAGAATTCTAAGGAGAAATCGTTCCATTCTTTGGATGTTGTTAGAGCTTTGAAATATTATGTTGAAGCTACTAAGTCTTTCCGAAAGACTTCTAGTTTATTTGTTATCTTTTCCGGTTCTAGAAAAGGCCAGAAAGCTTCTGCCATTTCTTTGGCATCTTGGTTGAAATCTTAAATTCATCTTGCCTATGTTGAGTCGTGTAAAACTCCGCCTCAAAGGATTACAGCTCATTCTACTAGGTCAGTTTCTACTTCCTGGGCGTTTAGGAATGAAGCTTCGATTGATCAGATTTGCAAAGCAGCAACTTGGTCCTCTTTGCATACTTTTACTAAATTCTACCATTTTGATGTATTTTCTTCTTCTGAAGCAGTTTTTGGTAGAAAAGTACTTCAGGCAGCGGTTTCAGTTTGAATCTTCTGCTTATGTTTTTCATTAAACTTTATTTTGGGTGTGGATTATTTTCAGCAGGAATTGGCTGTCTTTATTTTTATCCCTCCCTCTCTAGTGACTCTTGTGTGGAAAGATCCACATCTTGGGTAATCATTATCCCATACGTCACTAGCTCATGGACTCTTGCTAATTACATGAAAGAAAACATAATTTATGTAAGAACTTACCTGATAAATTCATTTCTTTCATATTAGCAAGAGTCCATGAGGCCCACCCTTTTTTGTGGTGGTTATGATTTTTGTATAAAGCACAATTATTCCAATTCCTTATTTTATATGCTTTCGCACTTTTTTATCACCCCACTTCTTGGCTATTCGTTAAACTGAATTGTGGGTGTGGTGAGGGGTGTATTTATAGGCATTTTGAGGTTTGGGAAACTTTGCCCCTCCTGGTAGGAATGTATATCCCATACGTCACTAGCTCATGGACTCTTGCTAATATGAAAGAAATGAATTTATCAGGTAAGTTCTTACATAAATTATGTTTTTCTACTGGCTATTGCTTCGGCGTGCAAAGTATCTGTGATCGCTGCCTTGCAATGTGTCCCTCCTTATGCTGATAGGGCTGTTCTATGAACCAAGTTAGGTTTTCTTCCTAAGGTTGTGTCAATTTGCAACATCAATCAAGAGATTGTGGTTCCTTTCTTATGTTCTAATCCTTCTTCGTCGAAGGAACGTTTACAACGTAATTTTGGATGTGATTTGTGCCTTGGAGTTCTATCTTCAGGCCACGAAGGAATTTAGACAAACTTCTTTCTCTGTTTGTTCTCTTTTTTTCCGGGAAGCGTAGGGGTCAGAGGGCCTCTTCGACTTCCTTATATTTTTGACTGAGGAGTGTCATCCGTTTAATCATGTAGAGTAAAGGAAAAAGTATCTATTAGTGCCCCATAGACAAAATTAATTGCCAGAGTTGTACAAGAAAACCCTTAACAATTAAGGAATGTATAGTAATCCTCATAAACAATACTTGTGTAATGGGGGTGCTCACTGTCCTTACATGAAAGTAATTCAAAAGGAGAAGGAAAGGTGGACAGTATCTAAGCACGCAAAAAAGTATTTGAGGCAGGAAAAGCCACCCAAGAAGGGATATAAATTAAAACTTTTCATTTATTAATGAAACTAATAAAATATATGCACTATCTGTGTAGGTGTATATAAAGCTTAGATTAAAAGTGGAACATAGGGATGAGTACCAGCAATACCTGAATATCCTAAATATAAATCAAATAAAGGCAATGGCAAATCCTAAGCTCATTACAAACCAAAAAAGGCTCACGAACTGCACAAGAAAAATAACTACAAAAGAGGATTGACCTCACAACAATTACTTCTATAAACTGCAGTACTGGAGCGGTAAGTACCAGTCTGAGAACAAAACGCCAAGAACCAAAACCAATTATTGATTGCTACCTAAAGTAGGCTTACATTTCTAATATATGGAGCATAATACTGACATTACTAGTCTCAAATAGCGCTTCTTTTATTGTGCATTTCACCGTTATTCGACTTTCTCAAAGGCTAACCCGATTTGGGGAAGCCCTCCTACCAAAAAGAAATCACTTAGCCAATCAGGGATGAGTAAAATTACACCCCCCCCCTCGATCCAGACCTATCACCACAGCCCTCCTATCATTGGATAGATGTGTATCACGTGATGACGTCACTATTGTTTATTGACATTTCTTGATTGGCTATTATGCCTGTGACTGTTAATCAATATGAAATAAAGATTGCTTAAATTTTATGGATACAGTCCTATCAAGCAGCATATCTGTATAACAAAATGCAGATTTGATTACTATGGGCAATAGTCAATACGAAAGTTCTATAGTGCCCATAATCTGTAACCATTACTTGGTAATTGGGATCATAATCAGAGCTACCTCTCATTTCAGAATTACAGAAATTTAGGTGTTAATCTTTTTACCAATCAAAATTCGAGTACATTAGATCAGTAATCATGCTGAGTACGCATACCATACACAGGATCTATGACAGACTTTGATTTCTAATCGGAACTATATCATTTGGCATACACGAATGAGATAAGAAGTGTGTATCAATGTCAACAATGTTTTACAGTCTCCATTATTAGCCACTCAATGATGTGGCTATTGCTAGTAATTCACATCAATTTCAATACAAGTAAAGCACACTTTCATTGAAACTGTATGCAGTTATATGTACCAGAACTCATTACTGAGTATTCCAAGTTAATAGTACTGTCATTTCTGTAACCAAAGTGGGTCATAATATATCAATACCACTTACTACATACCATTCACATATTAACTGATAAATGTCTGTGAATCATTGATAAATCATGGATACAGTTTATCGATAAAAACCAATAATGGTAGACGGTAGTTTATAAAAAAAGGTTTATCAGAAAGTACCATATGTGACACTAACCAAGAAATTATTTTGCACCTATTACAGAAACAGGTATAGATTTAATTCAATGCTTTGAATATTTTCATCAGTTAATATTTAGAGACCATCATTAACAATGAGGGATATTGTTAATTTGCCTCCACTTCGGCTTTCATAATTACAAGGTTAATATGGTAGTTCACAAAAAAGACCAATATAACTAATTACATAGTCTGTATTATACATATATTATATGATGGTGATCGTAGAGATGTTGTTAATGTAATTGTTGTATATACATGGTTACTGGTATTCCATCGACAGATTCGTTCTTTATTAACTTGTATTACTAGTGACCATAGAGAATGTGGCATGATTATGCAATAGCTTATTTATAGGAAAGAGCCATAACCATCTTGTTCATTAAGGCCTGCATGTGTTAAAGTATTCAGCCAAAATATCCATCGACATTTTGCTTGCAAAAGCATTATCTCGACATTTCCTCCTCTGATGCCTGGTTTAATTACCTGCAATATTGAGACTATTAAGTTTGTTTTAGTTCCATGTTTTTTTAGGTAATGTCAGGCGACGGGAGTGAGGTTTTTGTCTTTTTTCTTATCACTTTCACAATTTTTAATACTATTTGTGTTCTCCCAATCTTATGCGCAGTTCACGTGTAGTGATCCCTATGTACCTTTTGCCACATACACAGAGAAGACAATACACCAGATTTTTAGTTCTACAATTCGCAAAACCAAACATTCTTTTGGTGCTACCAGTAATTGTGATATATTCTCTCTCGTTATAAACATATTTGCAATAACTGCAAGAACCACATGTTCCGCAAACATTTTTATTGCTTGGTTTCTTTCTGATAAAGTGACTTCTGACTAATTTATTGTCAATTGTGGGAGCTTGCCTCCAGCTAGTGCTAATTTTATCCCCCACAAATTGCGATATATCTTTATCAGATTTGAGAACGCCAGAGTGACGGTTCAGTATATCACTTATAGTTTGGTGGTCAGCATTAAATGTGGTTACAAATCACATTTTGTGATTCAGGACCTTGGTTCTTTTTGGAATCCGTAATTGATCTCTAGGAGTCCTCTTTGGTAGGCCTTCCGAATTACTCGTCGAGTATAACCCCTTTCTTTGAGACGCAATTTAAGTTCTTTTGCTCTTTCATTAAATACAGAGTCATCTATAAAAAATTCCTTCTAATCCTAAGAAATTCTCCTATTGGGATTGCTTTTTTCATCTGCCAGGTATGACAGCTGTCAAACTGTAATATTGAGTTTGTCGCTGTATCTTTCCTATAAAAATCACTCTTCAATTTGTTACTTTCATCTTTATAGATTATCACGTCAATAAATTCTATTTTCTCTTTACTCAGATTATATGAGATTTAGATTCATATCGTGGGTATTCAGAATGGTTATGAATTCTTTGAATATTGTCTCACTGCCTGTCCAGATTATGAACAGATCTTTGTGTCTGCACCAGAGACTGATATATTTTGTGTATTCAAATAGGTCTTCATGAAAGTTTCCCTCTCCCACCAGCCTTAATAAATATTGGCATATGTTGGTGCACGTGATGACCCCATAGCGGTGCCTATCTGTAGGTAAAAAATTATCATTGAATACAAAAAAATTGTGTTTCAAGACAAAATTGAGTAACGTTAGAATGAATTTGTTGCGTTTCTGTTTTTCAGTAGACTCCATGCTGAGAAAGTAATTGACTGCTCCACAACCCTTATGCTTGATCGACTTGTACAGAGTTTCCACATCACATGTTGTTAGTATGACTTCACTTTCTGACAGTTCATTGATCTTACTTAAGATATCCATTGTATCTCTAATAAATAGTAACAACCAAACAATATCTCGTTAGTATAAATCCAAAAAATCTACTCGCTTGTTCACATAAACTGCCAATGCTAGAGACGATTGGTCTCCCAGGTGGTTTGTTTTTATTCTTTAAACCTTCCAATTTAGCATTATTGATAATGGTGTTATATTCAGTTAGGAATTGGGCTGTGGGGTTTAAAAAGAAATGTTTATAACATTTCTTATCCAAAAGTTGTCTCTCTGCTTCCAGTATATAGTGCTCTTTCTCCCAAATAACAATGTTACCCCCCTTGTCCAAGGGTTTAACCAAAATGTCGTCCCATTAATTCATTTTGTTTAAAGCCTCAGCTTCATCTTTGCTCATGTTAGTTTTTTGTTTCTTTAATTTTTAAGAAATCCTCCATTACCATTTTCAGGAATACTTCAATCTGAGGAACCTTATTAAGTGGGGGCATAAATTGGGATTTTGTTTTGAGCTTCTTGTCCAAAAAAGTTTCAGGTTTAGGTGAGTTACATTCCTCACTCTCATTCCAGAGTTCTACTAAGGTATCGAGAGTTCTTAATTCGTCAGTAACACTATCATCATGTGTACTATAGATCTTTTTAAGTGCTAATTTCCTACGAAATAAGTGTAGGTCTTTGATTAACTCTAATTTATCCAGATGTGGGGTGGGGGAGGACGACAGTCCTTTGGACAAAATATGATGATGTATAGGGGTAAGGATTCTTTTAGAGATATTACTTATAGTTTATCCTTATTCTCTCCTACCATTTGGGTTGTTTGCCCCAATCCTCCCTCCTCCTGTACTCATTGTCCTGTATTCCCATCTGGACCGATCTCGCAAGGTCCTGTTTCCCACCTTTGCCTCTTCTTGTTGGTCCCTGGTGTCTTTGTCGAGTTGAGCTGGGTTCTTGCCAAAAAACTGCTACTTGTTGGTCTATTGCTGCCATTATCAGAATCGCTATCATCCACAGCTGATGATTCACAGTCAGACTGTGTGGTATTTTTGGGTGGGGGAAGGCTATTGACTAGTCTACCTCTGGGCTGTTTATCATCCCATGTAAAAAAACAATTATCTTTCAAAATCTTTGAGATCACGCTTCATTTTGGAACATTTGGTTTGTATTTCTTTCTCTCTATTATCTAGTCCATCTCTCATTTCCTTATAAGCTTGTTTAAATTTGTCTAAGTTCTCAAATTTTTGCAATTTCACATTATATTTGCTATTTGTTTGTCAAGTTCTATCATGACTTCTGTTTCGTAGTCTTAAAGTATCGCCACCAGAATTTCTGAGCAGTTAATCAAAGTTTGTTCCAATCTATCTTTATAGGAATCTATGTGAAAGGCAAATGTTGGAAATAACCTGACCCGTAAGCCTCTGGGTATGATATGCTTAGCTAGATATTTGTCATATGAGCTTTTGTTTCAAAATGAATGAACGTGTGTTTTTTTTTTTTTTTTATCAAGTAACCCAAAGATTTTAGAATATCTTCCCAGTTATCAATTTCTGTTATTGAGATGGAATCATTGTCACAGAAAGAGGCAAAGGTTTTGTCAATAACTCTTAAGCGTTGGTCTTGTCGGTTTTTAAAGTCAAGTGATCGACTTGAGGACATCATATTTCATACAAATTATAGTATAATATATGTATGAGAAAAATCCCCAGAAATTGCTGTCATAAACAGCTGAAAATGAATATATTTAAATCATGCAGAGTAAAGGGAAAAGTATCTATTAGTGCCCCATAGACACAATTAATAGCTGGAGTTGTACAAGAAAACCCTTAACAATTAAGGAAGGTACAGTAACCCTCAAAAACAATACTTGTGTAATGAGGGTGCTCACTGTCCTTACATGAAAGTAATTTAAAAGAAGGAAAGGTGGACAGTATCTGAGCACTCAAAAGTATACTAATTAAGACAATATTACACAATATTGAGGCAGGAAAAGCCACCCAAGAAGCGATATAAATTAAAACTTTTCATTTATTAATGCAACTAATAAAATATATGCACTAACCGTGTAGGTGTATATATAACTTAGATTAAAATTAGAACATAGAGATGAGTACCAGTGATACCTAAATATACTAAATATAAATCGAATAAAGGCAATGGCAAATCCTCAGCTCAGTACAAACCAGAAAAGGCCCATGGACTGCGCAAGAAAAATAACTACAAAAGAGGATTGACCTCAAACAAACAATTACTTCTGTAAACTGCAGTGCTGGAGCGGTAAGTACCGGTCTGAGAACAAAACGGCAAGAACAAAAACCAATTACTGCACAACCTAAAGTAGGCTTAAATTTCTAATATAAGTAACATAATACTGGCATTACTGGTCTCAAATAGTGCCTTTGAGACCAGTAATGCCAGTATTATGCTCCTTATATTAGAAATTTAAGCCTACTTTAGGTAGAAATCAGTAATTGGTTTTGGTTCTTGGTGATTTGTTCTCAGACCGGTTGTGTAGGGATGAATAATAAGAAAGGTTCCCATTTTTGAATGAATGCTTTTATTCTTATATCTAAATTGCCTTGGACATCAGCTTATTCAATGAACAATTGTGAGTATATAGCCGTGACTATTTTTTTTTTTTTTAAGGGTGGGGCTTTATGTGAGCTTTGCTATGCATACCCTGAAGAAAGAGGATATATTTATTTCCTAAAATATGGCGAGTCCACAGAATCATCAATTACTCGTGGGGATATCACTCCTGGCCAGCAGGAGGAGGCACAGAGCACTACAGCAAATCTGCTATATATGTCACTTTCCTTACCCATAATCCCCAGTCATTCTCTGTCAGGGTGCAGGTTTTTATGGCAGTTTTTGCAGGCACTGTTAGTCTGAGGAGTTATTTATTTTATTGATGACTCTGATCCGTTTTTAGCAACAATTATGTACTTTTATTGGGGGTTTTATTGTTTGTTTTTAAGCCTGTTTTCAAGAAATGTTTTTTTTTTTTGTTTTTTTTTAAAAGGGCTTTTCTTTCATGTAATTAGCAAGAGTCCATGAGCTAGTGGCGTATGGGATATACAATCCTACCAGGAGCGGCAAAGTTTCCCAAACCTCAAAAATGCCTATAAATACACCCCTCACCACACCCACAATTCAGTTTTACAAACTTTGCCTCCTATGGAGGTGGTGAAGTAAGTTTGTGCTTAGATTCTACATTGATATGCGCTTCTCAGCATTTTGAAGTCCGATTCCTCTGAGTACAGCGAATGTCAGAGGGTTGTGAGTATCACCTATTGAATGCAATGGTTTTCCTCACGGGGATCTATTTCATAGGTTCTCTGTTATCGGTCATAGAGATTCATCTCCTACCTCCCTTATTCAGATTGACAATATACCCTCATATTCCATTACCTCTACTGTTAACTGTTTCAGTACTGGTTTGGCTATATGTGGATGGGTGTCTTTCGGTAAGTATGTTTTCATTACTTAAAGGGACATAATACTCATATGCTAAATCACTTGAAACTGATGCAGTATAACTGTAAATTTAACTATGTAAAAAAAAAGGAAGATATTTTATCTCACAACTGCCTCAGCTCAGCAGAGTTAGTTCTGTGTAAAAAGTTATACTCAGCTGCAGGTAAAAAAAAACAATGAAGAAATGAACAGCAGCCAATCAGCATCAGCAGTGCTGAGGTCATGAACTTCTTTTTACTGTGATCTCATGAGATTTCATTGTAAACTTCCTTACACTGAATAGGGAAATAACATACTGGCATACTGATATTCTGCTTAGAAGTCCTTTACAATGGGATGTGGCTACTAAGAAACTTTTGAGGTAAAATCTTTCTTTTTTACATCGATATTTCTTTCATGTAATTGGCAAGAGTCCATGAGCTAGTGACGTATGGGATATACAATCCTACCAGGAGGGGCAAAGTTTCCCAAACCTCAAAATGCCTATAAATACACCCCTCACCACACCCACAATTCAGTTTTACAAACTTTGCCTCCTATGGAGGTGGTGAAGTAAGTTTGTGCTAAGATTTCTACGTTGATATGTGATTCTCAGCATTGTTCAAGCCCGATTCTTCTCAGAGTACAGCGAATGTCAGAGGGACGTGAAGGGAGTATCACTTATTGAATATGATGATTTCCCTAACGAGGGTCTATTTCATAGGTTCTCTGTTATCGGTCGTAGAGATTCATCTCCTAACTCCCTTTTCAGATCGACGATATACTCTCAATTTACCATTACCTCTACTGATAACTGTTTTAGTACTGGTTTGGCTATATGTGGATGGGTGTCTTTTGGTAAGTATGTTTTTTATTACTTAAGACACCTCAGCTATGGTTTGGCACTTAATGCATTTATATAAAGTTCTAAATATATGTATTGTACTTATATTTGCCATGAGTCAGGTTCATGTATTTCCTTGTGCAGACTGTCAGATTCATATTTGGGGAATATAAACATTTTTAAAAGAAATTTATTTCTTACCTGGGGTTTAGTCTTTTTTTCAATTGACTACTTCTTGCAAATTGCGGGCGGTATTAGGCCCGCGGGTGCGTCAAATGCTAAACTTTATTGCGTCATTCTTGGCGCGAAAATATTTTTGGTGCAAAAAAATATATCTATGACGCAACTTTGTCATTTCTGGCGTCATACTTGATGCCGAGACCTTTCACACGGTTGCGTCATTAGTGACGCGAGTGTGTCATTTCCGGTTATTTTTGGCGCCAAAAAAGTTTATGTTGTGCGCTATACTTGGCGCCAAGCTTTTTCATTATTTCAATGCCCCATTGATTTTTGCCTCTTGCCTTTTTCCCTATCAGAGGGCTATGCTATTTGCATTTTTTCCCATTTCTGACACTGTCATATAAGGAAATAGATAATTTTGCTTTATATGTTGTTTTGTCTCTTACATTTTGCAAGATGTCTCAATCTGATCCTGCCTCAGAAGTTTCTGCTGGAACATTGCTGCCTGACATCGGTTCTACCAAAGCTAAGTGCATTTTTTGTAAAATTGTAGAAATTATTTTGCTGAATGTCATTTGTAATAGTTGTCATGATAAACTTTTACAAGCAGATAGTGTATCCATCAGTAATAGTACATTATTTTAAAGAAAATAATGTAATAGTACATAATTTTAAAGAATTTGTTTCTGATTCTATCCTGAAGGCTTTGTCTGCATTTCCACCTTCTAATAAACATAAAAGGTCTTTTAAAACTTCTCATTCAGTTGATGAAATTTCAAATGACCAACAACATAATAATTTATCCTCCTCTGATGAGGATCTATCTGATACAGAAGATCCTTCCTCAGACATTGACACTGACAAATCTACTTATTTATTTAAAATATAGTATATGCGTTCTTTATTAAAAGAAGTGTTAATTACTTTGGATATTGAGGTAACAAGTCCTCTTGACATTCAGTCTAATAAACGTTTAAATGCTGTTTTTAAACCTCCTGTGGTTTCTCCAGAGGGTTTTCCTATTCCTTAGTCTATTTCTGATATAATGGAATAAGCCAGGTACTTCTTTTATTCCTTCTTCAAGGTTTAAAAAATTGTATCCTTTACCAGCTAAATCTATAGAGTTTTGGGAAAAAATCCCCAAAGTTGATGGGGCTATTTCTACTCTTGCTAAACGTACCACTATTCCTATGGAAGATATTACTTCCTTTAAGGATCCTTTAGATAGGAAGCTTGAATCTTATCTAAGGATGGCCTATTTATATTCAGGTCATCTTCTCAGACCTGCAATTTCTTTGGCTGATGTTGTGGCTGCATCAACTTTTTGGTTGGAGAATTTAGCGCAACAGGAATTGGATTCTGACTTATCTAGCATTATTCGCTTACTGCAATATGCTAATCGTTTTATTTGTGATGCCATTTTTGATATCAAAATTGATGTTAGATCCATGTCTTTAGCTATATTAGCTAGAAGATCTTTGTGGCTTAAATCTTGGAAATCTTATATGACATCTAAAGCTAGATTACTCTCTCTTTCCAAGGTAATAATTTATTTGGTTCTCAGTTGGATTCTATTATTTTAACTGTCACCTGGGGAAAGGGAGTTTTTCTGCTTAGGATAAGGAACAAAAACTCAATCCTCCCCCCCAAGGAATCTCCTTCCAATTGGAAGCCTTCCTCAAATTGGAATAAATCCAAGCCATTTAGGAAACCAAAGTCAGCCCCTAAGCCCGCATGATGGTGCGGCCCTTATTCCAGCTCAGCTGGTAGGGGGCAGATTAAGTTTTTTCAAGGATATTTGGATAAAATCTGTCCAAAATCAATGGATTCAGAGCATTGTCTTTTCAAGGGTATCGAATAGGATTCAGAGTAAGACCTCCTGTGAGAAGATTTTTTCTCTCGCGTATCCCAGCAAATCCAGTAAAAGCTCACACTTTCCTGAAGTGTGTTTCAGACCTGGAGTCTTCCGGGGTAATCATGCCAGTTCCTCTTCAGCAGCAAGGTTTGGGATTTTATTCAAATCTATTCATTGTGCGAAAGAAGGAAAATTTATTCAGACCAGTTCTGGATCTGAAAATTTTGAATTGTTATGTAAGAGTACCAACTTTCAAGATGGTGACTATAAGGACTATTCTGCCTTTTGTTCAGCGAGGACATTATATGTCCACAATAGACTTGCAGGATGCATACCTTCATATTCTGATTCATCCAGAACATTATCAGTTTCTGAGATTCTCTTTTCTAAACAAGCATTACCAATTTGTTGTTCTTCCATTTGGCCTAGCAACAGCTCCAACAATCTTTTTATGTTTAAATATTTTTATTGGTAACATAATTCTTGTTTACTTACAATACAAAGATTGATCAACCATTTCTCCAGAAACATAGGCAGCAAAAAAAAACAAGGTTGATAAATTCTAAACTTTCGGAATAATCAAGTAAACATTCAGATTAAGGTATGTAGTTTTCCTCAAAAACTCTTTTCAAACATAATCGTTTCAGAAAAGGTTAGGGGGGGGTAGGGGGGGGGGGAAGAGAAGAGGAGGGGGAGATAGAGTCCCCCCTCCCAGCGATCCCCCAAGGCCTGCGGAAGATATTCAAATCCAACCTCTAGGGGTTAAGTCGGTCAGCTCGTTCTCCTCTGGGGAGTGTTGCATTGCTGATCCAGTAGTACCATGTCTTCTGAAAGGAGGCCCTGTTGTTTAATGTGTCTGTTGCATATTCATACATAGTGTAGGTGTGGCATATTTTATTGTATACTTCTAACCATGGTGGTGATCCTATCTTCCAGTATTTTGCAATACATACCCTTGTCACCGTGCACAGAATCCTGATGAATGTGTTGATGTATCTGTGGAATCTATCTATGTTGTCGTGTAGTAATGCTTGTTGGATGGTGAGTGTAACCTCTTCTTCTAGTAGTTGGCTAATGAGGGCAGAGAGTTTTTGCCATGTCCCCTGTATTTCCCTACACTCCCACCACATGTGTTTATAGGATCCTAACTCTCCGCACCCTCTACAGCATAAGTTGCTGCTGTGTGGTTGTATATGGGCCGTTCTCACTGGGGTTAAGTACCATCTAAATAGAGTCTTTGTGACATTTTCCTTCAGATCCATACTAATTAATCCTTTATCAGCCCTTTGGAATAGTTCCTCCCATTCCTGTACTTCCTTACTTATGTTCAAGTCTTTCTCCCAGTTTGCCATTATCATGGATTTAGATCTGTTTGGAGGTGTTTGTAGTGTTATGTATATTCTAGAGATATTGTGTTTGGTTCTTGTGAGGCTTGTGCCATAGGTCTCTAACACTGTATTTTGTCCCTTTTTTGAGTTTTTCAGGGATAAGTGTAAGGAGGAACGTAACTGGAGATATAGGTACCAGTGGAGCTTTATAGGAGTCAGTTTGGTCTGCAGCTGGGTAAAAGGAAGTAATTGTCCCCCCTGTATTACATCCGCTACTCTGTAAAGCCCCTTGTTTTCCCATTTGGTCACTAGTCTGCGGGAGTCTCCTGATAAGAGGCATCTAATTGGTGTCATTAAAGAGAATTCCGGGAACAAGTCTGCTCTTTTAAGTGTCTGTGTCCAAGTCTTTATAGTCAGGTCCGTAGTGTATGTTTTGGTATACGTCTTAGTTGGGTGAGTGGTTTGTGCGTCCCATAGAATCGAGTCTCTTTCCTCCCATCCCCCTAGTTCCTTCTCCAGGAATACCCAGGTGGCCTCTTCCGACCTTCTCATGAGGCAGGAGTCTTGGGCTAGTCTGGCGGCTTTATAGTATTCTAAGAGATCTGGGGCTCCCACTCCCCCCGCCGCTCTACTCCTACAGACCACTTGTTTTGCTATTCTGGCTGATTTTGGCCCTCTAATAAAAGCCAATATATCAGCCTGTAGTTTAACAATATCTGTTTTGACCAATTTGATGGGGAGGGCCCGAAAAAGGTATAGTATGCGTGGGAGCATGTTCATTTTGATCAGCGCTACTCTTCCCATCCAGGAAAAGCCACACATCCGCCACCCTGTCAGGTCTTTTCTAAATTGGTTGAGGAGTGGAGTATAGTTGTATTTATACAATAGTTGCATCTGAACCGGGAGATTGATACCTAAATATCTTATTGTTTTGGGAGCCCACCGAAACTCAAAATTGAGTTCTATTATTTTCCGTGTGTGTGGGGGAATGGCCACTGGGAGGAGTTCACTTTTCTCCATATTTATTTTGTATCCCGATATATTTGAGAATTCACCCAGCAACAAATGTAGGTTAGGAAGTGATATGAGCGGCTTAGTGATGGTAAGCAAGATGTCGTCCGCAAATAAAGAGATTTTGTATTCAGAGTGGGCCAGTGGCTCAATACAGAGGGCGAACAACAGGGGTGACAAAGGGCACCCCTGTCTTGTCCCGTTCAGTATGGGGAAGGAGTTGGATCTATACCCCCCCGAAGTCACCTGGGCCCGTGGGTTGGAGTAAATAGCCCGCAGAGCGGACAGAAAAGTGTCCCCGAAGCCCATCCCCTCCATGACTGCAAACATATATTTCCAGTCTATTCTATCAAACGCCTTCTCCGCATCCAGTGATAGGACCAGAGAAGGCGCTTGTGTTTTTTCTAGGTAGTGGACCAAGTTAATCACTCGTCTGATGTTATCTGGGGCTTCTCTATGTTGTATAAATCCCACTTGGTCAGGGTGGATTAGAGATGGCAAGATCGGTTTAAGGCGGTTAGCTAAAATTTTTGTAAAGATCTTAAGATCCTGATTGATTAAAGATATGGGGCGATAGTTTCTGCATTTTTTATGGTCCTTATCTGGTTTGGGGATGACTACTATTTTCGCATCTAGTAATTCCTGGGGGATGGAATTACCCTCCAGGATAAAATTACAAAACTTAGTTAAGTGAGGGACAAGTGTGCTTTTAAAAAGTTTATAATACTCTCCCGGGAGACCGTCGGGTCCTGCTGCTTTCCCCGGTTTTAAATCTTTAATGGCCCCTAGGATCTCCGCAGGAGTTATCTGGGCATCAAGGGTGTCCCTTTGTTCTATTGTAAGCGATGTTAGTCTGCAGTCATTTAAGAATTTTCCAGTTAGGGTCACTGTCTCCGCGTTGTGAGTCACCTTTTCTCCGTCATAGAGTTTGCCATAGAAGTTTGCAAAGGTATCAACTATCTCCTGGGGATGGGAGGTCAGAGTGCCCCCCTCTGTTTCTATTGAGGGTATCGCTGACGCTTTGCATCTCTCCCTAATCCTATGTGCCATGAATCTGTCTGGTTTGTTCGCATAGATAAAGTATTGTGATTTAAGTCGCTGCGCCGCCCTTGCTGCTTGTGTATTTAATAGTGTAGCTAGTGATTGTTTCCTGTCTTGTAGGTCTCGTAGCGCTGCTGGACTCTTGGTCAGTTTGTGTTGTCTCTCCAATACTTCAATATCTTTGTGTAATTGTGCTATGTGGGTTCTATATTTCTTGGTATGTTGAGCTTTGAGTTGGATTAATAAACCTCTGAGCACTGCTTTATGAGCAGCCCAAGAGTACACAGGACTAGTGGTGGAGTCGGTGTTAATAGTCCAATATTCAGTCATGGCACGAAGTATGTCATTATGGTCTTGGTTGGATCTCAGCAAGGTGGCGTCATATGTCCAAGTCCTGGTTCTATTAATATCTCTTAATCCCTCTAGGTCAGCCGAGATTATGGAATGGTCTGACCACACGCAAGCGTGTATGCTCGAACTTCGTAACATGGGCAGCAGTATCTGGCTTGTGTAGATGTAGTCTAGTATAGGAGTCATGTGCAGCTGAGTAAAAGGTAGTGTCTGTGGTAGTACCATATAGTGTGTTCCATGTGTCCCTAAGAGTGTGTGGTGCAAATGAGTCTTGTATGTCTTTGATAATGCGGTTGTGTCTGTGGTGTTTAGGAGTCAGTGTTTTGATGCGTGGGGTTTGAATAGGGGTCATAGTTATGTTGAAGTCTCCTGCTAGTATAATCTTAGTTTGTGACCAACCTGTCAAGAGTCGGGCCATAGTGGCAAAAAATGTATGCTGGTTATCATTGGGTGCATATACGTTACATAGGGTGACCTCACTGTCCAGGATGCGTCCCCTCACTATTAAATATCTACCTTCAGGGTCGGCCAGTGTGCTGTCATGATGGAACCCTACCGAAGAATGTATCAGGATAGACACCCCTCGAGTCTTCTTGGGTCCTGTGGCGTGATAGTGTGTGGTGAATTGCTTTGTCCAGTATTTCGGGGGGCTGTCTTTAAGAAAGTGTGTTTCTTGCAGGAATACTATATTGGCGTTCAGTGCCCTATACTGATTCATTGCCATCCTTCGCTTAATATCAGTATTGAGGCCCCGAACATTGTGAGATATCAGTCTGATTCTGTTATTCATAGGTGTTTGTGTAGGATTGTATGTGTGTGATTGTTGGGCTATGCAAGTACATGTGTTCTAGACAATGATTTATCTTACCCCAGGAAGTCTGGTCCATTGTGGCGGATTGTAGTTTATGAGCCTTTATTTCGGAGGGATCGCTGAGAGGGGAAGAAAGAAGAGCAAAGGATAAATAACAACATATTAAACAGTCAATATCGAACTGGTCCCTAACAATGGGACAACTTAACAGTGCCCGAGGGCATCTTAAAGGTTGTGTGATAGCCACTCAACCTTAGGTAGTGGGGGGTATCTGTCCACTTCTCTGAAGTATTAGTAGGGCGAGAGTAATCGCAAAGTGCGTCTACCTCCCAACCAGCTGGGAGAAGTGATGGAAGAATAATATCTGTCCATGATATGGTGTTAGTCTCATGTAGATCAGATAGCTGGCGGGGGTCAGTTCCTTAGAGTGGTCAATGGTGCTCAAGTGTTGAGGTCTCCTGACTATGAAGAATCCTTGTGGTTACCCCCTTCTCCAAGTCTCTGGTTGTATGAGAGGGAACTCAAGAAGAGAAAAGGAAAGAGTTCACAATATTTTATCTCTGAGTTCACTGGTTTTTTGCCTCTTATTATTGACCTTCTGCCAGGTCATTTGGGTTTTAGAGCTCCCTGAGGGTTCCTTCCGTGGTGGTGGTAAATCTTGTTCCGGGAGGGTCGGTGGTTCCAAGCCCAGTAAGTCACATACCTCCGGGATATCCTCTTGGTTTTTAATATATAAGGTTTTAGAGTCCTTGAGGATGCTTAAGACAAAGGGGAATCCCCACCTGTAAGGGATTTGCTGTTTGCGTAAGATGGTAGTTAGTGGTCTCAATGAGCCTCTGCGCTGTAGGGTGCGCAGACTCAGATCTTGGAAAAATTGTATTATGTTTCCCTGAAATTTAAAGGTAGGGTTTTTCCTAGAAGCTTGCAGTATTTTTTCTTTATCAGGAAAGAATGTCAATTTAACTATTACATCTCTTGGGGGTATTCCATTTTTTGTTTTAGCTTTGAGAGCTCTGTGTGCTCTCTCCACATGGAATGTGTACTCAGGGGGTGAGCCTGTTATTTGGCTGAAGAGTTGTGCAATATATGCTGGAATGTTTTGATTTGTGACATCTTCTGGGATTCCTTTTAACCTAATATTGTTTCTTCTGCTCCTGTTCTCTAAATCCTCCATCTTATCCTGCATGTCCTGTAGGAGCTGTTGTTGGTTAGAGACAGTTTGCGTTATTTCATCTACATTTTCCACCATCGCATCTTTTTCGTCTTCCAATATGTCGATTCTGTTTCCCATGTCTGTGAGATCAGATTTAATTTCAGCAAGACTGGATGTCACTGACGTGTGTATGGAATATCTTCTCCCACAGCTTTTCAAAGTTATCCGTTAGGTCTTTTTTGGACACTAGGGAGTGCAGATCCGCTCTAGTAATAGGGGATTGGTCTACATTGGATGGCTGTGAGGGTTGATCTAATTCTTCGTCTGTCTCCATGTCCTTAATTTAATTAATTTTGGTTGGATGAGAGGCTTTAAAAAAGGAAGATACTGTTGAAGGAGTGTTTGGGTTAGTTATTTTCTCTCCCTTCCCTCCTCTCCTGGTCGCCATTGCTTTGGTATGTTAAATATAGCAGATATTGGCTCTAGTGGCGCCAGAGATAGGGGTCCCTTTCGTGGTTTAGGGTGGTTAAAAAGTTCCTTGTCTTTCTCTGTCTCAGGATATGGTGGAGCACAGTACCAGGAGCAATAGTCTCCCCGGATGGGGGTAAGGTTTCAAGGGAGTTGAGGCAGTAAGAGAAAAGAGGCAAAAAAGAGAGAGAAGGGGGAGGTAAAATCCCTCACTAAGGTATGATTACATGTCAGCAGTTCTTCATCATTTAAGTGACCAGCAGCACCTTGCTTAGTCTCCTTTGTAGCATATGTAGAAGCAAGTGTCCCCCCCTTCTGTTGCCATAGATTACATGTTGCTTAAATGAGGTTTAAAGTTGTGGAAGGTGCAGTCACTTGGCATGCAATGAAATATAATGTCCGGTAGAGTACTGGATAAGCCCCAAGTTGTATTAAAAGAAAAATTCTCCCTTTAAGTGTTGCTTATATTTGAGGAGGCTTGGGATCTTACAGAGCAGGTCAAGGCAAAACCGCTTTCAAAGTATGTGCTTCAGTTTGATTATATAGTTCTCGGGACCACCAGGGTGGGTGAAGCTTTTAGTTAAAAGGGGAACAATATTCTGTTATAGCACAGTCCCTTGTTCGTAAGTTTTGTTCACAATGTCCAGTGTCTGTAACGGACCCACAGCTGCGATTGCTCCTGGGGATGCCTGGGAGAGACACCGGTGAGAGGGTTAGCGAAGCTAAGGTGTCTATATGATAGAGGTCAGGGCGCTGCAAGTTCTGTAGTTACAGGAAGGGCCTTAGAAGTATGTTTCTTGATTTTTATTCCTGGAGGTTCTGTTTTAATAGCCACTGACAGTCCGGAGTTTAAGCTTCACTGGGAGTGAGTGGGGCCCTAAGCCGGATCGTACTCTGTTTAGTTTCTATAGTTTGTGGGCCACCTCACCTCTACAGTCTCCTCCCCAGGTCCCCCCTACCTTCCGATGCTTGTTTCTCCTTGCTGATGTGTGGGTCCGATGGCACCCGACACCTCCGGTGGTCTCCGCCGTCTCTCTGGGCCTTGCTCGGGTAAAGTATGGTGGCTTAGGCAAGATGGCGGATCTTCGCGCCAATTCTCAGCGCGGTTTCAGCACTCCGCTGTGTCGGGTCAATATGCAGATTCCCCCGAAGATCAGGTAAAACCTGTTCTACCCCGATAGTCCCAAGGTTCTGTTATGGGGTATGGTCCGGTCCGTCCAGACTGCGCTGTTACATGCGGGCAATTTCTCCTTGCACACCGTCAGGTCAGGTAGTGTTTATTAGTGCCCGATGCGTAAGTGCTCACCCCCAATATAGCTGAGCTGCACTTTACTAGTCTGGAGGGGTAATCCGGTCCTGAATTGGTCTGGGTTTTATTGCAGAAAACCCGGTTTTAATGCCTTAAGTCAGAGAGCTCTCACTCTGTGCGTCTGCTTCCTTTGGTTGCTCCGAAAAATCTTTTTAAAGGTTCTAGGTGCCCTACTCTCTGTAATCAGGGAACAGGGTATTGCAGTGTTTCCTTATTTGGACAATATCTTGGTACTAGGTTAGACTTTACGTACTGCAGAATCTCACACAAATCAACTAGTGTTGTTTCTTCGGAAACATGGTTGGAGGATCAATTTACCAAATAGTTTCTTGATTCCTCAGACAAGGGTCACCTTTTTAGGCTTCCAGATAGATTCAGTGTCCATGACTCTGTCTCTAACAGACAAGAGACGTTTAAAATTGGTTGCAGCCTGTCGGCACCTTCAGTCTGTCATTCCCTTAAGTGGCTATGTGTATGGAAGTTTTAGGTCTCATGACTGCAGCATCGGATGCGATCCCCTTTGCTCGTTTTCACATGAGACCTCTACAGCTTTGTATGCTGAATCAATGGTGCAGGGGTTATACAAAGATATCACAATTAATATCCTTAAATCCCAATGTACGACACTCTCTGACATGGTGGATAGATCACCATCGTTTAGTTCAAGGGGCTTCTTTTGTTCGGCCAACCTGGACTGTGATCACAACAGATGCGAGTCTTTCAGGTTGGGGAGCCGTTTGGGGGTCTCTGACAGCACAAGGGGTTTGGAAATCTCAAGAGGCGAGATTACCAATAAATATTTTAGAACTCCGTGCAATTCTCAGGGCTCTTCAGTTTTGGCCTCTGTTAAAGAGAGAACCATTCATTTGTTTTCAGACAGACAATATCACAACAGTGGCATATGTCAATCATCAGGGTGGGACTCAGTCCCCAAGCTATGAAAGAAGTATCTCGGATACTTGCTTGGGTGGAATCCAGCTCCTGTCTAATCTCTGCGGTGCATATTCCAGATGTAGACAATTGGGAGGCGGATTTTCTCAGCCGCCAGACTTTACATCCAGGGGAGTGGTCTCTCCATCCAGATGTGTTTTCTCAGATTGTTCAGATGTGGGGTCTTCCAGAGATAGATCTCATGGCCTCTCATCTAAACAATAAACTTCCCAGATACCTGTCCAGGTCCAGGGATGTTCAGGCGGAAGCAGTGGATGCGCTGACACTTGGTGTTATCAACCTGCTTATATCTTCCTGCCTCTAGTTCTTCTTCCAAGAGTGATCTTCAAAATCATCATGGAACAATCATTTGTGTTGCTGGTGGCTCCAGCATGGCCACACAGGTTTTGGTATGCGGATCTGGTTCGGATGTCCAGTTGCCCGCCTTGGCCACTTCCGTTACGGCGAGACCTACTATCTCAAGATCCATCAGGATCTCAAATCATTAAATTTGAAGGTATGGTAATTGAACGCTTAGTACTAAGTCATAGAGGTTTCTCTGACTCAGTGATTAATACTATGTTACAAGCTCGTAAATCTGTCTCTAGAAAGATTTATTATAGAGTTTGGAAGACTTATATTTCATGGTGTTCTTCTTATAAATTCTCCTGGCATTCTTTTAGAATTCCTAGAATTTTACAGTTTCTTCAGGATGGTTTGGATAAGGGTTTGTCTGCAAGTTCCTTGAAAGGACAAATCTCCGCTCTTTCTGTTTTATTTCACAGAAAGATTGCTATACTTCCTGATATTCACTGTTTTGTACAGGCTTTAGTAGTAAGCCTGTTATTAAATCAATTTCTCTTCCTTGGAGTCTTAATTTGGTTCTGAAGGCTTTACAGGCTCCTCCATTTGAACCTATGCATTCTTTGGACATTAAACTACTTTCTTGGAAAGTGTTGTTCCTTTTGGCCATCTCTTCTGCTAGACGAATTTCTGAGCTATCTGCTTTTTCTTGTGAGTCTCCTTTTCTGATTTTTCATCAGGATAAGGCAGTTTTGCGGACTTCTTTTCAATTTTTTCCTAAGGTTGTGAATTCTAACAACATTAGTAAAAAAATTGTTACCACATCCAAAGAATTCTTTGGAAAGATCCTTACATTCTTTGGATGTGGTAAGAGTTTAGAAATATTATGTGGAAGCTACTAAAGATTTCAGGAAGACTTCCAGTCTATTTGTTTTATTTTCTGGTCCTAGGAAAGGTCAGAAGGCGTCTGCTATTTCCTTGGCTTCTTGGTTAAAACTTTTAATTCATCAAGCTTATTTGGAGACGGGTCAGGCCCCGCCTCAGAGAATTACAGCTCATTCTACTAGATCTGTCTCCACTTCGTGGGCCTTTAAGAATGAAGCTTCAGTTGATCAGATTTGCAAAGCGGCAACTTGGTCCTCTTTGCATACATTTACTAAATTCTACCATTTTGATGTATTTGCTTCTTCGGAAGCAGTTTTTGGTAGAAAAGTTCTTCAGGCAGCTGTTTCAGTTTGATTCTTCTGCTTTTGATTTAAGTTTTTTTCTTTCCATTATGAAAATAAACTTATTTTTTTGGGTTGTGGATTAATTTTTTTCAGTGGAAAATGGCTGTTTTTATTTTATTCCCTCCCTCTCTAGTGACTCTTGAGTGGAGATTCACATCTTGGGTATTGCTATCCCATACGTCACTAGCTCATGGACTCTTGCCAATTACATGAAAGAAAACATAATTTACGTAAGAACTTACCTGATAAATTCATTTCTTTCATATTGGCAAGAGTCCATGAGGCCCACCCTTTTTATGGTGGTTATGATTTTTTGTATAAAGCACAATTATTTCCAAATTTCCTTTGTTGATGCTTTCTACTCCTTTCTTTATCACCCCACTGCTTGGCTATTCGTTAAACTGAATTGTGGGTGTGGTGAGGGGTGTATTACATAAATTATGTTGTTCAGGTGATATTTTCTAGTCAGCTTTTTACAGCTGTACTGCATCACTTTCAAGTGTTTAAACATTTGGGTATTTTGGCCATTTAAGACACTCTCAGCTATGGTTTGGCACTTTATTTATTAATGTAAAGTTCTAAATATATGTATTGTACTTATATTTGCCATGAGTCAGGTTTATGTATATTGTCTTTTGCAGACTATCAGTTTCATATTTGGGAAACTATTTTTCTTATCTCGGGTATAGTCTTTTTTCAATTGACTGTTTTTTCATTAAAATTTGCGGGAAAATTAGGCTTGCGAGAGCGCAAAATGCCAAAGTTTATTGCATCATTCTTGGCGCAAGAATTTTTTTGGTGTGAAAGTACGTCCTATGACGTAAATTCGTCTGTTTCTTGCACAGGTTGTGTCGTCTGATGCGAGTATGTCATTTCCGGATGTTAGCGCCAAAAAAAAATTCAGTTTACGTTGTGCGTCATACTTGGATGCCAGATAATTTCATTATTTTAAACCCCATTCCTATATGCCTCTTGCCTTTTTTCCTCTATCAGAGGGCTATGCTGTTTGCATTTTTTTCCCATTCCTGAAGCTGCCATATAAGGAAATTGATAATTTTGCTTTATATGTTGTTTTTTCTCTTACATTTGCAAGATGTCTCAATCTGATCCTGTCTCAGAAACCACTGTTGGAATCCTGCTGCCTGATAACAGTTCTACCAAAGCTAAGTGCATTTGTTGTAAATTTGTGGAGATTATATCTCCAGCTGTGGTATGTAATAGTTGTCATGATAAGCTTTTACATGCAGAGAATGTGTCCATCAGTAATAGTACAATGCATGTTGTTCCTTCAACATCTAATGTACATGATATCTCTTTTCTAGACAAGCATTACCAATTTGTCGCTCTTCCATTTGGCCTAGTGACAGCTCCAAGAATCTTTTCAAAGGTTCTCGGTGCCCTACTCTCTGTAATCGGAGAACGGGAATTGCAGTGTTTCCTTATTTGGACGATATCTTGGTACTAGTTCAGTCTTTACATTCTGCAGAATTTCACACGAATCAACTAGTGTTGTTAATTCAAAATCATGGTTGGAGGATCAATTTACCAAAGAGTTCTTTGATTCCTCAGCCAAGGGTCACCATTTTAGGTTTCCAGATAGATTCAGTGTCCATGACTCTGTCTCTAACAGACAAGAGACAATTAAAATTGGTTTCAGCCTATCGGAACCTTCAGTCTCAATCATTCTCTACAGTAGCTATGTGCATGGAAGTTTTAGGTCTTATGACTGCAGCATCGTACGCAATCCCTTTTGCTCGTTTTCATATGAGACCTCTCCAGCTTTGTATGCTGAATCAATGGTGCAGGGATTATACAAAGATATCACAATTAATATCCTTAAATCCCAATGTTCGATTATCTCTGACTTGGTGGTTAGATTACCATCATGTAGTTCAAGGGGCCTCTTTTGTCCAACCTGGACAGTGATCACAACAGATGCAAGTCTTTCAGGTTGGGGAGCTGTCTGTGAATCTCTGACAGCACAAGGTGTTTGGAAATCTCAAGAGGCAAGATTATCAATCAATGTTTTAGAACTCCGTGCTATTTTCAGGGCTCTTCAGGTTTGGCCTCTGTTGAAGAGAGAACTGTTCATTTGTTTTCAGACAGATAATATCACAACTGTGGCATATGTCAATCATCAGGGTGGGACTCACAGTCCCAAAGCTATGAAAGAAGTATCTTGGATACTTGCTTGGGTGGAATCCAGCTCCTGTCTAAATTCTGCGGTTGATATCTTAGGTATAGACAATTGGGAAGCGGATTATCTCAGCCGTCAGATTTGACATCCGGGGGAGTGGTCGCTCCATCCAGATGTGTTTTCTCAGATTGTTCAGATGTGGGGTATTCCAGAAATGGATCTGATGGCTTCCCATCTAAACAAGAAACTACCCAGGTCCAGGGATCCTCAGGTGGAAGCGGTGGATGCATTAGCAGTGTTAACAACCTGCTTATATCTTCCCTCCTCTGGTTCTTCTTCCAAGTGTGATTTCCAAGATCATCATGGAACCATAATTTGTGTTGCTGGTAGCTCCAGCATGGCCTCATAGGTTCTGGTATGCGGATCTTGTCCGGATGTCCAGTTGCCAACCTTGGCCACTTCCATTAAGGCCAGGACTTTTGTCATCAGGATCTCAAATCATTAAATTTGAAGGTATGGAAATTGAATGCCTAGTGCTTAGTCATAGAGGTTTCTCTCACTCAGTAATTAATACTATGTTACAGGCTCGTAAATCTGTTTCTAGGAAGATTTATTATCAAGTTTGGAAGACTTATATTTCATGGTGTTCTCATAAATTCTCGCATTCTTTTAGAATTCCTAGAATTTTACAATTTCTTCAGGATGGTTTGGATAAAAGTTTGTCTGCAAGTTCCTTGAAGGGACAAATCTCTGCTCTTTCTGTTTTATTTCACAGAAAGATTGCTATACTTCCTGATATTCACTGTTTTGTACAGGCTTTAGTTCGTATTAAGCCTGTCATTAAATCAATTTCTCCTCCTTGGAGTCTTAATTTGGTTTTGAAGGCATTGCAGGCTCCTCCGTTTGAGCCTATACATTCTTTGAAAATTAAACTACTTTCTTGGAAAGTATTGTTCCTTTTGGCCATCTCTTCTGCTAGAAGAGTTTCTGAATTATCTTCTCTTTCTTGTGAATCTCCTTTTCTGAGTTTTCATCAGGATAAGGCAGTTTTGCGGGCTTCATTTAAATTTCTTCCTAAGGTTGTGAATTCTAACAACATTAATAGATAAATTGTTGTCCCTTCTTTGTGTCCTAATCCGAAGAATTCTTTGGAGGGATCCTTGCATTCTTTGGATGTGGTAAGAGCTTTGAAATATTATGTTGAAGCTACTTAAGATTTCAGGAAGACTTGCAGTCTATTTGTTATCTTTTCTGTTTCTAGGAAAGGTTAGAAGGCTTCTGCCATTTCCTTGGCATCTTGGTTAAAGCTTTTGATTCATCACGCTTATTTGGAGTTGGGTCGGGACCCACCTCAAAGAATTACAACTCATTCTACCAGATCAGTCTCCACTTTGTGGGCTTTTAAGAATGAAGCTTCAGTTGATCAGATTTGCAAAGCAGCAACTTGGTCTTCTTTGCATACATTTACTAAATTCTACTGTTTTGATGTATTTGCTTCATCGGAAGCAGTTTTTGGTAGAAAAGTTCTTCAGGCAGCCGTTTCAGTTTGATTCCTCTTCCTATGTTTAAGTTTTTTTCTTTTCATTATGAGAACTTATATTTGGGTTATATTTGGGTTGTGGATTTATTTTTTTCAGTGAAACATGTCTGTTTTTATTTTATCCCTCCCTCTCTAGTGACTCTTCTGTGGAGTTACAAATCTTGGGTATTTCTATCCCATATGTCACTAGCTCATGGACTCTTGCCAATTGCATGAAAGTAAACATAATTTATATAAGAACTTACCTGATAAATTTATTTATTTCATATTGTCAAGAGTCCATGAGACCCACCCTTTTTATGGTGGTTATGATTTTTTGTATAAAGCACAATTAATTCCAAATTCCTGTTGATGCTTTTTACTCCATTCTTTATCACCTCACTACTTGGCTATTCGTGAAACTGAATTGTGGGTGTGGTGAGGGGTGTATTTATAGGTATTTTGAGGTTTGGGAAACTTTGCCCCTCCTGGTAGGATTGTATATCCCATACGTCACTAGCTCATGGACTCTTGCCAATATGAAAGAAATTAATTTATCAGGTAAGATCTTACATAAATTATGTTTTTTTGTCAGCTGTAGGACCTCGCCCCTTTTAGGGAGGTTCTGATTCTTTGATGTCAATAGTTTTTTTGGCGCTTTTCTTCACTTTCTGTAGAGTGAGGTGTGCATGATTTCAAATGGCTCTGCTGTTTAGAAGCTTGCTGTTTTTTGTATCTCTGGATTCCGGATTGTAAACGGGATAGTTTTTTCCTCTGTTTGCTGCGGGTTGCAGGACAGGTAGGGCACCTCAGTAATTCTGCTGAGATGTAGAGTATTGCATGGGGTATATTTTCTTTATTTGGTAAATTTAAAAGGCCTGCGGTGCGTATTGCTACTGTTACCAGCGCTGCACCTTACTGATTTGATACCTTGTCTGATTCTATTCAGACAGATCCTCATCTTGAGGAGATCCAGGACAGGATTAAGGCTCTTAAGTTAGCGAATTCCTTTATTACGGATCCTTCCTTACAGGTAATTTAAACTGAGAGCAAAAATGTCTTGTTTTGTGGTTTTAGCTCACAGAGCCTTTTGGTTAAAATCCTGGTCTGCGTATGTTTCTTCTAAGTGTTATTAGCTATTCCCTACAAGGGTAAGGCCTTGTTTGGGCCTGGTTTGGCTGAAATTAATTCAGATATCACAGGAGGAAAGGGATCTTTTCTTCCTCAGGATAAGAAGAATAAGCAGAAAGGGCGTCAGAGTAATTTTCTTAACTTTAGAGGATAACCCTCTACTTCCTCTTCCAAGCAGGAACTGTCCAAGTCTTCCTGGAAGTCTGGTCAGTCATGGAACAAGGGGAAACCGTTTAAGAAACCTGCGGCTCACTCCAAGTCAGCATGAAGGGTCGGCCCCCGATCCAGGAACGGATCTAGTAGGGGGCAGGTTTTCTCAATTTGCTCAGGCTTTGATACGAGATGCCCTAGACCTGTGGGCTGTGGAAATTGTATCTCAGGGGTACAAGATAGAATTCAAGACTTTTACTCCCAGAGGCAGGTTTCTTCTCTCTAGATTATCTGTAGACCAGATAAAAGAGAGAGGCGTTCTTGAATTGTATCAAGGATCTTTTTGCCCTGGTATTTATAGTTCCTGTTCCTCCACAGGAACAGGGTCTGGGATTTTATTCAAATCTGTTTGTGGTTCCTTCATGTTCCCATCCACAGGAATCATCACAAGTTTCTGAGATTCGCTTTTCTAGACAAGCACTTTCAGTTTGTGGCTCTTCCATTCGGCCTTGCCACAGCTCCCAGAATTTTCTCAAAGGTCCTGGGGGCTCTGTTGGCGGTAATCTGGTCTCGAGGCATTGCCGTGGTGCCTTATCTGGACGACATTCTGGTTCAGGCGCCGTCTTTTCAACATGCAAACTTTCATACGGAGATCTTGTTGTCTTTTCTTCACTCCCACGGTTGAAAGGTGAATTTTGAAGAGTTCTGTGATTCCAGCCACAAGAGTAGTGTTTTTAGGGACCATAATAGACTCCCTACTAATGAAGATATTTCGGAAAAAGAAAGATCTTCGGCTCATATCCTGTCCTTCAGTCCTCTCCTCGGGCCATCAGTGGCTTTATGTATGAAGGTAATTGGTCTGATGGTAGCTTCCATGGTCATTATTTAGTTTGCTCGGTTCCATCTCAGACCTCTGCAGTTATGCATGTTAAGGCAATGGAACGGGGACTATGCGGATCTGTCTCCGCAAATAGTTCTGGATCAGGCAACAAGGGATTCTCTTCTGTGGGGTTATCTCAGGAACATCTCTCCTAGGGAACTTGCTTTCGCAGACCTTCCTGGGTGATCGTTACCATGGATGCCAGCCTTCTAGGTTGGGGAGCAATTTAGGTGTCATTGAAGACTCGGGGTCTCTGGACTTTGGAGGAGTCAGTTCTCCCTATAAACATTCTAGAACTGAGAGCAGTTTTCAATGCTCTACTGACTTGGCCTCAGTTAGCCTTAGCCCGGTTTATCAGGTTCCAGTCGGACAACATAACATCGATGCTGTACATCACCAGGGGGGAACTCGGGTTTCCTTGGCTATGACAGGTGGCCCGGATAATCCAGTGGGCGGAGTCTTACAACTGTTGCTTTTCTGCAATTCACATCCCAGGAGTGGACAATTGAGAGGCGGATTTTCTGAGCCAACAGACCTTTCATCTGGGTGAGTGGGAACTCCATCCGGAAGTATTTTCCAGTTTAATCCTCAATTGGGGGCAGCCAGAACTGGATCTCATGGCTTCTCTGCAGAATGCCAAGCTTCTGAGGTACGGCTCAAGGTCAAGGGATCCACAGGCTTTCTTGATAGATGCTCTGGCGGTCCCTTGGAATTTCAGTTTAGCATACATATTTCCTCTGTTCGCTCTCCTGCCAAGAGTCATTGTTCGGACCAAGCAGGAGAGGGCGTCAGTGATACTCATAGCACCGGTATGGCCTTGCAGGATCTGGTATGCAGATCTAGTGGAATTTTTGTCGTCTCTACCTCCGTGGAGACTCCCTCTGAGTAAGGACCTTCTACTTCAGGGTCCCTTTCTTCATCCAAATCTAATTTCTCTGAAGCTGACTGCTTGGAGATTGAACCTTGATTTTATCTAAGCGTGGGTTTTCAGAGTCTGTCATGGAGACCATGATTCAGGCTCGTAAGCCTGTGACAAAGATTTACTATAAGATATGGCTACTCTTGGAGTAGAGTCAGGATTTCTAGGATTTTGTCTTTTCTCCAAGAGGGTCTGGAGAAGGGTTTGTCAGCTAGTACTCTGAAAGGTCAGATTTCTGCGTTGTCTATTTTGTTGCATAAGCGTTTGGCGGATGTGCCAGATGTGCAATGTTGGTATCAGGCCTGTGTTTAAGCCCATTACTCCTCCCTGGAGTCTTAACCTTGTTGTTAGAGTTTTACAGCGGGCTTCGTTTGAACCTATGCATTCCTTAGATATTAACATGTTGTCTTGGACGGTTTTGTTTCTTGTTGCCATTTCTTTTTGCTCTGAGAGTTTCGGAATTATCTGCAGTTTAATTCTTCTTATTTTATTTTTCAATCTGATAAGGTGGTTCTAAGTACTAAATTAGGGTTCTTACCTAAGGTTGTTTCAAACAAGAATATTAATCAAGAGATCGTGGTTCTGTCTTTGTGTCCTAATCCTCCTTCTCCTAAGGAGTGTTTGTTGCACATCCTAGATGTGTTGTGTGCATTGAAGTTTTATCTTTATGCAACTAAGTACTTTCGTCAGTCTTCTGCTTTGTTTTTCTGGGAAGCGCAAGGGTCTGAAAGCTATGTCTATTTCTCTTTGGCTAAAGAGTATTATTTGTTTGGCCTATGAGACTGCTGGACAGCAACCTCCTTAGAGAATCACTGCTCATTCTACGAGGGCTGTTTCTTCCTGGGTATTAAAAATTAAGCTTCTGTGGCATAGATTTGCAAGGCTGCAACTTGGTCCTCTTTGCATACTTTTTCAAAGTTTTATACATTTGATACTTTTGCCTTAGCTTAGGCTTCTTTTGGGAGAAGGGTTCTTCAAGAAGTGGTGCCTTCTGTTTAGGTCTACCTGTCTTAAAATAAAGGGTGGGCCGTGGACTCACCATATCCGGAAATAAATAAATTTATCAGGTAAGCATAAATTATGTTTTCTTTCCTAAGATATGGTGAGTCCACGGCCCACCCTTTATTTAAGACTGTTATTTTTTCTAAAACCTCAGGCACCTCTACACTTTTGTGTTATCTTCTTTTTCCATTTTTCCTTCTGCAGAATGACTGGGGATTATGGGTAAGGGAAGTGACATATATAGCAGCTTTGCTATAGTGCTCTTTGCCTCCTCCTGCTGGCCAGGGGTGATATTCCCACTAGTAGTTGATGATTCCGTGGACTCGCCATATCCGGAAATAAATCAATTTATCAGGTAAGCATAAATTTTCTTTTTGCTGTGGGTTTAGTAGTTGTGCTACAGAGGAGTCCTTGTTGCTTCCATGTTTGAAAAGCTTTTGTTGTATACCCTGGTAAAATTTTTGTAGAAAGAGAAAAGGCAGCACACTTGATATCTGCAGAAAACTGAGGTTTAATCCAGCTGGTACATGAAAAAACACAAACACACAGTGCAATTAAGAAAAATAGGGGGCATGTCCTTACGCTTTTCGTGCCGGGCGGCACTTAGTCATAGGATGACAGGTGAGTATGAAACACAAGAATATATCTCTGCACCTCCAATCACATTTAAGAACACGCATCCGGAAGTGGTAAAGCATATACGCTAACAAAATAATAAAATACAATCAAAAGGATATTATCTAGTATAGGATACGCTATAAAAAGAAAAGGAAACATAATACAAACAGTGACTAAGTTGCAATTTTAATAAATCTGCAACAATTTTGTGAGCTAAATGATTGATAATGCGGTGACCAGGGACATAAAGCTATTTTGCACAAATAATACCAAACCCAATAATGTGGATATAATCATTGGTTCAGGGTAGCTATATCTAATATGGACACATTCTGTTGGAAATTAATTATTAAATTATGTGAGCATAAAGTATGGCCACAATACATTTGATATGTGATCATTTACAAATCATATTAAATGCCCCTTGTGTAGCTGTATAATTCAATTTTCCAAATAATAAGCTCTTTTAATTTCTTTCATGTAATTGGCAAGAGTCCATGAGCTAGTGACATATGGGATATACAATCCTACCAGGAGGGGCAAAGTTTCCCTAACCTCAAAATGCCTATAAATACACCCCTCACCACACCCACAATTCAGTTTTTCAAACTTTGCCTCCTATGGAGGTGGTGATGTAAGTTTGTGTTAAAATTTCTACGTTGATATGCGCTTCTCAGCATTGTTGAAGCCCGATTCCTCTCAGAGTACAGCGAATGTCAGAGGGACGTGAAGGGAGTATCACTTATGAATACGATTATTTCCCTAACGGGGGTCTATTTCATAGGTTCTCTGTTATCGGTCGTAGAGATTCATCTCCTACCTCCCTTTTCAGATCGACGATATGCTCTCAATTTACCATTACTTCTACTGATAACTGTTTCAGTACTGGTTTGGCTATCTGCTATATGTGGATGAGTGTCTTTGGGTAAGTATGTTTTTTATTACTTAAGGCACCTCAGCTATGGTTTGGCACTTTATGCATTTATATAAAGTTCTAAATATATGTATTGTACTTATATTTGCCATGAGTCAGGTGCATGTATTTCCTTCTGCAGACTGTCAGTTTCATATTTGGGGAAAATAAACATTTTATTTTTTTTCCTTACCTGGGGTTTAGTCTTTTTTTCAATTGACTACTTTCTTACAAATTGCGGGTGGTATTAGGCCCGCGGGTGACGTAACTTCGTCATTTTCGGCGTCATAGTTGACGCCGAAGCCTTACACACGGCTGCGTCATTAGTAACGCGAGTGTGTCATTTCCGGTTATTATTGGCGCTAAAAAAGTTTTCAGTTACGTTGTGCGTCATACTTGGTGCCAAACTTTTTTCATTATTTTAATACCCCATTGATGTTTGCCTCTTGCTTTTTTCTCTATCAGAGGGCTATGCTATTTGCATTTTTTCCCATTCTTGAAACTGTCATATAAGGAAATTGATAATTTTGCTTTATATGTTTTTTTTTCTTTTACATTTTGCAAGATGTCTCAATCTGATCCTGCCTCAGAAGTATCTTCTGGAACTTTGTTGCCTGACATCGGTTCTACCAAAGCTAAGTGCATTTGTGTAAGATAGTGGAAATTATTTCTCTGGATGTCATTTGTAATAGTTGTCATGATAAACTTTTACATGCAGATAGTGTGTCCATCAGTAATAGTACATTGTCAGTTGCAGTTCCTTCAACTTCTAATGTACATGATATACCTATACATTTTAAAGACTTTATTTCTGATTCTATCCAGAAGGCTTTGTCTGCATTTCCACCTTCTAATAAACGTAAAAAGTCTTTTAAAACTTCTCATTCAGTTGATGAAATTTCAAATGACCAACAACATAATAATTTATCCTCCTCTGATGAGGATCTATCTGATACAGAAGATCCTTCCTCAGACATTGACACTGACAAATCTACTTATTTATTTAAAATATAGTATATGCGTTCTTTATTAAAAGAAGTGTTAATTACTTTGGATATTGAGGTAACCAGTCCTCTTGAGTCTAATAAACATTTAAATGCTGTTTTTAAACCTCCTGTAGTTTCTCCAGGGTTTTTTCCTAATCCTGAGGCTATTTCTGATATGATTTCTAGGAATGGAATAAGCCAGGTACTACTTTTATTCCTTCTTCAATTTTTAAAAAATTGTATACTTTACCAGCAAATTCTATAGAGTTTTGGGAAAAAATCCCCAAAGTTGATGGGGCTATTTATACTCTTGCTAAACGTACCACTATTCCTATGGAAGATAGTACTTCCTTTAAGGATCCTTTAGATAGGAAGCTTGAATCTTATCTAAGGAAGGCCTATTTATATTCAAGTCATCTTCTCAGACCTGCAATTTCTTTGGCTGATGTTGCGGCTGCATCAACTTTCTGGTTGGAGAATTTTGCGCAACAAGAATTGGATTCTGACATATGTAGCATTATTCGCTTACTGCAATATGCTAATCATTTTATTTGTGATGCCATTTTTGATATTATCAAAATTGATGTTAGATCCATGTCTTTAGCTATTTTAGCTAGAAGAGCTTTGTGGCTTAAATCTTGGAATTCTGATATGACATCTAAATCTAGATTACTCTCTCTTTCTTTCCAAGGTAATAATTTATTTGGTTCTCAGTTGGATTCTATTATTTCAACTGTTACTGGGGGAAAGGGAGTTTTTCTGCCTCAGGATAAAAAAACCTAAGGGTAAATCTAAGGCTTCTAACCGTTTTCGTTCCTTTCTTCAAAATAAGGAACAAAAACCAAATCCTTCACCAAGGAATCTATTTCAAATTGGAAGCCTTCCTCAAATTGGAATAAATCCAAGCCATTTAAGAAACCAAATTCAGCCCCTAAGTACGCATGAAGGTGCGGCTCTCATTCCAGCTCAGCTGGTAGGGGCAGATTAAGGTTTTTCAAAGATATTTGGATGGATTCAGAGCATTGTCTCTCAAGGGTATCGAATAGGATTCAGAGTAAGACCTCCTTTGAGAAGATTTTTTTTCTCTCACGTATCCCAGCGTATCCAGTAAAAGATCAGGCTTTCCTGAAGTGTGTTTCAGACCTGGAGTCTTCAGGGGTAATCATGCCAATGCCTTTTCAGGAACAAGGTTTGGGGTTTTATTCAAATCTATTCATTGTCCCAAAGAAGGAAAATTTTATTCAGACCAGTTCTGGATTTGAAAATTTTGAATCGTTATGTAAGAGTACCAACTTTCAAGATGGTGACTATAAGGACTATTCTGCCTTTTGTTCAGCGAGGACATTATATGTCCACAATACAGTTGCACGATGCATACCTTCATATTCTGATTCATCCAGAACATTATCAGTTCCTGAGATTCTCTTTTCTAGACAAGCATTACCAATTTGTTGCTCTTCCATTTAGCCTAGCAACAGCTCCAAGAATCTTTTCAAATCGGAGAACAGGGTATTGCGGTGTTTCCTTATTTGGATGATATCTTGGTACTAGCTCAGTCTTTACATTCTGCAGAATCTCACACAAATCAACTAGTGTTGTTTCTTCGGAAACATGGTTGGAGGATCAATTTACCGTAAAGTTTCTTGATTCCTCAGACAAGGGTCACCTTTTTAGGCTTCCAGATAGATTCCAGATAGATTCAGTCTCAGTCATTCCCTTCAGTGGCTATGTGCATGGAAGTTTTAGGTCTCATGACTGCAGCATCGGACGTGATCCCTTTTGCTCGTTTTCACATGAGACCTCTACAGCTTTGTATGCTGAACCAATGGTGCAGGGATTATACAAAGATATCACAATTAATATCCTTAAATCCCAATGTTCGACACACTCTGACGTGGTGGATAGATCACCATCGTTTTAGTTCAAGTGGCTTCTTTTGTTCGGCCAACCTGGACTGTGATCACAACAGATGCAAGTCTTTCAGGTTGGGGAGCTGTTTGGAGATCTCTGACAGCACAAGTGGTTTGGAAATCTCAAGAGGCGAGATTACCAATAAATATTTTAGAACTCCATGCAATTCTCAGAGTTCTTCAGTTTTGGCCTCTGTTAAAGAGAGAACCGTTAATTTGTTTTCAGACAATATCACAACAGTGGCATATGTCAATCATCGGGGTGGGACTCACAGTCCCCAAGCTATGAAAGAAGTATCTCGGATACTTGCTTGGACGGAATCCAGCTCCTGTCTAATCTCTGCAGTGCATATCCCAGGTGTAGACAATTGGGAGGTGGATTATCTCAGCCGTCAGACTTTACATCCTGGGGAGTGGTCTCTCCATCCAGATGTGTTTTCTCAGATTGTTCAGATGTGGGGTCTTTCATCTAAACAAGAAACTTCCCAGATACCTGTCCAGGGATGTTCAGGCGGAAGCAGTGGATGCGCGGACACTTCCTTGGTGTTGTTATCCTGCTTACATTTTCCCGCCTCTAGTTCTTCTTCCAAGAGTGATCTCCAAAATCATCATGGAGCAATTGTTTGTTGCTGGTGGCTCCTGCATGGCCACACAGGTTTTGGTATGCGGATCTGGTTCGGATGTCCAGTTGCCAACCTTGGCCACTTCCGTTAAGGTTGGACCTACTATCTCAAGGTCCGTTTTTTCATCAGGATCTCAAATCATTAAATTTGAAGGTATGGAAATTGAACGCTTAATACTAAGTCATAGAGGTTTCTCTGACTCAGTGATTACTATGTTACAGGCTCGTAAATCTGTCTCTAGAAAGATTTATTATAGAGTTTTGAAGACTTACATTTCATGGTGTTCTTCTCATAAATTCTCTTGGCATTTTTTTAGAATTCCTAGAATATTACAGTTTCTTCAGGACGGTTTGGATAAGGGTTTGTCTGCAAGTTCCTTGAAGGGACAAATTTTTGCTCTTTCTGTTTTATTTCACAGAAAGATTGCTATACTTCCTGATATTCACTGTTTTTGTACAGGCTTTAGTTCGTATTAAGCCTGTCATTAAATCAATTTCTCCTCCTTTAAGTCTTAATTTGGTTTTGAAGGCTTTACAGGCTCCTCCATTTGAGCCTATGCATTCTTTGGACATTAAACTACTTTCTTGGAAAGTGTTGTTCCTTCTGGCTATCTCTTCTTCTAGAAGAGTTTCCGAGCTATCTGCTCTTTCTTGTGAGTCTCCTTTTCTGATTTTTCATCAGGATAAGGCAGTTTTGCGGACTTCTTTTCAATTTTTACCCAAGGTTGTGAATTCTAACAACCTTAGTAGAGAAATTGTTGTCCCTTCCTTGTGTCCTAATCCTAAGAATTCTTTGGAAAGATCCTTACATTCTTTGGATGTGGTAAGAGCTTTGAAATATTATGTGGAAGCTACTAAAGATTTCAGGAAGACTTCCAGTCTATTTGTTTTATTTTCTGGGCCTAGGAAAGGTCAGAAGGCTTCTGCTATTTCCTTGGCTTCTTAAAACTTTTGATTCATCAAGCTTATTTGGAGTCGGGTCAGGCCCCGCCTCAGAGAATTACAGCTCATTCTACTAGATCAGTCTCCACTTCGTGGGCCTTTAGGAATGAAGCTTCAGTTGATCAGATTTGCAAAGCGGCAACTTGGTCCTCTTTGCATACATTTACTAAATTCTACCATTTTGATGTATTTGCTTCTTCTGAAGCAGTTTTTGGTAGAAAAGTTCTTCAGGCAGCTGTTTCAGTTTGATTCTTCTGCTTTTGATTTAAGTTTTTTCTTTCATTTATGAAAATAAACTTATTTTTTTGGGTTGTGGATTAATTTTTTCAGCGGAAAATGGCTGTTTTTATTTTTATCCCTCCCTCTCTAGTGACTCTTGCGTGGAGTTCCACATCTTGGGTATTGATATCCCATACGTCACTAGCTCATGGACTCTTGCCAATTACATGAAAGAAAACATAATTTATGTAAGAACTTACCTGATAAATTAATTTCTTTCATATTGGCAAGAGTCCATGAGGCCCACCCTTTTTATGGTGGTTATGATTTTTTGTATAAAGCACAATTATTTCTAAATTTCTTTTGTTGATGCTTTCTACTCCTTTCTTTATCATCCCACTGCTTGGCTATTCGTTAAACTGAATTGTGGGTGTGGTGAGGGGTGTATTTATAGGCATTTTGAGGTTTGGGAAACTTTGCCCTTCCTGGTAGGATTGTATATCCCATACGTCACTAGCTCATCGACTCTTGCCAATATGAAAGAAATGAATTTATCAGGTAAGTTCTTACATAAATTGTTTTTTACTTGGGGGATAACTTAGGTTCTGCACACAATATAGTTTCAACACAAATGCATTATTTACCAAATGTAGCTGGCCTAATCAAACTATAAACCATATAACAAAACCTTATAGACTTGCATAAAAATTTGAATATATACAATAATGGTATGTTTAAAATTAATTTCATATAAGAGAAACATATACACATAGAAACATGACAATATTAATCTATGAAAAAACTAATATCCCACTCTTTATTCAGACCATGTGGTTCTCTAGTGTTCAACGTGAAGATCCAATACAGTTCCTTTTTCATAAGGATTTTGCATTTGTTGCCACCTCTAGGTGGCTGTAGTGCTAGGTTGATTACTTTGACCCCAAAACTGGGAATATTGGTAAAATGTTGCCCATTGAAATGATTGGCCACGCTGGAAGTTTTAACATAATTCTTCACTTCTCTCTTATGTTCCCCAATTCTGGTCCTCAATGTGCGGGAGGTGACCAACCTATTGGGCCCCACAAAAGTTGCACTCTAAAAGATAGACCACAAATGTGGATGAACAATTAGCATAGTGGTTTAATCTATAACTGAGCCCTGTAGAGGTGCTTTTAAATGATTCACCTCTAGTGATAACTTCACAAGTACCACAGTTATGTTTCAGGCATTGGAAAGTTCCTTTTCTATCTAATCAATTGGGTTTCCTTTTGCTTGAATTGCTAACCACTAAACTAGGCGCCAACTTATTGCATCAACATCAAACATAAAAAAATTATGGGACAGCAGGAACTCGACACACTCACAAATATACATACAGAACACATCTGAATAGTGTGTCCTTTGTTTGAGGAAGAACTCAACAGCTTTAATCCCCAATACATGTGGGATATTAGAGTAAAGTGAAACCACATCTACCACCACCCACCCAAAGCCCTCACACCATTTAACACTGTCCAAGAGGGAAATAAGGTGACCTGAATCCCTTAAATAACTGCTTAAACCTTTCACAAGCGGTTGTAGAATTGTATTAACCCACTCCGACAGTAGTTCAAACAGTGAGCCAATACCAGAAATGATCGGACGACCAGGCGGGTTGGACAAATCCTTATGGGTTTTGGGCAGGTGGTGGAAAATGGACATCACTGGGAATGAGGGGATAAGGGAAACCCTATCTTATTCTCCAAAAATTCCAATCCGTATACCTTCATCTACGAGCCTTTCAAGTTTTGTTTTAAAAGTTCTTGTAGGATTTGAGGGCAGAGGCCTATAAGTGACACCATTACTCAATTGTCTGATCGCTTCTTTTACATAATCTGACTTATTCATAATCACAACATTGCCACCCTTATCAGATGAACGGATGACAATGTCATGATTATCACGCAGCTGTTTAATTGCGTTCCTTTCTTTGTAATTCAAATTATTATTAATTTCTTTATTAGAATTAGGAAGAGACATATTCTGACTATATTCAATGATATCTTGTTAAACCTTTTTTTGGAACAAGTTCAGATGCATACCCCTAGATTGTATTGGATAAAAATCTGTAGCCACCTTTTTTTTTTTTAAATCGTTCATTCTATATCTCCTCTTTTTTTTTTTTTTGGTTTTAACATTTTTTATTGATATACAACAGTCTCAGTTACAAAGATAACATAAAGAATGTTTGTGGAGCACACAGGCTCCCAAAGCGTATACAAACAGAAAATTGAAACAGTTTCAACATTTCAGGTTGGGGTATATTCATGAAATGGAAGATGAGCTGTACATAGCTCTTAGCGTAAGAAGTGGGTTAGTTGGGGTGGGGAAGGAGAGGGAAGGGTGATAGTAGCGTTAGAGGTAGAGAGAAAGTCTTAAATAAAGGATAGACGGCAAAGGTCATCTAATTCGTGTTTGCCCTAGTATTCGGGGACCAAGAAGTGGTGTAATAGGATTGCCAGTCTGCCCACACCAGTTCAAACAGGTCCGAATTATTTAGGGAGTAAAAGATAGGTTTCTCCATGTTGTAGATATATGCCATATAATTTAAGATGCATGACCATTTTGGAGGTGTCTTGGATTTCCATGCCTTGGCTATAGTCGCTTTAGTAGCTGTTAACAAATAGACAGGTATGCTTGGTGTTTAGGTAGTTTAAAAGTACCTATGTGAAGAAGGGCATTGGAAAGAGTTGCAGGAAGTGCTATTCCTAGTTTCGCTAATGTACGGAAGCAGGAGTTCCATAAGGGTCTCAACCTGGGGCAGTCCCACCATATGTGTAGAGAATCTCCTTTTTTACCACAATTACGCCAACATAGAGGAGATGCAGTGTTAAACATTTTGTTAAGTCTAGCAGGGGTGAGGTACCAATGCGTTAAGAGTTTGTAATAGGTTTCAAATAAAGTAACACAATGTAGTGCTTTTTTGGTGAGGGAGATTACGTATTGCCATGTCTGTGGGGGTACGGTCACGTTCAGGGACGACTCCCATTTGAGTAAGTGAGGGAGTTTATTCTCAGAGTCTGAGTTTCCTATTAAGGTGTAGTGTATTGAAAGGGGTCTATGTAGTTTACTACCTCGTTGCCAGGTCGTTTCCCAGAGTGTTCGGGGCCGGTGTAGTTCAGGTTGAAAGCCCCAACTGAGAAGAAAGCTCTTTAGTCTTGTGTATTCAAATGTCATATGTCTGGGTACCGTAAAGTCAGCCTTTATTTCTGAGAGTGTAATGAAGCGCGGAGTTGGTGAACTAACCCAAAGATCAGCTACTGTCTGAATTCCTACTCGTGTCCAGCCGTGAGGGTGAGAGTCGGGTAGGCCTCGAAGGAGACCCGTCATGGGAGTGATAGGTGAAGGGTGCGGGGCGATATGTGGGTAGTGTCTCAGCTTATCCCACATGGCGAGACATTCTCGTATTATGGTGTTGCTAATATCTGTGGTTCGTCGTAAATGGGTAGGGATCCAAATCAAGTCAGGTAGATATATGTGGCTCGGAAGTGAAGCTTGTTCTATGGTTTTCCATTTACTAAGAGATTCCTTCGCACCCCATTGCGAAATATGGGTGAGCATGGCTCCTTCATAATATCTTGTTATTGAAGGGGAGGCTATTCCTCCTCTACTAAGGGGGCTTTGGAGAATTTTATGCGCCACTCTAGGGGGTTTATGCTGCCATATATATTTTGTGAACTCGCTCTGAAATTGATGTAGAAGATACCCCGGAATACGGAAAGGAAGGCACCTAAATAGATAAGTAATTTTGGGTAGGAATGACATTTTGAGGGCCGTTAGTCTACCTATCCATGATATGTAGGTATAATCCCATTTGTCTTTTAGAGTGCGCAGTTCAGCTAGAAGAGGTAAGTAATTGTCTTTGATCATCTGGGGGATATTGTTCGATATCTTGACCCCTAAGTGTGAGATGAAGTTATTGGTGCAGTGTACCTTATATTGAGTTATAAGGGTGTCAGCTGTACCCTGTGGGAAGCCCCAGGTGAAAATTTCTGTTTTATCTAAGTTTAATTTGTAAAGGGACATGTAACCAAAGGACTCTAAGATTTCCTTCAGTCTCGGGAATGAAGATAGAGGGTCTGAAGAGAATATTGTTATGTCGTCAGCAAAGAGCGCCATTTTGTGAATACTGCCATGCAGACGAACGCCATCTATTTTCTTATCTTGTCTAATTTGCTCTGCTAGCGGTTCGATCGCCAGGGCAAAAAGGAGTGGTGAGAGTGGACACCCCTGTCTGGTGCCATTGGATATTGAAAAGGGGGGCGAGACAAAGCCCAGTCCTCTGACAACTGCCGAGGGGGTAGAGTAAAGAGCCTGTATCGCCTTAATAATTTGGTTTGGGAAGCCGAAGGTTTTGAGGACTTCCCATAGGTAAGACCATCGAACGCGGTCAAAAGCCTTCTCTGCATCTAACGAGATTACAGAGAATGGCCTATTAAGTCTGGTGGATTCAGTACAAATGTTTAGCAGACGCCTAGTATTGTCAGGCCCTTCCCGATGAGGAATGAATCCTACTTGGTCTAGATTTATAAGTTGCGGGAGTAATTTGGAAATGCGAGTAGCAAATAATTTGGCATAAATTTTTACATCTAAATTAATTAGGGAAATTGGCCTGTAATTGGAACAAAGAGATGGATCTTTTTGTGGTTTAGGGATAGTTATCACCGTGGCTTCCAGGAATTCCCTACTAAAACGTCCCTGCTCTCTAGCGTGGTTAAAGAATCTTAGGAGTAGTGGGGTTAGTTCATTTGTATATGTTTTGTAGAAAGTTGCGGAGTAGCCATCTGGTCCCGGGGTTTTGAAAGGCTTTAAGTGTGTTATTACATGTTTGATTTTGCTGAGAGTAAAGGGGGATGAGATTGTCTCTTGATCGTCAGATGACAATGAGGGGAGGTTTAGGCTGCTAAGAAAGGAGCAAATATTGTCAATAGGGGCTAGTGTGTGTCCTGCATTTTTTTTCTAAATTGTATAGGTTTGAGTAGAATTTTTCGAAACATGCACCAATGTCTGAAGGTTTACAGTAAGTCTGGTTCCCAGATTGGATCTGGTGGATTCTTGAAGTGTTCGCTCTGTTTTTAAGCTTGTTAGCTAGTAGTGTGTCTGCTTTGTTACTCTTGTGGTAGGTAATCTGTTTCAATTTAAATAAATTTGCTTGGGTACGCTTTAGTTCCAGCTGATTGATGTGGTTTTTGACCTTTATAATTTGGGCTATGGTACTATCTGAGGGTGTGTGTCTGGGAAAGGCCAGAAAGTTTTTTAAGGTATGCTTGTCTCTTGAGTATAAGACCTCTAAAGGTGGCTTTAGCCGCACCCCAGAGTATGTCATCTCTAACCTGGTTATTATCATTGGATTGGTAGTAAAATATGATATCTTTTCTAAGAGTTTCCTTGAATGCAGCATCCTGTAGGATGTCATGTGGAAGGCGCCAGGAGGGCTTCGCATTATGCCGTTCTATTGAGCGGAAAGTCACAAACTAGGTCATGGTCAGACCATGGACACAGGGAGATGTTAGAGTGTTTGACTTGGTCAAGGGTTTCTGCTGAGCAAAAGACGTAGTCGAGTCTGGAATACGTTTTATGAGGATGTGAGAAGTGAGTGTAGTCTTTGTCTCTAGGATGGAGTGATCTCCATATATCATAGTAGCAGAAATGGGTAATAATTTGTCTGAACTTGTGGGAAAGCTGAGCAGAGGGGGTAGAGTGTTTTGTACGGGTGATTTTTTTTCCTGTCTAACGTTGGGTCCCAAGTCATGTTGAAGTCCCCCGCTAGCAAGACTCTGCCTATTTTTATCCGGTCGACTGTAAGTAGGATCCGTTTGAGGTGTCTGGGTTGGTGTGAGTTAGGGAGGTAGATAGAGACTAAAGTGTGATCAGTATGATCCAGCTTACATGTTAGGATAAGAAATCTAGATTGCGGGTCTTTTAGAACTTGAATTTGTTCATAAGCTATTCTTTTGTGGATTAAGATTGCTGTGCCTCTGGCTTTCTTTAAAAAGGAGGTGTATTCAAGAACAGTATAGTCTTTAGATATTGTGCGAGGAGGGTTGTCCAAGGACCAATGTGTCTCCTGAAGGAAGGCTACGTCGGGGTTGTGGAATTTAAGTGATCTAGCTAGAAGGCTACGCTTGTGTGGAGAATTTAGGCCTCTTACATTGTGAGTTAGGATTTTGAGGGGGGGCATAGAGGACTATAAAGGGTAGACCAGGTCTGTTAACAAGGGTTAGTTTAGGAAGGGTGGGTGGGGAAGGGGGACAGACAGCAGGTTAGGGGAGAGAGTTAGCGAAAATAGTTCGCTGCGATGGAGCCCTAGTGTGGGCTACCTGTGGGGGGGGGGGGGAAACAAACAGAAACAGGGGGTCAGTAGGGTGAACCCTGCTCCGCAGTAGTCACTTTAATCTAACTTACAACTACAGATATGCAAATCTTATATTGAAAAGAAAAGAAAAAAACAACAACATTAAAGTGGTGATCAAACATACAATATAATTGTGCATGTTGTTTGTAAACTTTTAAACTTTAACTTAAACCTCGGTCATGAATCCTCGGTGACAGGTCAAACGTCCAGGTTCGATAGAGTCCAGGTAAATTCCTATAAGGACAGCCCGTCTCATTTTTACGGTGGATTAGTTTTAGGTTTCTTAGCTCTTTGCTCTTTGATGGACCATTCGGGAGCTGAAGCTCTCAGCTTTGGGTAGGTAGGCTGTAATGGTGGGGGTTGGTCTGAGTGTAGGCCCCATGTGGTCAGGAGGGCCATGCCTTGAGGTATGGAGGTGATTGTGTGGCTTTGGTTATTTCTAGTAACCACCAGGTTTGTAGGATGTCCCCACCTGTATTTGATATTAGCTTTCCTGAGTGCTAAAGTAATTTGTTGGAAGGTTTTTACGATACTGCAGCGTGTGAGTCGAAAGGTCAGGCAGAAGCTGGATGTCCTTAAATTTTTCTGGCATGGGCGGTCTTTTGAAGGCTGCTTGCATAAGTTTATCTTTATAGATGTAACTGTGGAAGCAAACGATTACATCTCTTGGCTTATCAGCAGGAGCAGATTGTGATCTTAAAGCTCTGTGGGCTCTTTCCATTGTATCGGTTAACCCCTCTGGGGTACCCACGAGTACTGCAAACAGCTCCCTCAGAAAAAACTGAAGATTAGTATTTTCTACAGTTTCTGGAATGCCCCTAAACAGGATATTGTTCCTGCAAGATCTGTCTTCGATATCTGCCATTTTAAATTCAAGTTGAATCATCTGATCTGCTAGGGTTTCAGAATAGGTGAGCAGATTCGTCTGATCCACCGCTAGATCATCTTGTTTCCGCTCCAGTGCTTCAACTCTATCACCAATCTCTGAGATTTCCTTTTTCAATTCTGCTGAGGAACGTTGAATTTCCTGGGTGATAGAGCGTGTCTGGTTGGCCAGCATGTGTTGTAGAGTAGCCTTTGTAATATAGTGATGCGATGGCGCTTCTGAACGCACACTGGAATGAGATTCCGCATCCAGCGACTCAGGATCACTCAACTCCTCATTGGTGACAAGATTAGGTTCCTTTCCCGATTGAGTGAAATGGTCATAAACAGTCTTTTGGGTGTTAGTGGGGGTTTTCCCCTGTCGTCTGGACCCATGAGGCATTATGGAAAGGCTGTTAGATGTATCTGTAAATCAGATTAGTACCAACTTTTAAATGCAAAGCACTCCCAGGATAATCCTAAGAGTATAAAGTACCTTATAGCAAAGTTTACTAGTTCTAATATGTACCACTAGACTGCGGAGCAGGGACCAACAACACCCTCTATAGTAATGACATTTTGTTATGACATCACATAATAGCTATTAATTGAAACACTCAGGCCTAGTACACAAGTTCAAGTGAATAGGTCCCTAGCACCTCGGGGAATGGTGGGATACGAATATGCAGAAGGGGAAAAGGAGAAGGGAAGTGACCAGTCCAGACTGACTGGACCGGAAAGGGAGAGGTGCTAGGGTAAATTAGCAATTAGCGTAGGCCAATAGAGTACTGAATGAAGGTTAATAGGATACTTTCCTATTAATTTGTTAAAAGAAATGATATAATTCTACAATTGAGTCAGGAATGTGAGTGAAGATGGTGCTCTTCAGGATATGATGTTTCACTTAAGTCCCGCTAGTGGGAGATGAGGGTGAGTGACGTGTTGCAATGGTGGGAGTGAGATGTGGAGTGACCAGGTGGTGTGTGGTAGTTGTGCGCACTGTAGCGTGTCAGAGTGTGTAAAGTTAGGGGAGCGTGTCAGGGAGGTGACCCACCCAGACAAATTGGGCAGGAGCGGGAAGGTGAGGGGTGGTCACACAAATTAGGTTTCTATAAGTGTTACCCAGACATAACGGTTCAGTAAGACATTGGTATATGAGCAAGAACAGTGCTGAATAAAATAATAGTAATAATAAAAAAAACAAAAAAAAAAAACTCCACTCTGGGTGTGAACCTCAGAGGCACATAAGCTGACGCAGCAGCTAAATCACACTCCCCCAAGTACCCACCAGGTTATACAATGTCAACTTGTATTTGAGTATTCCCACAAGTCAATTCGTTAGAGGGCACTGAGGGGGAGAGCCAGGTAGGACTCGTGGAAAGTAGTAAATCTGGAGGCCCACTACTATGTTAGGGTGGTCACTTGCAATGTCTCTTGAAGAGAAACAAACCAGCTACACACTTAGAACTGCTAAGCTCTTTAGGTAAATAAAGCTTTCTCTTCTTTTTCTTTTAGTTGTGAGCCAGCTTAGACACAGAGTAGGGGGCACTGAGAGATATGATCAGGTGCACTGGGGCTGGGACGTCTATCCTCCCATAAGGTTAGATGGTGAACTGGTCAATATAAGAGGGGCTACCAAGAAATGGCAAAAGGAGGCAGCAGGAGGAATATGGGCCTTGTGTGCCTGTGAGACATCTTACCAGGATCACAGAGAACAGGTCACAGGGCACCTCAGGGGAAGTAATGCATTGACCGTTAATTATGAGGCCCCAGGGAGAGTTGAGAAAGTTCAGATTCAAATTCACCCCCCCTGCCTTACCCCACTTCTGGTCGGATGCGGAGCCTCTGCAACAGATGTGACAGCACTGGCAGAGCTTGTGTGCTATACCTCAGCAGCCAAGGGGTGGTGACGAAGCAGCTCCTTTGTGTCTGGGATACAGCAGGCAGATAGAGACGGCAAGCAATTCAGCAATCAGAGTTCTTTAATCACACTGACCAAGGATGCGCCGCTGCAGGAGGGGAGGGCCCCAACCAAGATGGCGGATTCTGGCGCCCAAAACTTGCTGGGCTAGTGAGTAGAAGGCTATATAGCTCGGGTTGTGTAAGGACCAGCAGCTTCTCCAGAACTGTGGTCTGTGTGGCCGTATGCGGTACACTGAAGAGGAGGTGCAACTCCGGCGGATCGGTGTTTGAAGGGTAAGGAGCGGAGTCTCTGGTCACCAATTCAGGGCTCAGATTAGCCCCTTAGCATATGAGGCAGTAGCAGCCTTCTGCTCCGGAGCGGATCCCCGACCCTCCGGAGCAAGTTGAGAGCTGTTTAGTGAGGCTGAGCAGCAGCTAGAGTGAGGCAGCCACCTTGGGTCAAAATATAGCCACAAAGTCCCCCTATCGCAGGTTGGCAGAGTGATATGCCGTTAGTAACAAAGTCCAGTAGGATTGCCTCAAAATAGTGTTAATTATTTAGCCAAATTTACACTTTTAGCCACCTAAGTTCAGGAGCTCCCCTACTTCACGTCTGGTCCCGTTGGCAGTTAGCTCCGCCCCCCTCCTGTAGCCACCTTTTAAGGTTTACTTATCGTATAATCATTAAAGTCTCCATCACCAGAATCTAAATCCCTCAGAACCTCTACTGTTACTACATCATTGAATTCAAAGTCTGAAACACGAGTGTCAGACTGATTGACATGTTTACCACAAGCTTCAACAACATCAATATTTGAGGCATTTCTGTCTAATTCACAAAAAAAATCTTTATAATGCTATTTTACGCACAAACTTATTAATGTCTATCAAAATGGAAAAAACAGAAAAGTCATGGGTGGGCGCAAAACTCAAGCCCTTAGTTAACTCTTATATGATCTTCATTTAGACCAAAATCTGACAAATTGAGAACAGTCAAATTTAGTCCTCCTTCTTTCCCCTTTTGGAACTTCTCCTTTCTTCTCCTTTTTCCTGCCCGTCTTGTTTTTTTTTTCTTTCTTGCCTAAAGGGACTTCTTTACTCTTAATTTTTGGGCGTACTGCACGTTCTTCTTGTTCAGGCTTCTTATCCATTGGGACCTGAAATGACAAAGAGGGTGAAGGGGAAAGAGAGGAAGAAGAAGAGGAGGAAGAAGTGTCGACATCACTGCTCTCAGGACTAGCAGAATTGGGTTCGGATGTTTCTGGTTCAGTGGAAGAATAGTTCACCCTACGATCAGTAGAGCCTTTTTTTAGAATAGATTTTGGCTCTGATTTTGGTGTTTGTTTTCATCCAGTGTCCTTTCTTCTTAGCTTTCTTCTTTTTTTATGGTTTGCTCTTTCTCAGTATCATTGCCCCTTTTATCCTCTTTAGTGGAATCTTGTTCACGATTCTTGTTAAACTGCCTATATCCACCTGGGGTAAATCTTCTCTGTCTAATTGCAAACCTGGACCAATCATAAACTTTGTTGTTGGTATAATCTTCTTGATCTCGAATGAATTTACGTCCCTTTACAGCTGCCAGATCATCATCTGACTTTTTTTTTTTTTTTTTTTAATTTTCAAAAAAGCTTTATTTAAAACTTTCATAGATACAGAAACAAAACTCAAAAGTGTAAAGCAATTTGCAAGGTGTTAACATAGTATTCTCTGTTACGCTCAACATGGAGCAAGTGTCCATACATGTATTGATGACATATGATTAAAGTCAATTTACTCCTAGTAGGCAAGTGCACTCTTCACATGATTATAGTTCTGGCAAAGTCCAGCATTGTAGCTGAGCAAGCTCTCTGTTGTCCGTGATTTATTTTGGTGTAGTGTCTATCTGAAGCACTTGCCGATTGTTGGGTGAATAGACAAATTGTGGAGTAAGCAAACATAGCATCATCACTTAACAAGTTACTATAGACTGTACAGTGGTAAACCTCAACCGGGCTTCTCCCCGGCCAAGCTTGTGGCAAACATTGTAGGCAATGGAGGCAAGGTGTCAGTGATCAGTGGTATGAGAGTGATAGCAGTTGAAGTCACAGGTCATTCAGGTGTATTGAGTAGGTCCCGCTTATGTGTCAGTGGGTGTAACAGGAGTGTATTGCTTCCACATACTTAACATTAGCTCATGTGTTTCTATGGAACCTGATCTAAGGTGATGGTATCTCTCTAAGTGGAGTAAGTTTTCTACCTGCTCCCTCCATTCTACTACTGTGGGAACTACGATGGATTTCCAGTGTTTTGGAATTAGCATTTTAGCACTGTTAATTAATAGGATAAGTAGAGTGCTTGCTATGGTGTTAGTCAGTTTTGGAACTCCCACAAATAGTAGGATTTGGGGGTCATTAGGAATTCTGTGGCCTACGATGTCTGAAATTTGTTTGAGTACCTCTACCCAGAATGAGTCCAACCTGTCACATTTCCACCATATGTGTGTTGGGTCTCCCACCTCCCCACATCCCCTCCAGCACTTACTGGAGGCCGTTTTGTAAATCTTATGTAGTCTGTTTGGAGTGAGGTACCACCTGGTTAGGAATTTGTAGTTCATCTCCAGCACCCTAGTAGAGATGGAGGATTTTTTGGAGGTCTGGAAAGCTTTATACCAGTTCTTGTGGTTTAAGTTGATCACCAACTCCCTCTCCCAGGCTTTGGTGTAAGATGGCAGTTGTGCCTCATCCTTAGTTGTTAATTGTTTATATAGAATGGATATGGCATGTCTAGGTGTATTTTCTAGTAGACCTAGACCTTCAAATAATGTTATTTTTCTGGAGAAGTGCTGTTTATGCGGATGTGTTGCGATGAAATGACGCATTTGTGTGTAGGAGTACCAGTTCAGATGAATGTCTGGGTGGGTTTCCTCAATGTCGTCTAACGTCCTGAGTTTGCCCTCCTGGAAAAATATTGCTATTGTACTATTTTTGATGTGTCTGCCTTTCTCTAGATGTTTGTCTTTAATAGTCCATGGGAGTGTAGGATTGTGGCATAGTGAAAGCATTGGGGAGTATGCGTGCGAGATACCTGTGGAGGTGGCTATCAGTCTGTCCCATGTTGTGAAGAATTCAGTCAAAATTGGGTATTGGTGTATCATATCGGGTCGATGCTTGCCTTGAATCCAAGCTGTTGTCCCTGCGTTACTTACTCCCATGATGTGTCTGTCAATTTGAACCCATTGCTTGTGTTCGCTGTTTGTGCACCAGTCTAACAGTCTGTGTAGGGTAATGGCATTTTTGTATGAGTGGACATCTGGGACCCCCAAACCGCCCTTCTCTCTGGGCAAATACAGTGTTTGTTTTGTAATTCTCGGCTTGATCCCTTTCCATATGAATTGTTCAATCAGTGATTGTAAGCGGGTTAGGTATTGGAGTGGCAGGTGTATTGGCGTAGTCTGTAGCAAGTACAGGATCCTCGGTAGGACATTCATTTTTATTACATTTATTCTGCCCACCCAAGAGATTGATTTATTTCTCCAGCTCGAGAGATCTGTTAGCAGAGGTTCCTCTAATTTTTTGAAGTTGGCCAGAAATATAGTCTTTATGTCAGGAGCTAAATGTATGCCCAGGTATTTCAATGTCGTGTTTTGTTTTTTTAGGGGACAGTTGGGGATTAATTGGTCTAGTGTCTTATCTTCATAGGATATGTTTATCATCTCTGATTTTGTGGTGTTAACTAAAAAATTAGAAACCTGTCCAAACTCCCTGAACATCTGAATAACTTTTGGTATGGCCAGATCTACCTTCGTGAGGGTGAGGAGGATGTCATCCGCGTATAGAGCCAGCTTGTGCTCGTTGTGTCCTATAGTGACGCCTGTAACCTGTGTGTTGTTTCTTATTTTCTGAGCTAGTGGCTCTATGGAAAGTGCGAAGAGCACTGGGGAGAGCGGGCAACCCTGTCTTGTCCCATTCTTTATATAGAATCTCTCCGAAAGTAGGCCGTTTACCTTTACTTTGGCAGTGGGGTGCGCGTATAGAGAGAAGACCTGAGCTAAAAATTTGTTGCCGAATTTCATTTTTTGCATAGTTGCTTTTAAAAATAGCCAATTGACCCTATCAAAGGCTTTTTCCGCGTCTGTGGAAACTAAAACCGCTGGGATTTTGTTAATTTTGGCATAGGATATAATTTGAAGGGCCTTTATCGTGTTGTCCCTTGCTTCTCTCCCCGGCACGAATCCCACTTGATCAGTGTTAATCAGTTTGGGTAGGTAGTGGTTTATTCTGTTTGAAAGTATTTTTGCAAAGATTTTTATGTCCGAATTCAGCAATGAAATTGGGCGAAAATGTTCTGGTCTGTCTGGTGATTTTCCCGGTTTTTGTAGTACGGTTATGTGCGCTTCTAGCATATTTTCAGTAAAACCTGTGGTGGGAGTGAAAGAGTTGAATAGATTTGCCAAGTGTATTGCCAAGTGGTCTATGTATTTTTTATAATACTTCATGCCGAAGCCATCAGGGCCTGGGCTTTTCCCACTTGGCATGTCCTGAACTGCTTTTTTAATTTCGTCTATTGTGATGGGAGAGTCTAGCTTGTCAGTGTCTTCTTTCTCAAGGGTGGGTAGGTCCAGATCTGTCAGGTATTTTTCTATATCTTGTGGTGTGGCGTGGTCTGGTATATTATATAGTGTGGAGTAGTATTGCCTGAAGACCTCCGCGATACTTTTACTGTCTTTTTGTGCTCTACCTTGTTTGTCTTGTATGTCTTGAACGTATGTGTTTAACTGTCTTCTCCTGAGAGCTCTAGCTAAGGAAGTGCCTGCTTTGTTCTGTACGTCAAAATATTTCTGCTTGAGTATAGCGGATTTCAATTAATGTTCTTTATTAAGGTGGTCTCTGAGGGACTGTCTGGCCTTAGTCAGGGATTTTAGTAATGTCTTGGACTGCGGGTCTTGTTTATGTTGTTTTTCCCAGTAGCCGATTTGTGAAAGTGTAGAATTTATAAATTTCCTTTTTCTCCCTAGCTTTTAAGGCTATGAGTTCCCCCCTCAATACGCTTTTATGGGCTTCCCATAGTGTGGCTGGTGTTATTTCTTCTGTAGCGTTCTCTCTAAAGTAGTCGGTTAGTATTTTCTCTATCTCTATGTTAGTCAGCGTGTGTTCTAGCATGTAATCATCAAGCCTCCAAATATATGGTTTTTGCGGCAGATCTGGCCACTCTATAACACACTGAACAGGCGCATGGTCCGACCATGTGATCTGTAGGATTTTAGAGTCTGCTATCAAGGCTAGCCCTGTTTGGTCAGTGAATATGTAATCAATTCTCGTGTATGAGGCGTGAGGGTGGGAGTAGAAGGTGTAGTCCTTGGTTTTAGGGTGAAGTGCCCTCCATATATCTTGTAATCTTAGTTGTTGAAGGTGGTTTTTAACTGACTTAATTACTTTCTGGGGAGTGCTGGTACTTCCAGTGGATGTATCTATGGAGGGATCTAGAGGTAGATTAAAATCTCCTCCGATAAATAGGGTTCCTTTAGCATATACTAAGAGTGACTGGAAGATAGTCCTGAATGTATGTTGTTGCTCTTTATTGGGTAAGTAGATATTTGCGAATGTGACCGGTTTATTAAATAAGAGGCCTACTAAGATTAGGTATCTGCCGTCCTTGTCCTTCTCAACATAGGTGGCCTGAATGTTTACAGAGTTTTTGAAAAGTATTCCCACTCCCCCTGTTTTAGATGAACCTGAAGCCAGGAATGTCGTCTTGTATTTGTGGCTTAATGTCTTTGGTTCTCTCCCCCTTTTGAAGTGCGTTTCTTGGATAAAAAGGATGTCCCATGTGTTTTTGTATAAGTCCCTAAAGACTATAGATCTCTTTTCGGGGCTATTCAGTCCCTTAATGTTTACTGTCGTTAGTGAGAGCGTGTGGGTGCGTGAAGTCATTGTTTGTTGTGAAGTTTGGGTGTACAAATGCGGCAAGGAGTACTTTTGCAAACAGGTGTCAATAAATATTAAAACAGTACAATCACCAGTGACTTATTATAAACAGTATAGCACAGTATTAATATAGAATAGCTGTAACCTTAACTACAAAGCAATAGAGTTTTGACAAAATTGGTTTCTGATAACTGTCAATTGCAAACAAGTGATAAGATTGGCAGTTAGTATCAGAATTAACTATACAAGGAGTAGTATCCCCACCCCCAAACCATTTTAATAAAGAGTGAGAGTGATATACAGAGTTAACCCTCTAAGAATAACAGATAATACGACCTTTAGCCTTGTTGGAGCATCTGTGAGAATTGTCCAGCCTATTGGGAAAGGCAAATCAATTGCCTGTGCAGTTCGTTTCTTGTGGTCTTGAGAGGTCAGGAGGTTGTAGATTTCTTATTTGCGAGCCCTTTTCTTTACCAAGTGCACGTTGATTGTCTCTCAGACCAAGCTGTTCCTCTTCGGGCTCTGTTATGTTGAGTTGTAGGGCGCTGTTGAAGTTGGAAAGATCATCAAGGTTTCTGAAAACTGCCGTGGTACCTCCTCTAGTAGCAATGACACTTACGGGAAAGCCCCATCTGTATGGTATATTTTTGTCCCTAAGGACTGATGTGATGAAGTGCAGGTCTCTCCTTTTCTGCAGGGTTGTGGGGCTCAAGTCGGCAAAAACCTGAATGTGGATACCTGCATGCGTAATCTTCTGTTTTTGCCTCGCATGTCTGAGGATTTCTTCTTTATCCTTGAAGTTAAGGAGCTTCAGTATGATGTCTCGTGGGGGAGCTTTTGGTGGGGGTTTAGCTCTCAGGGCTCTGTGGGCTCTTTCAATATTTATGTCTGGGGTGCTATTATTGCCTTTAATTGTTCTAAATAAGTCCTGTAAGCATCCCTCTATTGCAGAAGGTTGAATTGATTCTGGTATGCCACGTATACGTAAGTTATTGCGCCTACCCCTGTTGTCCAGGTCTTCCACCCTGTCTAATAAATGATGTATTGTTTCCTGCTGGTCGTAGACCATTTTTGAGATGTGTTGGACATCATTATCTGTCGTGTTGTAGTGCTCCTCTAGTGCTGTTACTCTGCTGGAGACTTTTGATATGTCCTTTTTAAGCTCCCCATACCAGTTTTTCACTTCCCCTATTATTTCTTTAATGTCCTCTTTAGTACACAATGAGTTGATGTCATCTTTAGTTAAAATATGTGCTGTACCCGTGGAGGCAGGAGGTGTAAGCTGGTCTGACTGTTCTGTGGTTTTAACTTGTTCCATCTTTTGTGTTGAGACTATAGGTTCTTGTAGTTTAAGATATTGCTGTATTGGCTTTACTTTATTTGGGATGTCTGGCTTAGCTGATCTGCGGCCTGGCATGGCCAGTTGCAGGGGTTGAGAGTGTTTTTTTTTTTACTGTTTTCCCTTTTATTCTATCTTTTGATCTTTGTTCTTCCCCTGTCTGACTGCTGCTGACAACTTTTGATGCCAGTCTCCTGTTAGTGTGCTCTAATTGGTGTGGCAATTCGGTGTATACCCTTTACTTATAGTCTTTATATGTGGGCCTGAGGTTCACTGCTGGGGTAATCACTGCTGCGTGGCGGAGTTTGAATGTTAGGCTTGTAGCTGCCTAAATCTTATGTGGCCCCCTTTTGTGAGCTTCCTTTTTATAAGCCGTTTGAATTGAGCCCCCTGTATTGATATTTCTCCAACATAGGTGTGTCCGGTCCACGGCGTCATCCTTACTTGTGGGATATTCTCTTCCCCAACAGGAAATGGCAAAGAGCCCAGCAAAGCTGGTCACATGATCCCTCCTAGGCTCCGCCTACCCCAGTCATTCTCTTTGCCGTTGTACAGGCAACATCTCCACGGAGATGGCTTAGAGTTTTTTAGTGTTTAACTGTAGTTTTTATTATTCAATCAAGAGTTTGTTATTTTAAAATAGTGCTGGTATGTACTATTTACTCTGAAACAGAAAAGAGATGAAGATTTCTGTTTGTATGAGGAAAATGATTTTAGCAACCGTTACTAAAATCCATGGCTGTTCCACACAGGACTGTTGAGAGGAATTAACTTCAGTTGGGGGAACAGTGAGCAGTCTTTTGCTGCTTGAGGTATGACACATTCTAACAAGACGATGTAATGCTGGAAGCTGTCATTTTCCCTATGGGATCCGGTAAGCCATTTTTATTCAGACAGTAAATAAGGGCTTCACAAGGGTTTATTAAGACTGTAGACATTTTCTGGGCTAAATCAATCATATTTACACATATTTAGCCTTGAGGAATCATTTAATCTGGGTATTTTTTGTAAAATAATATCGTCAGAGCCTCATTTTCGCGCCGGTATGGCGCACTTGTTTTTGAGAACAGCATGGCATGCAGCTGCATGTGTGTGGAGCTCTGATACATAGAAAAGTCTTTCTGAAGGCATCATTTGGTATCGTATTCCCCTTTGGGCTTGGTTGGGTCTCAGCAAAGCAGATTCCAGGGACTGTAAAGGGGTTAAATATAAAAACGGCTCCGGTTCCGTTATTTTAAGGGTTAAAGCTTCCAAATTTGGTGTGCAATACTTTTAAGGCTTTAAGACACTGTGGTGAAATTTTGGTGAATTTTGAACAATTCCTTCATACTTTTTCGCAATTGCAGTAATAAAGTGTGTTCAGTTTAAAATTTAAAGTGACAGTATCGGTTTTATTTTAAAACGTTTTTTGTGCTTTGTTATCAAGTTTATGCCTGTTTAACATGTCTGAACTACCAGATAGATTGTGTTCTGACTGTGGGGAAGCCAAGGTTCCTTCTCATTTAAATAGATGTGATTTATGTCATAAAAAATTTAGTAAAAATGATGCCCAAGATGATTCCTCAAGTGAGGGGAGTAAGCATGGTACTGCATCATCCCCTCCTTCGTCTACACCAGTCTTGCCCATACAGGAGGCCCCTAGTACATCTAGCGCGCCAATACTCCTTACTATGCAACAATTAACGGCTGTAATGGATAATTCTATCAAAAACATTTTAGCCAATATGCCCACTTATCAGCGAAAGCGCGACTGCTCTGTTTTAGAAAATACTGAAGAGCATGAGGACGCTGATGATATTGTTTCTGAAGGGCCCCTACACCAGTCTGAGGGGGCCAGGGAGGTTTTGTCTGAGGGAGAAATTTTAGATTCAGGAAAAATTTCTCAACAAGCTGAACCTGATGTGATTACTTTTAAATTTAAGTTGGAACATCTCCGCGCTCTGCTTAAGGAGGTGTTATCCAATTTGGATGATTGTGATTATCTGGTCATTCCAGAAACACTATGTAAAATGGACAAGTTCCTAGAGGCCCCGGGGCCCCCCGAAGCTTTTCCTATATCCAAGCGGGTGGCGTACATTGTTAATAAAGAATGGGACAGGCCCGGTATACCTTTCGTACCTCCCCCCATATTTAAAAAATTGTTTCCTATAGTCGACCCCAGAAAGGACTTATGGCAGACAGTCCCCAAGGTCGAGGGGGCGGTTTCTACTCTAAACAAGCGCGCCACTATACCCATAGAAGATAGTTGTGCTTTCCAAGATCCTATGGATAAAAAATTAGAAGGTTTGCTAAAAAAGATGTTTGTTCAGCAAGGTTACCTTCTACAACCAATTGCATGCATTGTCCCTGTCACTACAGCCGCGTGTTTCTGGTTCGATGAGCTAGAAAAGGCGATTATTAGTAATTCTTCTTCTTATGAGGAGATTATGGACAGAATTCGTGCTCTTAAATTGGCTAATTCTTTCACCCTAGACGCCACCTTGCAATTGGCTAGGTTAGCGGCGAAAAATTCTGGGTTTGCTATTGTGGCGCGCAGAGCGCTTTGGTTAAAATCTTGGTTAGCGGATGCGTCTTCCAAGAACAAATTGCTTGACATTCCTTTCAAGGGGAAAACACTGTTTGGCCCTGACTTGAAAGAGATTATCTCTGATATCACTGGGGGCAAGGGCCACGCCCTTCCTCAGGATAGGTCTTTCAAGGCCAAAAATAAACCTAATTTTCGTCCCTTTCGCAGAAACGGACCAGCCCCAAGTGCTACGTCCTCTAAGCAGGAGGGTAATACTTCTCAAGCCAATCCAGCCTGGAGACCTATGCAAGGCTGGAACAAAGGAAAGCAGGCCAAGAAACCTGCCACTGCTCCCAAGACAGCATGAGATGCGGGCCCCCGATCCGGGACCGGATTTGGTGGGGGGCAGACTCTCTCTCTTCACTCAGGCTTGGGCAAGAGATGTTCTGGATCCTTGGGCGCTAGAAATAGTCTCCCAAGGTTATCTTCTGGAAGTGATTCATCCTGTTCCATTAAGAGAACGAGGGATGGGGTTCTACTCCAATCTGTTCGTAGTTCCCAAAAAAGAGGGAACGTTCAGACCAATCTTAGATCTCAAGATCCTAAACAAGTTTCTCAAGGTTCCATCGTCCAAAATGGAAACCATTCGAACAATCCTTCCATCCAGGAAGGTCAATTCTTGACCACGGTGGATTTAAAGGATGCGTATCTACATATTCCTGTCCACAAGGAACATCATCGGTTCCTAAGGTTCGCATTCCTGGACAAGCATTACCAGTTCGTGGCGCTTCCTTTCGGATTAGCCACTGCTCCAAGGATTTTCTCAAAGGTACTAGGGTCCCTTCTGGCGGTGCTAAGACCAAGGGGCATTGCTGTAGTACCTTACTTGGACGACATTCTGATTCAAGCGTCGTCCCTTCCTCAAGCAAAGGCTCACACGGACATAGTCCTGGCCTTTCTCAGATCTCACGGATGGAAAGTGAACGTGGAAAAGAGTTCTCTATCTCCGTCAACAAGAGTTCCCTTCTTGGGAACAATAATAGACTCCTTAGAAATGAGGATTTTTCTGACAGAGTCCAGAAAAACAAAACTTCTAAACTCTTGTCGGATACTTCATTCCGTTCCTCTTCCTTCCATAGCGCAGTGCATGGAAGTGATAGGTTTGATGGTAGCGGCAATGGACATAGTTCCTTTTGCGCGCATTCATCTAAGACCATTACAACTGTGTATGCTCAGTCAGTGGAATGGGGACTATACAGACTTGTCTCCGAAGATACAAAGTAAATCAGAGGAGACAACATGACGACTGTTGCGTACATCAACCATCAGGGGGGAGCAAGGAGTTCCTTGGCGATGGAAGAAGTGACCAGAATCATTCAATGGGCGGAGACTCGCTCCTGCCACCTGTCTGCAATCCACATCCCAGGAGTGGAAAATTGGGAAGCGGATTTTCTGAGTCGTCAGACATTGCATCCGGGGGAGTGGGAACTCCATCCGGAAATCTTTGCCCAAATCACTCAACTGTGGGGCATTCCAGACATGGATCTGATGGCCTCTCGTCAGAACTTCAAGGTTCCTTGCTACGGGTCCAGATCCAGGGATCCCAAGGCGACTCTAGTAGATGCACTAGTAGCACTTTGGACCTTCAAACTAGCCTATGTATTCCCGCCGTTTCCTCTCATCCCCAGGCTGGTAGCCAGGATCAATCAGGAGAGGGCGTCGGTGATCTTGATAGCTCCTGCGTGGCCACGCAGGACTTGGTATGCAGTTCTGGTGAATATGTCATCGGCTCCACCATGGAAGCTACCTTTGAGACGAGACCTTCTTGTTCAAGGTCCGTTCGAACATCCGAATCTGGTCCCACTCCAGCTGACTGCTTGGAGATTGAACGCTTGATCTTATCAAAGCGAGGGTTCTCAGATTCTGTTATTGATACTCTTGTTCAGGCCAGAAAGCCTGTAACTAGAAAAATTTACCACAAAATTTGGAAAAAATATATCTGTTGGTGTGAATCCAAAGGATTCCCTTGGGACAAGGTTAAGATTCCTAAGAGTCTATCCTTCCTTCGAGAAGGATTGGAAAAAGGATTATCTGCAAGTTCCTTGATGGGACAGATTCTGCCTTGTCTGTGTTACTTCACAAAAAGCTGGCAGCTGTGCCAGATGTTCAAGCCTTTGTTCAGGCTCTGGTTAGAATCAAGCCTGTTTACAAACCTTTGACTCCTCCTTGGAGTCTCAACTTAGTTCTTTCAGTTCTTCAGGGGGTTCCGTTTGAACCCTTACATTCCGTTGATATTAAGTTATTATCTTGGAAAGTTTTGTTTTTGGTTGCAATTTCTTCTGCTAGAAGAGTTTCAGAATTATCTGCTCTGCAGTGTTCTCCTCCTTATCTGGTGTTCCATGCAGATGAGGTGGTTTTACGTACTAACCTGGTTTTCTTCCAAAAGTTGTTTCTAACAAAAACATTAACCAGGAGATAGTCGTGCCTTCTCTGTGTCCGAAACAAGTTTCGAAGAAGGAACGTTTGTTGCACAATTTGGATGTTGTTCGCGCTCTAAAATTCTATTTAGATGCTACAAAGGATTTTAGACAAACATCTTCCTTGTTTGTTGTTTATTCTGGTAAAAGGAGAGGTCAAAAAGCAACTTCTACCTCTCTCTCTTTTTGGATTAAAAGCATCATCAGATTGGCTTACGAGACTGCCGGACGGCAGCCTCCTGAAAGGATCACAGCTCCTTCCACTAGGGCTGTGGCTTCCACATGGGCCTTCAAGAACGAGGCTTCTGTTGATCAGATATGTAGGGCAGCGACTTGGTCTTCACTGCACACTTTTACCAAATTTTACAAGTTTGATACTTTTGCTTCTTCTGAGGCTATTTTTGGGAGAAAGGTTTTGCAAGCCGTGGTGCCTTCCATTTAGGTGACCTGATTTGCTCCCTCCCTTCATCCGTGTCCTAAAGCTTTGGTATTGGTTCCCACAAGTAAGGATGACGCCGTGGACCGGACACACCTATGTTGGAGAAAACAGAATTTATGTTTACCTGATAAATTACTTTCTCCAACGGTGTGTCCGGTCCACGGCCCGCCCTGGTTTTTTAATCAGGTCTGATAATTTATTTTCTTTAACTACAGTCACCACGGTATCATATGGTTTCTCCTATGCAAATATTCCTCCTTAACGTCGGTCGAATGACTGGGGTAGGCGGAGCCTAGGAGGGATCATGTGACCAGCTTTGCTGGGCTCTTTGCCATTTCCTGTTGGGGAAGAGAATATCCCACAAGTAAGGATGACGCCGTGGACCGGACACACCGTTGGAGAAAGTAATTTATCAGGTAAACATAAATTCTGTTTTTTATGTGGGTGAGGTATTGAGGTTCGTGGCCCCCTGCAGGGAATTCTTAAATACCTGTGCCTTCTGTAGCAGCTTGACAAGTTTTGGCCAGTTGATCGGTTGCGCTGAGCCTGCTCGTCTCAACCGATGACGTCGCAACTTACGGGAGCCTGCTTTCGGTAAGCCCCCGGTTCTGATTCTGGGTACTGTCTTTTATAACCTGTGCCGGACGGGCCTCTGCTATTTAACCGCTCACGTGTCTGCTGAGCGGTCTATGTGGACCCGGCGCTAGAGCGCCCGTGGCATGGTTTCAGCTGCGGTCCCTGGTATTTCTGGGAATATCGAGTGTGAGGATGTTCCTGTTTTCTTTTATGGGTGGACGGGCTGCTTCTATACTTGTTCCCCCAATGTAAGGCTGAGTCTCTCGGTATATATGTGTAATATATTAGGCTATTTTTATATGGTTTGGGTAGTGGGGCCTAGGAGCTCTTGAATCAGTCAGCCATCTCCCAGCGCGGCCAAGCTCCGCCCCCCCATCATCTGACTTTTTTATCTTGTTTTTCATCAAAGTTTTAAGTTCAGAGTATCTTCCATCTGTTTTATGGGTTTTAAGTTCATTCTTTAATATTTGAATACGTCCTTTTAAAACTGTTCTCTTCATATTTTTACTTTTCACAAGTATATTTAATAAAGTAATAGAACACACTGTTAGTGCCTCTTTCCACTCTTTAATAAGAGATTCATCCTCTAAGTCATAAGAAGGAAACTTTTTGATCCTCAGACCCCTTGGTATTCTATTTGACCCAATATAGTGCTCGAAAGCCTCAGTATCCCATATCAACCGCAAATCCGTTAATAGCCTCTCAAGCTGATTGAACAAACTTTTTAAATCTTTGCTTACATTGTCACTGTTGTTAGAGAATATTTTCTCAAAAAAATCATTTCGATTTTCAATATTAAAAATGGTTTTGTTCAAACTCATAGCCCCTTCCTCCATGCTAAAATGTGTGTGTGTATTATATAGATATCAAAAAAACTTTCACATTTCCACCAATAATAGACTTCTGTCACCTTGCCGTTAGTGTGATGCAACAAGCCAAACTTAATCCATAGAATGCTTAGGGCAGTAATGGGTGTTAATACTGAACAACTGCAATCAAAAATTTTGGGTTACCCTGTAACAGTATGTATTTGATTACTTGAGGGTCTATACCCCAGAGTCTACATAATTTGGCCCATGCCCTCAGGGGATCTCGAAACAAAACATCTGGGCAACAAGTGGAGATAGGTAGGATAGACTAGCATGTGGCAAGTAAGCTATGTGGATTGGTGTTACAAGATCTCTTTCTATGGAGGGAGCAAAAATAATCACAGTAGGTCAACCAACCCAGAAATATTTTAGCTTGTGTCGCCCAGTTATACCATTGGATAAGGAATTTAAAACCTCCCATACATATTGGCATTGCCAGGGTCATTTTATTGCTCCTATGCTTTGTCTGTCTTCATATAAATGAGCCAAACATGTTTGATATTTTACGTAGGTCCTTGTTGTTTATCAAAAGAAGCATCTGTAGAGGGTATAGAATTTTAGGGAGGTTGATCATTTTTAGCAAATGTATTCTATCACTTAAGGAAAGTGGGAGTGTTTTCTAGCTCTGTGTAAGGTTTTGAATATTGTCAATGGCTTTAGTAATATTTTAAGTGGTATAGCTGATTGAAGTTGACATGCAGGTGTATGCCTAGGTATTTAAAGGATCCTGTAGTGATTTTGAGGTTGGTATGTTGTAAAGTGGAGTAGTTAGAGTTCTGTAACCATGTGAATCCAGACTCATCTATGTTGATTTTATAACCTGAAAAATTTCCAAATAGGGTTATAATGTTTAATAACTTTGGTATGTTAATTGAAGGGTGGTTTACATAGAGTAGAAGGTCATCTGCATAAAGTAATAGATGGATAGTTTGTGCGTTGATTGTAAAGCTTTCACTATGCTGCTTTATGTAACAAGCTAGGGGCTCTATGGCTATATTCAACAGCAAGGTGGGCAGCGGGCATCACTGTCTGGGTTGTGGATTTTGTTTTACTGTGAAACAAAATGTTCTTTTTATCCCGCCCTTATTACTCATGGACTCCACAGCTTGGATATTCGTTTGAGTAATGGATTGTGGACTCTCACCACCTGTATGAAAGAAAACCATAATTTATGCTTACTTAAAGGGACAGTCAAGTCCAAAATAAACTTTCATGCTTCAAATAGGGCATGTAATTTTAAACAACTTTCCAATTTACTTTTATCACCAATTTTGCTTTGTTCTTTTAGTATTCTTAGTTAAAAGCTAAACCTAGGTGGTTCATATACTAATTGCTTAGACCTTGAAGGGCCCCTCTGCATTTGACAGTTTTTCACCACTAGAGGGCGTTAGTTCATGTGTTTCATATAGATAACATTGAGCTCATGCACGTGAATTTACAGAGGAGTGAGCACTGATTGGCTAAAATGCAAGTCTGTCAAAAGAACTGAAATAAGGGGGCAGTCTGCAGAGGCTTAGATACAAGGTAATCACAGAAGTAAAAAGTGTATTTATCATTTCCCTTCCCACAATCCCCAGTCATTCTCTTTGCCTTCAGTGCAAGGAGGAGGTGAAGTTAGGTGTCTGTAAAAGATTTTTCTTCAAGATTTTATTTTTTTGAAAGCCAGAGTAGGTTTGCTCTGATCTTTCCTACCAAGTTTTGGGTCTAGCTGTAATCCACATTAGTCTCTTCAGTAGGGCAGTGGTAGCTTTCAAGCAGTTAGGAACTTGTGAGGTGGGTCTCACTGCGATTTCGTAACAGGTTGTTGCCCTTGTATAGAAATCCAGAGTAGGTCCTCCTGCCGGACAGCAAGAGGTGCAGGTAAGTGCAATTTTCTGTTTTTTTTTTATGGGATAAAGAACACTGGTACTCATTGAGCATAATTTGCACTTTATTGGGACTTAGTTCCTGTATTGGGGATCAGGACTCATAATGGCAGGGAGCAGGCACTGTGTCTTAGAGGAGGTGATTCAGTTACAAACAGTGTTTGGGTTTGAATCACTGGTGGCTCAGTAGGGGTATGTTTTCACTGGTGCCCCGTTTAGTTCAACGGATGGGTGAATTTCTAGGTTCTCTTGTGTGAAGTCACTTTTTAACGGAACAATATGATGCACATGTGTTTAATGGCTGCCGGGACTGCCTCTGACATACTTAAGGAGGCGGGTCCTTTCTCTGAGATGGTATTGCTGGCTAAGCGCGTGCTTTTAAGCTGATAACGGCACAGTTTACAGTGTATTGTCATTTTTTCTCTGCTGTGTTTTTCCGGAGCTGCTGTGGGCAGAAAAGAGCTGCTTGTTAGTCCGAAGTGCAGAGGGGGCAGGTGACAATAGAGGTTTTTAACTTTAATTTATCTCACAAATCTGGGCACTTATGTTTATTTCATAGTGTGTATATACACTTCTAGGGTAGATGTCAAGTGAATGGATAGGACAAATTAGTGTACGACAACCGGTTAAAGTGCAATATAACCTACCATAGTATGCTTACTCAAATGGTGATTCTTCTATTCACTATTTTACTTAACCTAGTGGCCTTATTATGTGAATTAATTAAGAAATACAGTAGGTTGTGACTAAATAACTAGTAGTTTATTAGTTTTAGATATTATATATTATCATTTGCGTACTACGGTATACAATATTATATAAAAAACTTAAAAATCCTAAAAGACACCGGTGTCTAAATTATTGTCACTATGGATATCGATACATATTAAAAAAGTAAAATTAAATCACGTAAGATTGCACATTTGTACTTAATGAGGAACATAACAAGGAATGGTTTGATATACTAGAAACAGCATCTTTAAGATTAATTAGAATAATTATCAAAGCCAGGGATGTCTCCATTACGGAAATAGGTGAAAAAATACAAAAATGTAAGGATACACTTGATAAAGTTCATCAGGTTAAGTACTATAGTGAGTTAATACTAGCATCACTATTTGAATAAGCATACTATGGTAGGTTATATTGCACTTTAACTAGTTGTCATACACTAATTTGTCCTATCTATTCACTTGACATCTACTCTAGAAGTGTATATACACACATATAACATACCACAAGGTTTATTTAAAGTAGGAAAATCGGCATTTGTTTGCGCCACCTTATTATCAGTATTTAGTCTTATAAACGTTTTGGGAAAGTTTATTAAAGGTGTGCCCAAAATTGACCAGATAGAAGAAGATGATGATGATGATGATGATAGAAGATGATGATGATGAAGAAGAATAAAAAGAGAGAAGTGTTCAACCTGGGAACGAACAATAGCATAATAGCTTGTTCTTTGGCTAGTTACCACCCAAGAAGCAGCCTATTTTTGCTCAACATGTGCCTTTCACAGAGAATAACTTTCCTGAAGCATATCAGTCTGATCCTGACTTCACTGTACAGTCCAGCCCCGAAATACCAGGCAATTCCTCTCTGAACAAGAGAAACCGCAAAACCCCAGACGTACGTTTCGGCCTATTGTGGGCCTCGTCAGTGAGGTGTAGCCATATCCCTCTAGGCACACTGAGCAACTGGTCCACGACTGGATTCCCGCATCACACTTAGGGAGACTTCCCCAAGTGTCATAATTTGCATAAATTAAAAGAGAGAAGTGCTCAACCTGGGAACGAATAATAGCTTGTTCTATGACTAGTTACCACCCAAGAAGCAGCCTCTTTCTCCAACATAGGTGTGTCCGGTCCACGGCGTCATCCTTACTTGTGGGATATTCTCCTCCCCAACAGGAAATGGCAAAGAGCCCAGCAAAGCTGGTCACATGATCCCTCCTAGGCTCCGCCTTCCCCAGTCATTCTCTTTGCTGTTGTACAGGCAACATCTCCACGGAGATGGCTTAGAGTTTTTTAGTGTTTAACTGTAGTTTTTATTATTCAATCAAGAGTTTGTTATTTTAAAATAGTGCTGGTATGTACTATTTACTCTGAAACAGAAAAGAGATGAAGATTTCTGTTTGTAAGAGGAAAATGATTTTAGCAACCGTTACTAAAATCGATGGCTGTTCCACACAGGACTGTTGAGAGGAATTAACTTCAGTTAGGGGAACAGTGAGCAGACTTTTGCTGCTTGAGGTATGACACATTCTAACAAGACGATGTAATGCTGGAAGCTGTCATTTTCCCTATGGGATCCGGTAAGCCATTTTTATTACAAGACAGTAAATAAGGGCTTCACAAGGGCTTTTTAAGACTGTAGACATTTTCTGGGCTAAATCGATTCATATATAAACATATTTTATTCTCCATAGCCTTGAGGAATTATTTTAATCTTGGGAATTTTGTAAAATAACCGGCAGGCACTGTATTGGACACCTTATTCTCTAGGGGCTTTCCCTAATCATAGGCAGAGTCTCATTTTCGCGCCTGTATTGCGCACTTGTTTTTGAGAAGCATGACATGCAGATGCATGTGTGAGGAGCTCTGATACATAGAAAAGACTTTCTGAAGGCGTCATTTGGTATCGTATTCCCCTTTGGGCTTGGTTGGGTCTCAGCAAAGCAGATACCAGGGACTGTAAAGGGGTTAAATATAAAAACGGCTCCGGTTCCGTTATTTTAAGGGTTAAAGCTTCCAAATTTGGTGTGCAATACTTTTAAGGCTTTAAGACACTGTGGTGAAATTTTGGTGAATTTTGAACAATTCCTTCATACTTGTTCGCAATTGCAGTAATAAAGTGTGTTCAGTTTAAAATTTAAAGTGACAGTAACGGTTTTATTTTAAAACGTTTTTTGTACTTTGTTATCAAGTTTATGCCTGTTTAACATGTCTGAACTGCCAGATAGACTGTGTTCTGAATGTGGGGAAGCCAAGGTTCCTTCTCATTTAAATAGATGTGATTTATGTGACACAAAATTTAGAGAAAATGATGCCCAAGATGATTCCTCAAGTGAGGGGAGTAAGCATGGTACTGCATCATCCCCTCCTTCGTCTACACCAGTCTTGCCCACACAGGAGGCCCCTAGTACATCTAGCGCGCCAATACTCCTTACTATGCAACAATTAACGGCTGTAATGGATAATTCTATCAAAAACATTTTAGCCAAAATGCCCATTTATCAGCGAAAGCGCGACTGCTCTGTTTTAGAAAATACTGAAGAGCATGAGGACGCTGATGATATTGTTTCTGAAGGGCCCCTACACCAGTCTGAGGGGGCCAGGGAGGTTTTGTCTGAGGGAGAAATTTCAGATTCAGGGAAAATTTCTCAACAAGCTGAACCTGATGTGATTACATTTAAATTTAAGTTGGAACATCTCCGCGCTCTGCTTAAGGAGGTGTTATCCACTCTGGATGATTGTGAGAATTTGGTCATCCCAGAGAAACTATGTAAAATGGACAAGTTCCTAGAGGTCCCGGGGCCCCCCGAAGCTTTTCCTATACCCAAGCGGGTGGCGGACATTGTAAATAAAGAATGGGAAAGGCCCGGTATACCTTTCGTCCCTCCCCCCATATTTAAAAAATTGTTTCCTATGGTCGACCCCAGAAAGGACTTATGGCAGACAGTCCCCAAGGTCGAGGGGGCGGTTTCTACTCTAAACAAACGCACCACTATACCCATAGAAGATAGTTGTGCTTTCAAAGATCCTATGGATAAAAAATTAGAAGGTTTGCTTAAAAAGATGTTTGTTCAGCAAGGTTACCTTCTACAACCAATTTCATGCATTGTCCCTGTCACTACAGCCGCGTGTTTCTGGTTCGATGAGCTAGAAAAGGCGATCACTAGTAATTCTCCTTCTTATGAGGAGATTATGGACAGAATCCGTGCTCTCAAATTGGCTAATTCTTTCACCCTAGACGCCACTTTGCAATTGGCTAGGTTAGCGGCGAAAAATTCTGGGTTTGCTATTGTGGCGCGCAGAGCGCTTTGGTTAAAATCTTGGTCAGCGGATGCGTCTTCCAAGAACAAATTGCTTAACATTCCTTTCAAGGGGAAAACGCTGTTTGGCCCTGACTTGAAAGAGATTATCTCTGATATCACTGGGGGCAAGGGCCACGCCCTTCCTCAGGATAGGTCTTTCAAGGCCAAAAATAAACCTAATTTTCGTCCCTTTCGTAGAAACGGACCAGCCCCAAGTGCTACGTCCTCTAAGCAAGAGGGTAATACTTCTCAAGCCAAGCCAGCCTGGAGACCAATGCAAGGCTGGAACAAGGGAAAGCAGGCCAAGAAACCTGCCACTGCTACCAAGACAGCATGAGATGTTGGCCCCCGATCCGGGACCGGATCTGGTGGGGGGCAGACTCTCTCTCTTCGCTCAGGCTTGGGCAAGAGATGTTCTGGATCCTTGGGCGCTAGAAATAGTCTCCCAAGGTTATTTTCTGGAATTCAAGGGGCTTCCCCCAAGGGGGAGGTTCCACAGGTCTCAATTGTCTTCAGACCACATAAAAAAACAGGCATTCTTACATTGTGTAGAAGACCTGTTAAGAATGGGAGTGATTCATCCTGTTCCATTAGGAGAACAAGGGATGGGGTTCTACTCCAATCTGTTCGTAGTTCCCAAAAAAGAGGGAACGTTCAGACCAATCTTAGATCTCAAGATCCTAAACAAGTTTCTCAAGGTTCCATCGTTCAAAATGGAAACCATTCGAACAATTCTTCCTTCCATCCAGGAAGGTCAATTCATGACCACGGTGGATTTAAAGGATGCGTATCTACATATTCCTATCCACAAGGAACATCATCGGTTCCTAAGGTTCGCATTCCTGGACAAGCATTACCAGTTCGTGGCACTTCCGTTCGGATTAGCCACTGCTCCAAGGATTTTCACAAAGGTACTAGGGTCCCTTCTAGCGGTGCTAAGACCAAGGGGCATTGCAGTAGTACCTTACTTGGACGACATTCTGATTCAAGCGTCGTCCCTTCCTCAAGCAAAGGCTCACACGGACATTGTCCTGGCCTTTCTCAGATCTCACGGATGGAAAGTGAACGTAGAAAAGAGTTCTCTATCTCCGTCAACAAGGGTTCCCTTCTTGGGAACAATAATAGACTCCTTAGAAATGAGGATTTTTCTGACAGAGGCCAGAAAAACAAAACTTCTAAACTCTTGTCAAATACTTCATTCCGTTCCTCTTCCTTCCATAGCGCAGTGCATGGAAGTAATAGGTTTGATGGTAGCGGCAATGGACATAGTTCCTTTTGCGCGCATTCATCTAAGACCATTACAACTGTGCATGCTCAGTCAGTGGAATGGGGACTATACAGACTTGTCTCCGACGATACAAGTAAATCAGAGGACCAGAGATTCACTCCGTTGGTGGCTGTCCCTGGACAACCTGTCACAGGGGATGAGCTTCCGCAGACCAGAGTGGGTCATTGTCACGACCGACGCCAGTCTGATGGGCTGGGGCGCGGTATGGGGACCCCTGAAAGCTCAGGGTCTTTGGTCTCGGGAAGAATCTCTTCTACCGATAAACATTCTGGAACTGAGAGCGATACTCAATGCTCTCAAGGCTTGGCCTCAGCTAGCAAAGGCCAAGTTCATACGGTTTCAATCAGACAACATGACGACTGTTGCGTACATCAACCATCAGGGGGGAACAAGGAGTTCCCTGGCGATGGAAGAAGTGACCAAAATCATTCAATAGGCGGAGACTCACTCCTGCCACTTGTCTGCAATCCACATCCCAGGAGTGGAAAATTGGGAAGCGGATTTTCTGAGTCGTCAGACCTTACATCCGGGGGAGTGGGAACTCCATCCGGAAATCTTTGCCCAAATTACTCAACTGTGGGGCATTCCAGACATGGATCTGATGGCCTCTCGTCAGAACTTCAAGGTTCCTTGCTACGGGTCCAGATCCAGGGATCCCAAGGCGACTCTAGTAGATGCACTAGTAGCACCTTGGACCTTCAAACTAGCTTATGTATTCCCGCCGTTTCCTCTCATCCCCAGGCTGGTAGCCAGGATCAATCAGGAGAGGGCATCGGTGATCTTGATAGCTCCTGCGTGGCCACGCAGGACTTGGTATGCAGACCTGGTGAATATGTCATCGGCTCCACCATGGAAGCTACCTTTGAGACGAGACCTTCTTGTTCAAGGTCCGTTCGAACATCCGAATCTGGTCTCACTCCAACTGACTGCTTGGAGATTGAACGCTTGATCTTATCAAAGCGAGGGTTCTCAGATTCTGTTATTGATACTCTTGTTCAGGCCAGAAAGCCTGTAACTAGAAAAATTTACCACAAAATATGGAAAAAATATATCTGTTGGTGTGAATCTAAAGGATTCCCTTGGGACAAGGTAAAAATTCCTAAGATTCTATCCTTTCTTCAAGAAGGATTGGAGAAAGGATTATCTGCAAGTTCCTTGAAGGGACAGATTTCTGCCTTGTCTGTGTTACTTCACAAAAAGCTGGCAGCTGTGCCAGATGTTCAAGCCTTTGTTCAGGCTCTGGTTAGAATCAAGCCTGTTTACAAACCTTTGACTCCTCCTTGGAGTCTCAATTTAGTTCTTTCAGTTCTTCAGGGGGTTCCGTTTGAACCCTTACATTCCGTTGATATTAAGTTATTATCTTGGAAAGTTTTGTTTTTGATTGCAATTTCTTCTGCTAGAAGAGTTTCAGAATTATCTGCTCTGCAGTGTTCTGCTCCTTATCTGGTGTTCCATGCAGATAAGGTGGTTTTACGTACTAAACCTGGTTTTCTTCCGAAAGTTGTTTCTAACAAAAACATTAACCAGGAGATAGTCGTGCCTTCTTTGTGTCCGAATCCAGTTTCAAAGAAGGAACGTTTGTTGCACAATTTGGATGTTGTTCGCGCTCTAAAATTCTATTTAGATGCTACAAAGGATTTTAGACAAACATCTTCCTTGTTTGTTGTTTATTCTGGTAAAAGGAGAGGTCAAAAAGCAACTTCTACCTCTCTCTCTTTTTGGATTAAAAGCATCATCAGATTGGCTTATGAGACTGCCGGACGGCAGCCTCCTGAAAGAATCACAGCTCATTCCACTAGGGCTGTGGCTTCCACATGGGCCTTCAAGAACGAGGCTTCTGTTGATCAGATATGTAAGGCAGCGACTTGGTCTTCACTGCACACTTTTACCAAATTTTACAAGTTTGATACTTTTGCTTCTTCTGAGGCTATTTTTGGGAGAAAGGTTTTGCAAGCCGTGGTGCCTTCCATTTAGGTGACCTGATTTGCTCCCTCCCTTCATCCGTGTCCTAAAGCTTTGGTATTGGTTCCCACAAGTAAGGATGACGCCGTGGACCGGACACACCTATGTTGGAGAAAACAGAATTTATGTTTACCTGATAAATTACTTTCTCCAACGGTGTGTCCGGTCCACGGCCCGCCCTGGTTTTTTAATCAGGTCTGATAATTTATTTTCTTTAACTACAGTCACCACGGTATCATATGGTTTCTCCTATGCAAATATTCCTCCTTTACGTCGGTCGAATGACTGGGGAAGGCGGAGCCTAGGAGGGATCATGTGACCAGCTTTGCTGGGCTCTTTGCCATTTCCTGTTGGGGAGGAGAATATCCCACAAGTAAGGATGACGCCGTGGACCGAACTCACCGTTGGAGAAAGTAATTTATCAGGTAAACATAAATTCTGTTTTTTGCTCAACATGTGCTTTTCACAGAGACGAGGCCCACAATAGGCCGAAACGTACGTCTGGGGTTTTGCGGTTTCTCTCTTTCAGAGAGGGATTGCCTGGTATTTCGGGGCTGTACTGTACTGTGAAGTCAGGATCAGACTGATATGCTTCAGGAAAGTTCTTCTCTGTGAAAGGCACATGTTGAGCAAAAAGAGACTGCTTCTTGGATTGTAACTAGCCATATGACACGCTATTATTCGTTCTCAGATTGAGCGCTTCTCTCTTTTTATTTATGCAAATTATGACACTTGGGGAAGTCTCCCTAAGTGTGATGCGGGAATCCATGCGTGGACACGTTGCTCAGTGTGCCTAGAGGGATATGGCTGCACCTCACTGACGAGGCCCACAATAGGCTGAAACGTACGTCTGGGGTTTTGCTGTTTCTCTCATTCAGAGAGGGATTTCCTGGTATTTCGGGGCTGGACTGTACTGTACTGTGAAGTCGGGATCAGACTGATATGCTTCAGGAAAGTTATTCTCTCTGAAAGGCACATGTTGAGCAAAAAGAGGCTGCTTCTTGGGTGTAACTAGCCATAGAACAAGCTATTATGCTATTGTTCGTTCTCAGGTTGAGTGCTTCTCTTTTTATTTTTTTTTTATAGATGATAATACCCATTGTTTTTTAAATTTTATTTCATAGCTCTGGCTGACAAACTTTAACGTCAGAAGTTTCTCAGAGTGTTATTTCTTAGAACATTAATACATGGTCGACGTTTCGGCCCTCAGTTGGGCCTTCATTGGGCCTTCATCAGGACAGGTATTATCTGAAAGACAAACATATAAACAAATACTAGGAACATAGAATGATAGAAACAATACGCAACAAGACACAAGCTACCTATATCACCATCACCAATAAAATTAAAAATCAGACTGTGCAGTCTGTAATGGGAATAATCCAACCTTCAACCTTTAACAAAGGATACCCTAAGCACAAACAATTATGAGATAAGAATACCAGAGGGCAATCTGTGGGCATATACGGCAACAAAGCAAGACAGAATGGTGTTGTGGTATACAGACAGCATCCATGCTAACGTAAATCAAAATCCATAAGCAAAAGAAAAAGAAATGTCACGCACAGGGAACTACTATGTATCCGTGTGAATCCCAAAGCAGTGCGTTATAACCCGCTCAACAGGCTCATGTGAGAAAGTTTAAAGCAATACTGAATAAATAAAGCCACAGTCATAAAATAAGTCCCAGACTAGGACTAAGAAAAAGTAAAAAGAGTATGAATTAACATAAAAACATAAAGTTACGATCAAACCCAAAGAGATGCGAAAACAAAAACAATGGCCAACACGTGGAACGCCTGCAGTGTGATTAGCAGAACACATAAAACAGATAATGGCATGGCATAGAGCTTAATAGAAATGTTAAAATGGTGTGTGTGAACACTTAATGGCAGAACATAGCCAAAGCAATAGTGTGGATAACAGTACAGACAAATCACCCTATCAGGGACTGATTGCCTTTAGGGCTTCCCCTATTTAAGGCGGCTCCCGGTAGCCACCCTCATTCGCTTGTTTGGATCTGTGATTACTGCCACTCGGCAGTTTAAAGGTACGGTAAACGCTGTTTTTAGCTCATTTTCTTTGATCTATAAAGCTCTGACTTGTGCTATTGCTGTACTCACATTAGCGTGACAGGTTACACATATTGCTATGGGCTTTTAGTATGTAGTTTGGTGCTGTTTACATGGTGATTCCCTCATAATTGCTGAACTCCCTTGCTTTTTTTTTTTTTTTCATTTACACCTTTGGGCCCTAGTATGTGTGATTTGTCTGTACTGTTATCCACACTATTGCTTTGGCTATGTTCTGCCATTAAGTGTTCACACACACCATTTTAACATTTCTATTAAGCTCTATGCCATGCCATTATCTGTTTTATGTGTTTTTCTAATCACACTGCAGGCGTTCCACGTGTTGGCCATTGTTTTTGTTTTCGCATCTCTTTGGGTTTGATCGTAACTTTATCTATGTTTTTATGTTAATTCATACTCTTTTTACTTTTTCTTAGTCCTTGTCTGGGACTTATTTTATGACTGTGGCTTTATTTATTCAGTATTGCTTTAAACTTTCTCACATGGGCCTGTTGAGCGGGTTATAACGCACTGCTTTGGGATTCACACGGATACATAGTAGTTCCCTGTGCGTGACATTTCTTTTTCCTTTGCTTATGGATTTTGATTTACGTTAGCATGGATGCTGTCTGTATACCGCAACACCATTCTGTCTTGCTTTGTTGCCGTATATGCCCACAGATTGCCCTCTGGTATTCTTATCTCATAATTGTTCTTTGATATCCTTTGTTGAAGGTTGTTAGATCTCAGACAGCACAGTCTATTTAGACGTTGTTATTCTTGTTTGCTCCACTGTAACATATTATCTGTATCTGCCTTTGCTCCTTTATCCTGCATGCCCTTGGTTTGTGCTTAGGGTATCCTTTGTTAAAGGTTGGATTATTCCCATTACAGACTGCACAGTCTGTTTTTTAATTTTATTGGTGATGGTGATATAGGTAGTTTGTGTCTTGTTGCGTATTGTTTCTATTATTCTATGTTTCTAGTATTTGTTTATATGTTTGTCTTTCAGATAATACCTGTCCTGATGAAGGCCCAACTGAGGGCCGAAACGTCGACCATGTATTAATGTTCTAAGAATAAAGAAAATATTTGTCTATACAAACCCTGAGAGTGCCCTTCTTCCACACTGTTCTCTCTCTCTCTCTCTCTCTCTCTCTCTCTCTCTCTCTCTCTCTCTCTCTCTCTCTCTCGATAGATAGATACACACACATGCCTATTTTTTTTAACACTGTCTCTTTAAGAACCTTTGTTTCAAAATAACACTCTGAGAAACTTCTGACTTTAAAGTTTGTCAGCCAGAGCTATGAAATAAAATTTAAAAACAAATGGGCGATCTCTACACTGGCCAAGAGGACCACTATTCCTATTGAGGATAGTTGCTATTTCAAGGACCCTATGGACAAGAAGCTGGAGGCTTTTCTTAAAGAAGATGTATATTCATCAGGGTTTACAGTGGTGGTGTGTATTGCTACACGGACAAGTGCGGCAGCATATTTGTTTGACGCTTTGTCTGAGTCCCTCCAACCAGAGACTTCTTTGGAGGAGATACAGGATAGGATAAAGGCTCTTAAGTTAGCCAATTCCTTTATCACTGACGCTTCTTTGCAGGTCATTAAGTTGGGGGCCAAAACATCTGGTTTCTCAATTTTGACCCATAGGATGCTATGGCTGAAATCTTGGTCAGCGGGTGTTTCTTCTAAATCTAAGCTTTTGGCGATTCCTTACAAGGGAAAGACCTTGTTTGGGCCGGGTTTGGAAGAAATTATTTCCGATATCACGGGTGGTTAAGGATCCTTTCTGGCTCAAAATAGGAAGAATAAATCGAAAGGACGTCAGTCATTTTCGTTCGTTTCGGAATTATAGAGGTAAGTCTTCCCCCTCCTCTACCAAGCAGGAACAGTCCAAGCCTTCTGGGAAACCCAGCCAGTCTTGGAACAAGGGGAAGCAATCCTAAGAAGCCGCAGCTGAATCAAAGTCAGCATGAAGGGTTTGCCCCTGATCCGGGATCGGATCAAGTGGGGGGCAGACTCTGTTTTCTCAAGCATGGATACGAGATGTCCCAGACCCGTGGGTCGTGGACATAGTATCCCAGGGTTACAAGTTAGAATTCAAAACCTTTCCTCCCTGGGGCAGATTCCACTTCTCAAGATTATCTGTAGACCAGGTAAAAAGAGAGGCATTCTTAAAATGTGTACAGGATCTTTCCCTCCTGGGAGTGATAGTTCCAGTCCCAATACAGGAACAGGGTCTAGGGTTCTATTCCAACCTGTTCGTGGTTCCCAAAAAGAGGGAACTTTCAGGCCTATTCTAGATCTAAAGTTCCTCAACAAGTTTCTCAGAGTGCCGTCCTTCAAAATGAAGACTATTCGTTCCATTCTTCCTCTAGTGCAAGAGGGTCAGTTCATGACGACCATAGACCTGAAGGATGTGTACCGCCACGTTCCCATTTACAGGGATTGTAACAAATTTTTGAGGTTTGCCTATCTGGACAAACCTTTTCAGTTTGTTTTTTCTTCGTTCCCACGTATGGAAGGTGAATTTGGATAAAAGTTCCCTTGTTCCGGCTGCAAGGGTGGTCTTCTTTGGAACCATTAGAGATTCCCCATCAATGAAAATATTTTTGACGGAATTCAGAAGAGCCAAGATTATTTCCTCTTGCCTATTTCTTCAGTCTGCTGTACGGCCATCAGTGGCCCAATGTATGGAGGTAATTGGTCTGATGATGCCTTCCATGGACAAGTTCCCTTTGCTCGATTCCATTTTAGAGTTCTACAGTTATGCATACTCAGTCAATGGAACGGGGATTATGCAGACCTATCTCAGAGGATAGTTCTAGATCAAGCGACAAAAGACTCTCTTCTGTGGTGGCTGTCTCAAGAACATCCGTCTCAGGGGACATGCTTCCTGAGACCCTCATAGGAGATTGTCACCACGGAAGCCAGCCTGATGGGCTGGGGAGCAGTCTGGGACTCTGGTCCCAGGAGGAATCTGCTCTCCCCATAAACATATTGGAGTTGAGAGCGATCTTCAATGCCTTGATGGCTTGGTTTTAGCCCGGTTTATCAGATTCCAGTCAGACAACATAACCTCAGTTGCTTACATAAACCACCGGGGGGAACTCGGAGTTCCTTAGCCATGAAGGAGGTGGCTCAAATCATTCAGTGGACAGAGGCTCACAATTGCTATCTGCCATCCACATTCCAGGAGTGGACAATTGGGAAGCGGATTTCCTAAGCAGACAGACTTTTCATCCCGGGGAGTGGGAACTCCATCAGGAAGTGTTCTCCAGGTTAACCATCAAATGGGCGATACCGGAATTGGATCTGATGGTGTCTCGACAGAACTCCAAGCTTCCAAAGTACGGTTCAAGGTCAAGGGATCCTCAGGCCTTACTGATAGATGCTCTGGCAGTTCCTTGGAACTTCAGGTTGGCATACCTTTTTTCCTCCGTTTGATCTCCTTCCACAAGTCATTGTTTGGATCAAGCAGGAGAGAACGTTAGTGATTCTAATAGCTCCTGCATGACCGCGCAGGATCTGATATGCAGACCTAGTGGAAATGTTGTCTCTACTACCGTGGAGACTTCCTCTAAGGATGGACCTTCTACTTCAGTGTCCTTTTCTTCATCCAAATCTCATTTCTCTGAAGCTGGCTGCTTGGAGATTGAACGCTTAATTTGATCTAATCGTGGATTTTCCAAGTCGGTCATTGAGACCATGATTCAGGCTCGTAAGCCTGTTACTAGAAAGATTTACCATAAGATATGGTGTAAATATCTTTATTGTTGCAAATCCAAGGGATTGAACGCTTAATTTGATCTAATCGTGGATTTTCCAAGTCTGTCATTGAGACCATGATTCAGGCTCGTAAGCCTGTTACTAGAAAGATTTACCATAAGATATGGTGTAAATATCTTTATTGGTGCAAATACAAGAGATTGAACGCTTAATTCGATCTAATTGTGGATTTTCCAAGTCTGTCATTGAGACCATGATTCAGGCTCGTAAGCCTGTTACTAGAAAGATTTACCATAAGAGATGGTGTAAATATCTTTATTGGTGCAAATCCAAGGGATTGAACGCTTAATTTGATCTAATCGTGGATTTTCCAAGTCTGTCATTGAGACCATGATTCAGGCTCGTAAGCCTGTTACTAGAAAGATTTACCATAAGATATGGTGTAAATATCTTTATTGGTGCAAATCCAAGGGATACTCTAATTTCAAGAATTGTATCCTTTCTCCAGGAAGGTTTGGAGAAGGGTTTGTCTGTCAGTACTCTTAAGGGTCAGATTTCTGCTCTATCTATTTTGCTGCACAAACGTCTGACGGACGTGCCATATGTGCAATCTTTTTGTCAGGCCTTGGTCAGATTTAGGCCTGTGTTTAAATCTGTTGCTCCACCTTGGAGCCTTAACCTTGTTCTTAAAGTTTTGCAACAGGCTCCGTTTGAGTCAATGCATTCCATAGGTATTAAGTGGTTATCTTTGAAGGTTTTCTTTCTTACTGCTATCTCTTCTGCTCTGAAAGTTTCGGAACTCTCAGCTTTGCAGTGTGATTCGCCTTATCTCATATTTCATGCAGATAAGGCAGTTCTGCGTACCAAGTTTGGTTTTCTTCCTAAGGTTGTTTCGGATAGAAATATTAATCATGAAAATGTTGTTCTTTCTCTCTGTCCTAATCCTTTTTCTCATAAGGAAAGTTTGTTGCACATCCTAGATGTTGTGCAGGCTCTTAAATTCTATTTGCTGACGGCTAGGCACTTTCGCCAGTCTTCTGCATTATTTGTTTTTCTGGGAAATGCAAAGGTCAGAAAGCTACTGCTACCTCTCTTTCTTTCTCTCTGGTTGAGAAGTATTATTCGTTTGGCATATGTGACTGCTGGACAGCAGCCCCCTGAGAGAATCACAGCACATTCCACTAGGGCTGTTTCTTCTTCTTGGGCTTTCAAAAATGAGGCTTCTGTGGAACAGATTTGCAAGGCTGCAACTTGGTCCTCTTTGCATACTTTTTCCAAATTTTATAAATGTGATACTTTTGCCTCAGCTGAGGCTTCTTTTGGGAAAAAGGTTCATCAAGCGGTGGTGCCTTCTGTTTAGGTTCCCTGTCTTGTCCCTCCCTAATCATCCGTGTCCTCTGGCTTGGGTATTGATTCCCAACGGTAATTGATGTTTCCGTGGACTCACCATATCTTAGGAAAGAAAAAAAAAAAAAATGTTTTAATTTTTTTTATAAGTATTTTATTGAGGTATTTAAAACATACAATATAGATTGAAAATACAATTTCAATTTCAAATATTCTCCAAAGACAGGTTACACTAGACATGACAGTTCACCAACAAAATAAAATAACCTTGTGAATATCATCGACATTACATGAACTATTAGTTTAACACATAAATAAAATTATAACAGTGATACCTAATTTTTTATTTATATTCTCTAATATATAATCTCCTGAAATCAAATAAGGTCACCCAGTGGACCCAGTATAGAGGAGTAAAGGAAATGGCCTCTCTTGGGCCTTATTGCCTATACAAAATTCAGATGGAGCTCACCTAGCCTTCAGAAGCCTGTTCTGCAATAAACTCCATTATTGACCTTTGGACTCAGCTTCCTTTTTTCCTCATTTCCTATACAAATAGACTATCTTACAAATAACCTATAATCTGATATTGATAACATCTGATAATTTTCGCTCTCAAGTAGTAGGTAGCTAGCTCTTAAAGCACAACCATATGGGTCTATAAGGAAAAGGAACTTGAAAATGAACTAACTAGTATGCCTAAGAAATCTGCTGCAGAAGTGTATACGCTTCCATGAGGGCATGTAGAGATAAATTAAATATGCCGCATGATATTGACCTAGAGATGAAATACAGGAATCTGAAATAAGCCCAAAAAAATTATTACTCTGGATATTGATATAAAATAAGTATAGTGACCGTAGACAAACGCATACCTAAAATTCTGCCCTTACATTTACCTCAAGATGTATACATAACTTTTTAATTTTACAAATTTATATCATTTTACATGTTTCCTATTCCCAAAACATTAAATAAACATTTGCAGCCTCAAAATACGCTGGACAGCAAATAGGTATCTGGATAGTGTTAAGGCTAGTGTATCTCCTTCCCTTCTGTATAGCTGCTACCTACTCTATTTTGTATAAGTTGAGCTCCAAGGATATTTTAGTATCTGCATACTTTTTAACCCATAAATCTGTTGTGGGGGTATGCGGCAGCTGCAGCCACACAGTTTTCCTTTTAGTCGTCCAAGGCCTGGTTAACCAAGATTATGTGTGGCTCACTTGGAGAACATAGGTCAGGCCTGTCATTTTATCCGCTCCTCAGCTTCAGCATAGTAGATAGATTATTTATATTCCCAGAAATTAGGATTATATTAAATTAAAACCCTAGTTTGATATAATGGGAGTAGGAGCTTCATCCAGACACGTCCTGTCGCTCCAAGCATAGACTCCGCCCCCGAAAGAAAACAAAATTTATACTTACCTGATAAATTTCTTTCTTTCCAGATATGGTGAGTCCACGGCCCCGCCCTTTTTTTTTTTCCTAAGACAGTTTTTTTTTTGTCTAAACCTCATGCACCTCTATACCTTGTGTTATTCCTTTTCTCCATTTTATTTCGGTCGAATGACTGGGGATTGTGGGAAGGGGAGTGATACTTAATACCTTTGCTGTGGTGCTCTTTGCCGCCTCCTGCTGGCCAGAAGTGATATTCCCAACAGTAATTGATGATTCTGTGGACTCAGCATATCCGGAAAGAAAGAAATTTATCAGGTATGCATAAATTTTGTTTTAACGGATTATCTATCTTTTAAAACAACAAAAATTCTGGTGTTGACTGTCCCTTTAATACATTCATTTTTTTCATGGTGGTGAGAGTCTCTACAAGACCACACCCTGTTTTTTGGTGTTGGTTTATTTTTCCCTGCTCCTATTATTTTTCTCTTATTTCTTTTCCTACCTCTTTTACTTGGCTATACTTCAGACTGAGTTTCCAGTAAGGTGGGAGATATTTATAGATCTCTTGGGGTTTGGGAATCATTGTTGCCTCTTAGTGGCAGGGAAGAGTAATTACCAGGAGTAATGGATCGTGGACCACCATTAAAAAATGTATTTATCAGGTAAGCCACTGAGCGCAAGAGATGTGCATATTCGTTTTCATTTTAATGAAACTAATATCCAAATGAATGCACCAAAGAAAATTAAAGGGATACTAAACCCATTTTTTTTCTTTAATAATTCAAACAGTGCATGTAATTTTAAGCAGCTTTGTCATTTCTCCTATTATCAATTTGTATTCTCTTGCTATCTTTATTTGAAAGGCAGGAATGTAAAGCTTAGGAGCCGGACCATTTTTGGCTTGCTTATTGGTGGCTAAATGTACCCACCAATAAGCAATCCACTATCCAGGGTGCTGAATCAAACATAGGCCAGCTTCTAAGCTTTACTTTTCAAATAAAGATAGCAAGACAACGAATAAAAATTGATAATAGGAGTAAATTAGAAAGTTACTTAAAATTGCATGCTCTTTTTAAATCATGAAATAAAACATTTGGGTTTAGTATCCCTTTAAATCGAAAAAATGCTGACGGAAATAGTCAGTATTTGTTAGTTTTCTTTAAATTTTTTAAGGGGTTAATAATTACCATAACATGTTCTGGAGAGCGTGCTAACCTGATCCTCTTCTTGCCAGAGCCCCGGCCACGCTAACTGGGGGGCTTTGCACGCTCTGCTCCCAGGACCTGCACTAAAGTTAGTTCAGGCCTTGGCAACCAAGAGTGTTAAGCCTGATGTTAGCGGACTTTTCACCTGTAGCTTTGAACATTTTACATTTCTTTTAACAAAAAAACAAATGTAAATGTTTAACTAAAATTCAGTATTTGTTTTGTTTTAAATTAAACCAATATGTAATAGTGCAGCCAATGAATATACGTGGAAACTAATTTACCTGAAAATTTCTTGGCTGCACATGAGAATCCATTGTATAAAAAAATGATATACATAACAAAATGTCCTCTCTTGGATGCAACAAAAATTACTTTACTGACCTTTATAATACCCTAACTTTGTGTCTTGATTATCTGTGCTCCTTGTCCCAGTTTTTTTTCCCACTGTCCACCTTCATCTGCATTTTATCTCTTATGAAACTTAATTTACCTTTCATGATTTTTTTTTTCTGTTATGAATATTGGGCAGCAATTAAAAATATATATATTTTTCATTTAAACCTGTTTAAATTAGTAGAGAAGCTAATTGGGAGTTTATATATGTGCACCTACGCACATATTCCTTATTGGCTATTAAATACTATTGCCTAGCTCTGGTGATAGACAGAGAAAACTTCATATGAGTATAAATATCTGCTTTTCAAAACACAAAACAAAAATGATAGTTTTAATAATTTTTTATTTGGACCTAGCAACAGGAAACAATTGACTGTACCTAGTGCTCCCCCCTCAGTCTTTGAACGCCTAATCTTCCTTAACCACTTTACTTTGTGATCTTTTTCACCATCCTCTTTATTGGTGTGTTTGAATATATCCCCACCTCTATGGCCTTTGCACAACCACCCTATTTACTTACCCACTTTGTTTTGATATACCCTCATTGTTGCTATTTTCACCAGTTACCTTATGTGACTTTGGTTTCCTAGATTTGACACTTTGTGCTGCTATTTGCCCACCCAATTATTTTTTATGTAATTTCTTGTAAAACATTTGCAGCCTTTTGCTCTCTAAAGTCTTTTTTGATCCAACCTTCCCTTTGATGTTTAATTCCACAATAAACTGCTGATTTTGAGGCAACTCTTCTTTCTTTCATGTAATTGGCAAGAGTCCATGAGCTAGTGACATATGGGATATACAATCCTACCAGGAGGGGCAAAGTTTCCCAAACCTCAAAATGCCTATAAATACACCCCTCACCACACCCACAATTCAGTTTTACAAACTTTGCATCCTATGGAGGTGGTGAAGTAAGTTTGTGCTAAGATTTCTACGTTGATATGCGCTTCTCAGCATTGTTGAAGCCCGATTCCTCTCAGAGTACAGCGAATGTCAGAGGGACGTGAAGGGAGTATCACCTATTGGATACGATGATTTCCCTAACGGGGGTCTTTTTCATGGGTTCTCTGTTATTGGTCGTAGAGATTCATCTCCTACCTCCCTTTTCAGATCGACGATATACTCTCAAATTTACCATTACCTCTACTAAAGAACTGTTTTAGTACTGGTTTGGCTATCTGCTATATGTGGATGGGTGTCTTTTGGTAAGTATGTTTTTATTACTTAAGACACTCTCAGCTATGGTTTGGCACTTTATGCAATTATATAAAGTTCTAAATATATGTATTATACTTAAATTTGCCATGAGTCAGGTTAATGTATTTCCTTCTGCAGACTGTCAGTTTCATATTTGGGAATATAAAACACTTTAAGAAATTTGTTTCTTACCTGGGGTTTAGTCTTTTTCAAATTTTGACTACTTTGCATTTGTGGGTATTAGGCCCGCGGGTGCATCAAATGTTAGACTTTATTGCATCATTTTTGGAGCAAACTTTTTTGGCGCGGGAAATTACGTTTTTGACGCAACTTCGTCATTTCCGGCGTCATACGTGAGGTTGAGACCTTTTACACGGCGGCGTCATTAGTGACGCAAGTGTGTCATTTCCGGTCATTTTTTCATTATTTCAATACCCCATTCATGTTTGCCTCCTGCTTTCTTCTCTATCAAGAGGCCTATGCTTTTGCATTTTTTCCCATTCCTGAAACTGTCATTTAAGGAAATAGATAATTTTGCTTTATATGTTGTTTTTTCTTTTACATTGAGCAAGATGTCCCAATCCGATCCTGTCTCTGAAGTTTCTGCTGGAACATTGCTGCCTGACATCGGTTCTACTAAAGCTAAGTGCATTTGTTGCAAAATTGTAGAAATTATTCCATCAAATGTCATTTGTAATAGTTGTCATGATAAACTTTTACATGCAGATAGTGTTTCTATCAGTAATAGTACATTGCTAGTTGCAGTTCCTTCAACTTCTAATGTGCATGATATACCTGTAAATTTTAAAGAATTTGTTTCTGAATCTATTATGAAGGCTTTGTCTGCATTTCCACCTTCTAATAAATGTAAAAGGTCTTTTAAAACTTCTCATTTAGCTGATGAAATTTCAAATGACCAACAACATAATAATCCATCCTCTTCTGCTGAGGATCTATCTGAAACAGAAGATCCTTCCTCAGATATTGACACTGACAAATCTACTTATTTATTTAAAATAGAGTATATGCGTTCTTTATTAAAAGAAGTGTTAATTACTTTGGATATTGAGGTAACCAGTCCTATTGACGTTCAGTCTAATAAACGTTTAAATGCTGTTTTTAAACCTCCTGTGGTTTCCCCAGGTGTTTTTCCCATTCCTGAGGCTATTTCTGATATGATTTCTAGGGAATGGAATAAGCCAGGTACTTCCTTTGTTCCTTCTTCAAGGTTTAAGAGATTGTATCCTTTACCAGCAAAATCTATAGAGTTTTGGAAAAAAATCCCCAAAGTTGATGGGGCTATTTCTACTCTTGCTAAACGTACCACTATTCCTATGGAAGATAGCACTTCCTTTAAGGATCCTTTAGATAGGAAGCTTGAATCTTATCTAAGGAAGGCCTATTTATATTCAGGTCATCTTCTCAGACCTGCTATTTCTTTGGGTGATGTTGCGGCTGCATCAACTTTCTGGTTGGAAAATTTAGCGCAACATGAATTGGATTCTCACATATCTAGCATTGTTCGCTTACTGCAACATGCTAATCATTTTATTTGTGATGCCATTTTTGATATTATCAAAATTGATGTTAGATCCATGTCTTTAGCTGTATTAGCTAGAAGAGCTTTGTGGCTTAAATCTTGGAATGCTGATATGACATCTAAATCTAGATTACTATCTCTTTCTTTCCAAGGTAATAATTTATTTGGTTCTCAGTTGGATTCTATTATTTCAACTATCACTGGAGGAAAAGGAGTTTTTTTGCCTCAGGATAAAAAACCTAAGGGTAAATCTAAGGCTTCTAACCGTTTTCGTTCCTTTCGTCAGAATAAGGAACAAAAACAATCCTCCTCCCAAGGAATCTGCTTCCAGTTGGAAGCCTGCCTCAAATTGGAATAAATCCAAGCCATTTAGGAAACCAAAGTCTGCCCCTAAGTCCGCATGAAGGTGCGGCCCTCATTCCAGCTCAGCTGGTAGGGGGCAGATTAAGGTTTTTCAAGGATTTTTGGATAAAATCTGTCCAAAATCATTGGATTCAGAGCATTGTCTCTCAAGGGTATCGAATAGGATTAAAAGTAAGACCTCCTGTGAGAAGATTTTTTTTCTCTCACACATTCCTGTAAATCCAGTAAAAGCTCAGGCTTTTCTGAAGTGTGTTTCAGACCTGGAGTCTTCAGGGGTAATCATGCCAGTTCCTCTTCAGGAACAAGGTTTGGGGTTTTTATTCAAACCTATTCATTGTGCGAAAGAAGGAAAATTTATTCAGACCAGTTCTGGATCTGAAAATGTTGAATTGTTATGTAAGAGTACCAACTTTCAAGATGGTGACTATAAGGACTATTCTGCCTTTTGTTCAGCAAGGACATTATATGTCCACAATAGACTCGCAGGATGCATACCTTCATATTCCGATTCATCCAGAACACTATCAGTTTCTGAGATTCTCTTTTCTAGACAAGCATTACCAATTTGCTGCTCTTCCATTTGGCCTAGCAACAGCTCCAAGAATCTTTTCGAAGGTTCTGGGTGCCCTACTATCTGTAATCAGAGAACAGGGTATTGCGGTGTTTCCTTATTTGGACGATTTCTTGGTACTAGCTCAGTCTTTACATACTGCAGAATCTCACACGAATCAACTAGTGTTGTTTCTTCGGAAACATGGTTGGAGGATCAATTTACCAAAAAGTTTCTTGATTCCTCAGACAAGGGTCACCTTTTTAGGTTTCCAGATAGATTCAGTGTCCATGACTCTGTCTCTAAAAGACAAGAGACGTTTAAAATTGGTTGCAGCCTGCCGGCACCTTCAGTCTCAGTCATTCCCTTCAGTGGCTATGTGTATGGAAGTTTTAGGTCTCATGACTGCAGCATCGGACGCAATCCCCTTTGCTCGTTTTCACATGAGACCTCTACAGCTTTGTATGCTGAATCAATGGTGCAGGGATTATACAAAGATATCACAATTAATATCCTTGAATCCCAATGTACGACACTCTCTGACGTGGTGGATAGATCACCATCGTTTGGTTCAAGGGGCTTCTTTTGTTCGCCCAACCTGGACTGTGATCACAACAGATGCGAGTCTTTCAGGTTGGGGAGCCGTTTGGGGGTCTCTGACAGCACAAGTGGTTTGGAAATCTCAAGAGGCGAGATTACCAATAAATATTTTAGAACTCCGTTCAATTCTCAGGGCTCTTCAGTTCTGGCCTCTACTAAAGAGAGAACCGTTCATTTGTTTTCAGACAGACAATATCACAACTGTGGCTTATGTCAATCATCAGGGTGGGACTCACAGTCCCCAAACTATGAAAGAAGTATCTCGGATACTTGCTTGGGCGGAATCCAGCTCCTGTCTAATCTCTGCGGTGCATATCCCAGGTGTAGACAATTGGGAGGCGGATTATCTCAGCCGCCAGACTTTACATCCAGGGGAGTGTTCTCTCCATCCAGATGTGTTTTCTCAGATTGTTCAGATGTGGGGGCTTCCTGAGATAGATCTCATGGCCTCTCATCTAAACAAGAAACTTCCCAGATACCTGTCCAGGTCCAGGGATGTTCAGGCGAAAGCAGCGGATGCGCTGACACTTCCATGGTGTTATCAATCTGCTTACATCTTCCCGCCTCTAGTTCTTCTTCCAAGAGTGATTTCCGAAATCATCATGGAACAGTCTTTTGTGTTGCTGGTGGCTCCAGCATGGCCACACAGGTTTTGGTATGCGGATCTGGTTCGGATGTCCAGTTGCCCGCCTTGGCCACTTCCGTTACGGCCAGACCTACTATCTCAAGGTTCGTTTTTCCATCAGGATCTCAAATCATTAAATTTGAAGGTGTGGAAATTGAACGCTTAGTTCTAAGTCATAGAGGTTTCTCTGATTCAGTGATTAATACTATGTTACAAGCTCGTAAATCTGTCTCTAGGAAGATTTATTGTAGAGTTTGGAAGGCTTACATTTCATGGTGTTCTTCTCATAAATTCTCCTGGCATTCTTTTAGAATTCCTAGAATTTTGCAGTTTCTTCAGGATGGTCTGGATAAGGGTTTGTCTGCAAGTTCCTTGAATGGACAAATCTCTGCTCTTTCTGTTTTATTTCACAGAAAAATTGCTATACTTCCTGATATACACTGTTTTGTACAGGCTTTAGTTCGTATTAAGCCTGTCATTAAGTCAATTTCTCCTCCTTGGAGTCTTAATTTGGTTTTGAAGGCGTTACAGGCTCCTCCATTTGAGCCCATGCATTCTTTGGACATTAAACTACTTTCTTGGAAAGTGTTGTTCCTTTTGGCTATCTCTTCTGCTAGAAGAATTTCTGAGCTATCTGCTCTTTCTTGTGAGTCTCCTTTTCTGATTTTTCATCAGGATAAGGCAGTTTTGCGGACTTCTTTTCAATTTTTACCTAAGGTTGTGAATTCTAACAACATTAGTAGAGAAATTGTTGTCCCTTCTTTATGTCCTAATCCTAAGAATTCTTTGGAGAGATCCTTACATTCTTTGGATGTGGTAAGAGCTTTGAAATATTATGTGGAAGCTACTAAAAATTTCAGGAAGACTTCTAGTCTATTTGTTTTATTTTCTGGTCCTAGGAAAGGTCAGAAAGCTTCTGCTGTTTCCTTGGCTTCTTGGTTGAAACTTTTGATTCATCAAGCTTATTTGGAGTCGGGTCAAACCCCGCCTCAGAGAATTACAGCTCATTCTACTAGATCAGTCTCTGCTTCATGGGCTTTTAAGAATGAAGCTTCAGTCGATCAGATTTGCAAAGCAGCCACTTGGTCCTCTTTGCATACATTTACTAAATTCTACCATTTTGATGTATTTGCTTCTTCGGAAGCAGTTTTTGGTAGAAAAGTTCTTCAGGCAGCTGTTTCAGTTTGATTCTTCTGCTTTTTTGTTTAAGTTTTTTCCTTTCAAAAGTGAAAATAAACTTATTTTTGGGTTGTGGATTATTTTCTCCGCGGAATATGGCCGTTTTTGTTTTAGTCCCTCCCTCTCTAGTGACTCTTGAGTGGAAGACTCCACATCTTGGGTATTGATATCCCATATGTCACTAGCTCATGGACTCTTGCCAATTACATGAAAGAAAACATAATTTATGTAAGAACTTACCTGATAAATTCATTTCTTTCATATTGGCAAGAGTCCATGAGGCCCACCCTTTTTTTATGGTGGTTATGATTTTTTGTATAAAGCACAATTATTTCCAAATTTCCTTTGTTGATGCTTTCTACTCCTTTCTTTATCACCCCACTGCTTGGCTATTCGTTAAACTAAATTGTGGGTGTGGTGAGGGGTGTATTTATAGGCATTTTGAGGTTTGGGAAACTTTGCCCCTCCTGGTAGGATTGTATATCCCATATGTCACTAGCTCATGGACTCTTGCCAATATGAAAGAAATTAATTTATCAGGTAAGTTCTTACATAAATTATGTTTTTTCCCCTGTGCTCACCGACCTTCAGTTTGTAGTTTTTATGTGCCTTAAACCAGTGCTCGACAAATCTGTTGGCAAAATTAGGAGCCAGTAAGAATATTTAGTAGCCAGACAGTGGTATTTGTATATTGATATATGGAGAATAATCCCAAAAGTTAGGAGCAAAGGATAGAATTCTAGGAGCCAGTGGCTCCCTGACTCCTGGGTTTGTCGAGCCCTGCCTTAAACCATTGCTTTTTTGCTGCTATTAGCTTTTGAGCACTTAGAAATGTGTTCATTCTCTCTTCACTTTGTTGCCTGATTTACCTTCTTTGCTATGGCATCCAGTGTCTAAGGAACTTTCTCATCTTTCAGTACCATTGCTTTGTTCTGCTTCCTGTTGCTGCCATTAGCGTGTGCGATCTATCTTTTTTTTTATTTTTTAAATCATCTTCTCCTTTTTATTCTTTCTCAGATCACACGGGAGCAGTATCAAGGAGCACTGATGTCCTCTATGTTAGACAGCAGCCCCCAATCTCCAGATGGAGGAACCCGCAAACCAGATAGCACGTTATCAGAGCGCAGTGAGGTCTTGGAGGATGAGACTACAAGTCTATTAAACCAGAGGAACTCTCAGAATAGCCTGCAACATAATGCTGTGTGACTGTACTGCTAGCATTTGCAGAGCATTGCTCCTCCACTGCACCACAGCAAAGGAAAGGATTTGAGGGTTTCAGACCCACACTGCAATGTGACAATTTAGAAGTACATTACTAAGCAGCACACTGCATGCAGATTCATATTTTGGAGCAATACTGCAAATCATTGAGGAGGAATGGGGGTATCGAGAAACTGTACCAGTCTCCCTTTAAGGAGTGTTTACAAGGAAATGCTCTGTATGTTCCTCATTTAGAGACTCTCTGCAGATCTCTAGTTTAGAGGCCATAACTGGGGCAGTGTTCATTCTTCCATCCATATCATAGACATTTCAATGGAAGAGCACTAGACTGACAGGATTAAGACTCTTCACATCTATGTATTGTTTGTGATAATCTGCACGGTATTAACTCAGGGAAGAATTCTGGGATATTATATGTGCGCTAAAGACTCCAGACACTCCCACTGGGGCGTAGAGGTTACGGACTGTTAGTCTTCCTGGGAGTGTGTGATACTTAGTCTTCCTGTGGGCGTGTGCTTTACCTCCTAGCATTCCCTTTTGTTCTATCAGAGCATCTCTGTTAGACCTCAAGCAAGAGCCATTTAGGCCCCAGTCTGCAGTAAATTTTAAGAGTTTATCCAGAAGTGTTCAGCCATTGGGCAATATTATATATATATTATAGAAATCAACCAGGTTTAAGGTCTGAAAGCCTCTGTGATGATCAAGGCCATTACCTCTGTAAATCAGAGTTGTTATATGTTGTCCCTGAAATAAGCTATCATTATTTTGTCTAGATTACTGAGATTAGAATTTGATGGCATGTGGTGTGGTTAATGCAGCTCCTGCTTTATAGTAATCAGATTTTAATTTGTCCACTGTGTGGGTGTTCTGGTTATCTAACTCCAAAGGTGTAAGCCACGCCACGCCACTTGTAAGTTAGTTTGAAAGTCTATAAATTACAGAATGAGGGATCCTAACTTTTTTGTTTTGATTGTTTCAGAGTAAAAGGAATTCACATTACCATAACATTCTTATGAATTTTTTTTTACAAACTGTAGGCAAGTTTCCCTCGTAGGTCTTCCATCTGCCCATTGTTACTAGTCAGGGACATTAACTAAATGTTAAGATTCATATACCAGAGCTTGTTATGTTGTCTTAGTAATAGAAGATGAATCAATGTAATTGTTTTGCAAGTTTTTACTGCATAATGGTGCCAAAAAGTGTACTTTGAATAACAGGTAAAGTGTGTTGCCTTTACCTTGCACTGGAATAATCTCTTACTCCCCAGATCTTGTTCTTGGTATGTAGTTGGCTCAGGGATGTTCCTTTCTCCAAGCAATGCTGATTTTTACCTAAACTAATGCACTCACCCCTTAACTCCTTTTCCCCTTTTGATCTCCAAGCACAAACAGTTAGAACTTGACTTACTGGTTTCTTTTTTTAAACAGTGCACACCTATTTGGGGTGCCATGGTTTTCACTGTTTTTTTCTGCTTTTTGAGATTAATTTGTGAATTTTATAATATATTTTGCAGTTCTTTATGCACTTTTAAATCTGAAACTGTTGTGAAAATGTTAATCTATAGAATTCTAATCCACTCCTGTCCTTTCCTTACAAAAAAAAGGAGCCAGTATTGCAAATGTGTTGCTCCAAACAAAAAGGGTAAAATAATGAGAATGTTTCACATTAAGCAGTTATGTACTGTTTCAGTAATACACATGGTTAATATTCTGAGAATACATTTGGCGGCAAATACGTGTATACATTTTTCTGTAATGTATTATCCCTTATTAATCAAGGGATAAGGATTTGCTAGTTGCTTAACAGTTAGACATTTGGCTGCTCCAAACAAATGTGGAAATAATAGTTCTACAGATGTCTTTAATTTGGTTTACCAAAACATGATTCTGCCTTTTTAAAGAAGAAATATAAGACACCTTGGGGTAAGGGACAATCTACACAAGCCATAAAGGTAAAGTGTTTCCTTTAGAGTCTGCAGCTCCTATATTGTAGGATGCCAGCTCAGAACATTCCTACTCAGGGATTGTTTACAGAATAATTACCAATGTGTGTGAAATTAGGAAATTATAAATTGTCCTGTTTTCCATGTAAAATGGAAAACCTTTTTGTTTTTGTTGGTTTGAATGGGTGGGAAAGAAAAAGGTACAATTTCAGATGGTTGAATGTAATTCAAATTGTTTAATTATTAAAGAACTTATTATTTAAGGCTTATTTAGTCTTTTTGATTAAGTATAAACAGTGTGTAAAATGTGTTGTAGAGTCTTCACGATGAGAAGAGGTTGGGAATATAAAGTATAGTAGGTGGTGAGTTAAGATATACTTAAAGGGACATAAAAAGAATACTCTGTCTCACATGCAAGCAACGGTGCAGTATTAAAATGCTTCATGTGTTTAACCCCTGAAAACATTAAACACCCAGCTAAAATAAGATCCCACAAGTGTATTGCTGCTCCTGAGTATACCTAGGTATGCTTTTCACAAAAGGATACCAAAAGAACAAAGTGCATTTGATTAATAAAAGTAATTTTAAAATTATCTAAAAAATGATATGCTGAACCATGAAAGTTTGTTTACTTCCATGACACCCTAACTGGTTTTACATATGTTAAAGTAATGATAAACTTAGTTTTATAGTAACAATATTTATAATCATTAAAGAGAAGGTACATTTTGATGCTAAAGTGCTTGGTTTTTAAAAATTCAATTAAAAACGGGGGCACTTTAATTTATCAAAATTTACATTTCCCTCGTTGTGAAAAAATACTTACCTTTTAATCTTGACAGCCGCTCCAGCTTCCTCCTCCGGTCGCAAAGCCCTCTTCCTGGGTCTAAAATGAGGAATCCGGCTACCTCCAATCACGTTGTTGAATAACACACTGATTCCCCCGGGGGGAGACCGTGATTGGAGGATGACTGATCTATCATTTCTGACGTCAGAAATGGCTTGCGACAACCGGGGGAAGCTGGAGCGGCTGTCAAGTTTAAAAGGTAAGTATTTTTTTACAACGAGTAAAATGTAAATTTTGATGAATTAAAGTGCCCCTGTTTTTAATCGAATTTTTAAAAACCGGGCACTTTAGCATCAAAATTTACATTCACTTTAAGTAAAAGATGGGCACTTTAATTCCTGAAATGCATTGTAAATGCTTAATTTTTTAATAATTACTCTTTCGTGTTTTTATATATTGCGCCGTTCCTCCGCCTGTAACAGATACTTTCTGTCTTTACTGACAATTCAGGCTGTAGCCAATTTTATCTTGCCCCTTTGGCGACCAGCAAGTTAATGTTAATAATGCCCCTGGTTTTGTTTGCTCATGCGTTACTATTAACTTGTTGGACACCAAAGGGGGCACAATACGATTGGTTACAACCTGAATCGTCAGTGAAGACTGAAATAGAGTATGTTACGGGCAAAGGAGCGGCGCAATAAAAACATGAAACTGTAATTATAAAAAAAAATGTGTTTGCAATGCTTTTCATGAATGAAAGTGCCCATCTTTTACTTTATGATTACAAATAATTATTACTGTAAACGATAAAGTTAACCATCACTTTAACTTAACTTTTATATGTGAGCTGGGAGCATTTTCAATAGTATTGTAATTAATTGCCTGCATGTACATGCACTACCTTTTCATAAATATTTTCTCTTAAAATAATAAAAAAAAAACAGACCACTATTTGTATATTCTACTCTAATGGCTACTTTCCATTTATATTTTATAAGTTCCCTTTATATTTATCTAACAAGCGCCCCCAGTGGTTGCATAAACGCATGAACTAAACAGTTGTGTCCACCAGAAATGAGAGCATTCTGATCTTCACATGCTGCTAGAGGTCATATCACTATAAGGTCTGAAGGTTTAGTGACCTAACCACTTATTAAATGAAAACTAGTAAAACAAGACTGTTAATGGTGCTCATTGACTTTTTCCCTTACTGTGGTTTACAACGAGTTTTTGCTTTTTAATAGCATTTCCAATGTTTCCAAATAGTTCAAAACTGATAGAGGGGGAAAAAAGTAAAACCTTGTGTGTATGAAACTTGATAGCCTGAAAAATGTGTGGCTATTTTTTTTTTTAAATACAGGCATTAAAGTTGAACCCTTTATAAAACTATAAAGAACCTGGTTTAAACAGAAACAATCTTAAAAAAATCTTTACTTTAAGGTATTACTAATATGTAAATAAATGCGTTAATAGTATTTAATGTACAGATCCATTTTGATACTTCCATAGTGTAATTTATTTTATTTCGTTAAATCTGATTACTGAACTGCAGTGGGTCCTATATTCTTTAAAGATATTTACCCAACTGCAGCCTGCTGTACTTGAAAAATTGTGAAACCTGTGTAAATCAGTTAAAAGCAGAAGGAAAGGCGTCTTGGTACAAAACCCATACATCTGCTCACTTTGCTGACATGTACACTTTGGCTACGTTTAAGATATGTGCCCACTGCCCAACCACAGATCTCCAAGTCTAAAAATTAAAAAGCATGTTTTATTTAGGACACCTTTTCTCCAATGATGTCACGTATTAAAATAGCTTTTGTATATATAGTAAAAAACCATTTTTGTATTGATTTAATAATTTGTGTGTGTGTATATATGTATATATATATATATATATATATATATGTGTGTGTGTGTATGTATGTATATATATATATATGTATATATATATATATATATATATATATATTACTTTTTGTATATGTGTGTGTAGGTTTTTGACATCGCATTAACATAAAGCCGCACTTATAGGCCTCTAGCACCCAAGGGGTTAATCGCTAAAGGGGCCGACAATAAATTCCGCATATTTTTCTGCATGAAGGCGAACACTAACGAGTTAAAGATTGGCGATTCTTCCTCTTGTTTACAGCCGCTCTAACTGTAGCACCGCCTCTTTGCCTCACCTTCATAATTGTATTGGTTGCTATTCTTCAGTCACGTTGCCATTTGTTGCCTTATTTCTCCTTGCGTGCTATTTTATTGGAGGAGGATACTTTAGAGGCGTGGCTGCTCTGCCTCCACCATCATGGCGGCGGCGGCGGCGTTTATAATTCTTCTGGTTGTCAGTATAGGGGCAAATGGGGTAGCGTCACGATTAGGAAATCCAGGGGATGAGGCGCTAAGGCTTGAGGAGGGCGTCGGGGTGTCCATGAACAATGGAGTGATAAGGGCCCAACCGGGCTCTGTCATTCGCCTGCGGCTTTTTGGCAATGACACCTGGCCCTGGGTCTCCATAGGTCCTCCCGGAGGCCACACTTGTTCCTCTGGTGTGGTGGCCTCACCATTGCGATTGCTTGAATTTCGGGTCTGTGGGGAGCATTCCGCGCTCATCACTTTACAAGCCCTACATGGTGAGAAAAGCCTAATGTATCCCCTGTGTATCCGCAGAGGTGGTAGCTGGGCTCCTTATTCCGAAGGTGACAGTCTGATTACGGTGCTGGGAGTTGGGGAAGAGGAGAATCAGTCATGGGTAGAAGGAGACAAACTTTGTGCACCGGGAACCCATAGCTCTAGAGCAAATATCAAGGAAAATAACCCCTCTGTTGCAGCTCAGGATAGTGAGGGACAGCAATCATTGGCACCTTGGCTCCTGGCCCTTCTTATAGCTATACTCCTCCTGCTTTCAGGATTAGTTAGGGGTCTGCAGCTAAGTACCCTTGCTTTGGAACCCCCAGAGCTTGGTCTTTTACGTGACTGGGGTTCACCATCAGAAAGACATGGGGCTGCCCGCATAGATATGCTTCGGACACGTTGGGGGGGCTACACATTGATCTCTATGCTAGCACTATCCTGCCTCACTAATGCAGCTGTAGCTGTCCTCCTGTGCCATGCAATTGGCTCAATCGCAAGTTCAATCTTTTCTGCAGCAGGGCTTCTCCTGCTGGCTGGAGAAGCTCTGCCAGCTGCGGTTAGCTCTCGCTGGGGCCCATCTTTGGCTCCTAAAAGCCTTTGGCTCACTCATTTCTTTATGCTTTTGGCAGGGATCATCTCTTTTCCTCTGTCTTTGCTGTTGGAGATAGTTTTTAGACAGGATCCTAGCTGTTGCCGTCTTAGGCTGAAAATTCTAGAGATGGCACGTTGTGGAGACCCATACAGCGAGTTGGTGAGGGATGAATTCAGCAAAGGAGCCCTGAAAAACAGGACAGTGGAGGACATCCTGACACCTGTAAATGAGTGTTTCATGCTGCCCAATGATGCATTGCTGGATTTCAGCACCATGTCCAGCATCATGGAGAGTGGTTACACCCGCATCCCTGTGTATGAAAATGAGAGGTCCAACATTGTTGACATCCTGTATGTGAAAGACTTGGCCTTTGTTGATGCAGATGATTGCACACCCTTGAGCACCATCACTCGCTTCTACAGTCACCCTGTCCACTTTGTGTTCAGTGACACCAAACTGGACGCTGTGCTGGAGGAGTTCAAGAAGGGTGAGGGGACTGTTGCTGTGCTGAAGCTGGTGTGTGTATTCTTCTAACTTTGCTTGAGTGTTTGTACATCCCTTAAACAATCTTCATCAGTGTGTACCGTAAGGAAGATGAAAGAACTGTTAGCATAAATCTTAAAGTAGGAGGGATGGTTGAAAATTCAGGGAAATTGGGATGAACCACCAGTTCTATTATAGTGAGGTATTGTGTGCCCTGTCTTTGTCATATGCTATATTGAAAGTGTGTTCTTCCCAGCATGGTTCCTTTTCTTAATGTAGTTTTCCTTTTGTATAATGTTGTTTCCTTTTTTGGTATTTTGTGTCTTACAGGTAAATCACACATGGCCATTGTACAGAAGGTGAACAATGAAGGAGAAGGTGACCCGTTTTATGAGGTGATGGGATTGGTGACACTAGAGGATGTCATTGAGGAGATCATTAAATCAGAAATCTTGGATGAATCTGAAGATTGCAGTAAGTATATGATGTGTATGTAGTTTAAAGCCATTATTGGATAGAAGTGCTGCATTTTCTATTAATTTTAGTAACTTTATTGTTGAGCCGTAATACTATTCTCAAGCTGTTTTTACACTTTTGTGCTCCCCGAGTTTAACCCCTTAATGACCACAATGCACCCTGTATGTCACTGGTCGTTAAGGGTTTTTTCAGGACATAACAGCACAAGTCTAGCAAGAACACGCTATTAATGCACTCCCTCCAGCAGGCTTTGTGGAATAGAGCAGTCTCAACGCTGGTGGCAAGACCGTGCTATAAAACAATCAAGTCCCAAAAAAAGGCCAGTGACATACAGGGTACGTCGCTGGTCCTTAAGGGGTTAAGGTTTATTTCAGTATGTTTTCTGTGTGTGACCTACACTGGTATGTTGTTTTTTTGTTTTTCATCAGTTCACTGACTTTCAGCAATTAATTTAGGTTTAAATATAGATTACAATGCCAAAAAGACACAACTTGGACATGGTTTTATGTAATTCGCTTTTGGATACATGGTACATTGCATGTGAGTCATTTATAGAAATTTAGTATTCACCAAATATACCATTTTTATACCAATAATCTTCTATATATCTTTCTTAAAACATCACTTGTTTCTACACACATTTTTAATTTATTAGGATATTTCCCAAAATAAACACGTTTGAGGGTAAACATTGAGAAGTGGGGGTGACAATTATTACTATGATTACATGGCAGCTGTAGAGTGCATGGATATACTAATGGATCTGTCAAGTTATTATTGTCAAAGTGATGTAATAAGCACCTGGTTATGTGGCCCCTCAAATGAAAGCAGCAACTCCAGATTTTTACAAGTATGATCACTTTCCCCTTTTAGTGCATATACGAGGTTGCTGGTTTCTCTCTTGCAGCCTAGAACTCTCTTACTGTCATCTAGTAGAAAGAAGATTGCTACTTTTATAACAATTACCTGTTACAATGAGGTACTTGTTCCTCTTTTGAAAGATAGGCATTTTCTTATTGTGTGTGTAGTGTGTGTTGTATTTAGGGAATATAGGCTCATATGGAGTCCCTCATTCAATAAATACATTAGGTAGGTGATTGCTATAAAAATGGTAAATGCCTATTAATCATTTGCCTACGCGTGCCGAGAATGGGTCGTTATGCAAACTGCTGCCTCTGAATGCATTACGACCCGTTCTCACCGGGGGGAACCACTGATCACAGCACAGTATCAGCGATTGCCCTGCACTGTAGACCTGATAGTTGGTGGCATAGTGGGTAGCACTCCCAGAGCTACATGGGAGTGTCAGATGTCCAATCCAATGTGTGTGGTGACATGAGTGGGGGAGGGCAACAAGACATGCAGTTAAGGGAGCTGGATGAGGGGTTGCTGTTCAAACCTCTTAATCGCAGCTCCCTTTCAAGCCACAGACCCCTAATTTGAAAGAGAATTGCCGGATCTTTCAAATGATGGTGGTTTTGGAAATAAAGTACAAAGCAGATATTTAAAAAAAAAAAAGTTTAAAAACAATACATTATGTACAGTACAGTTGTGTCTAGTAGACAAATCCATCTCTAAAATAAAATAAAAACCATTAAATATTATCTACTAAAAGCTTTACAAATATATACATTTTATTTCCAGTGTTTAACACAGCCATGAAATATCCTATACTATAAAAGGCCAAGTGTGTTTGTCCGAAGCTTTCATGCGCAGTAGAGACAGCACGAGGACAATCACACCTGGCCTTAAATCCCTACCTGATCTGCCGACTGCTGTGAGCGGGGGCATGGTCGACCGTGAAGGGGGCGTGGCCTAGTGGGGAAGGCCTGTGAAATGGGCGGAGCCTAGCGAGAAGGCCTATGAAGGGGCAGATCCTAGCGTGAAGGTGCGCAAACGGGAGGAGGGGGGGAGACGGAGGGGAGATGTGTAGAGAGAGGGGGGGGAGATAGAGAGGGGAGAGAGAGAAGGGAGAGAAAGAGGGGAGGGGAGAGAGAAAGAAAGGAGATGTGAATGGAGAGAAAGAGGGAGAGAGAGAGGGAGAGAGAAAGAGAGAGGGGAGAGAGAAAGAGAGAGGGGAGATGGAGAGAGAGAAAGAGAGAGGGAAGATAGGGAGAGAGAGCGCAAAAGAGGGGGGGGAGAGAGAGAAAGCAAAAGAGAGTGGGAGGGAGAGAAAGCAAGGGGTGGGACCACTGTACTGCAAAAAATGGCACGTGTGAACGGGTTTTAGAACTAGTAAATATAATAATAGTATATTCTGAATCTACTGGGCCTACTGAAAAAAACAATATAGAATATGTGTGGCTCATTCACTAAAATTTGACTTGCAATAGTGTTTAAATGGAAGTAGCAAAAAAAGCTAAAAACTGGCTTAGTACTGAGGTGTGAAAATGGCTTAGCAGCGAAAGGGTTATTATAGTCGAAAATTAGAGCTTCTCATTTTTAGACTAGCGGCCTACTCAATGCTTTGCGTGTTGCATGCGATACTTAAAAGGACATGAAACACAACATTTTTCTTTCATTATTCAGATAGTTATCAATTTACTTCTATTAAATTTACAATCTGAAACAAATAAAGAAGACACCTCATGCACATCAATAGGTCAACAATGTAAGTCACCAAGCAGGAGAAACAGGGTACTCACATCTTGCTGCAACTCTTCTGTTTGCTGCTAGACACCAGCTAGAGATACAGTGCTTCAGTTCACTGACTCAAGGCTGCTGGAACCAATAGAACCCTCTGGGAGACATTTTTTCACATTGAGTAGCTGAAAATGATTCTGTTGTACACTAATAAACGGTTAAAAGTCTAAATATTTTATTAAAAACAAAAACTGTATTTACAATAAATGCTGAGGGCTAATCAATATGTTAAACCCCCATATGAAACACATTTCTCGGCAGAAGCCATTTCATCAGGCATGTTTAACAATCATAAACAGCTACTCTATATCTACATATGCAACCACATTGGTGATCTGGAGGCATGATTAACATTGTGTTGACCATTGATTGGCATAGTTTCATACAACATAATATATTGCTCCTAACCTGCCCCCCTTTATTGATACATATTTTTTATGTGTTACAAAATCATTCACAGGTTTCATATATTAGCGTTCTGGAATATGAATAGTGATACAGCAACAAAGGGGGCAGGATCAACAGTGGACCAGATGATAAATGTCTATAGACATCCAATTACTGAGTATTCCCAACATCCTATCAAATTTACTCTGCTCATACTAATAGTTTGTGTTACATAACATCACCCGACTGTGATTCTAATATAGTCCAAAAATCAAGGGGTATATCTACCCACGTGTTCAAAGGATAACATAAACAGACTTATAAGGCATATCACTCTACATGTCACGCAAACATGCTCTTGCACGGTTCAGATATATTAGGCAGACAATCATCAAATTCTCATTCATACACACATTATTTGAATCTTTATTATGCACTTGCACTTTTCAGATATATATTACATCTGCCCAATTGGGTAGACGAGCATCACATTCTTATTCATACACTCGGTTCATATGAACCACCATTCATTATTTCCAAATGTGTAATGTGTGTTTAAAGGGACACCCAACCCAAATTGTTTCTTTCATGATTCAGATAGAGCATGACATTTTAAGCAACTTTCTAATTGACTCCTATTACCACTTTTTCTTCATTCTCTTGCTATCTTTATTTAAAAAGCAGGAATGTAAATCTTAACAGCCAGCCCATTTTAGGTTCAGCACCATGGATAGCGCTTGCTTATTGGTGGCTTACATTTAGCCACCAATAAGCAAGCATAACCCAGGTTCTCAACCAAAAATAGCCCGGCTTCTATGCATTAAATTCCTGCTTTTTAAATAAAGATAGCAAGAGAACAAAGAAAAATTGATAATAGGAGTAAATAAGAAAGTTGCTTAAAAGGACATGCTCTCTCTGAATCATGAAAGAAAAAAATTGGGTTTAGTGTCCCTTTAATACTCATGTGATAACACTTAAGTGTATTTGGATCACTTATTGCTATTTTCATACTGGTAATGTGAGTCTAATACGTAAGACAGATGGTGCATTCTATGACATATCGTTGGGTTCATCATGATAAATACATTCTGTATATTGCGCTCCATGTAGAGCGATATGCCTTATAAGTCTGTTTATGTTATCCTTTGAACACATGTGGGTAGACATACCCCTTGATTTTTTTATTGGATTAGAATTACAGATTCAGGTGATGTTGTTACATCACACAGATTATTAGTATATGAGCGTAGTAATTTGATTGGAGATTGGGAATACACCGTTAATTAGTAACTGGATGTCTGTAGACATTAATCATCTGTTCCACTGTTAATATGTATCAATACAGGGGGCAGGTTAGGAGCTGTTTCTCATTATATATTATGTTATATGAAACTAACATTGTGCTGACCATTGATTAGGATAACAATGCCTCCAGATCACTGATTGGTTACATATGTAGATCTAAAGTAGCTGTTCATGATTGTTAAACATGCCTGATGACACAGCTTCGGCCGAGAAACATGTTGCATGTGGGGTTTTAACATATTGGTTAGCTCTCATCATTTGTTATACATACAGTTTTTGTGTGTTTTTAACAATTATTGAGACTTTTAAAACCGTTTATTAGTGTACAATAGAATCCTTTTCAGCTACTTGGATGTGAAAAACAGTCTCCCAGAGGGTTCCATTGGTTCCAGCAGCCTTGAGTCAGTATACTGGAGTACTATATATCTCTAGTTGGCATCTATCAGCAAATAAAGAGCACTGCAGCAAGATGTGAGTACCCTTTTTTTGTCCTGCCTGGTGATTCTTTATTTGTTTTGGATTGTGGATTTCTAGTCGGTTGGAAGAGCAGCAGGCTGCTTTTGTGCCTGACCTCAAAGGGATACTAAACCCAATTTGTTTCTTTCATGGTTCATATAGAGCATGCAATTTTAGGCAACTTTCTAATTTACTCCTATTGTCAATTGTTCTTCGTTCTCTTGGTATCTTTATTTGAAAAAGAAGGCATCTAAGCTAAGGAGCCAGCCAATTTTTGGTTTAGCACCATGCACAGCACTTGTTTATTGGTGCTGTCCAATCAGCAAGGACAACCCAGGTTGTGAATAAAAAATGAGCCGGCTTCTAAACTTACATTCTTGCTTTTCAAATAAAGATAGCAAGAGAATGAAGAAAAATTGATAATAGGAGTAAATTAGAAAGTTGCTTAAAATTGCATGCTCTATCTGAATTATGAAAGAAAAAAATTGCGTTCAGTGTCCCTTCAATGAAAGACTCTCTTTGTTCCCTCATCGATTTGGGACAATATTATTCCGTTTGTGAGGACATTATATACAGGGAGGTGATTTCTCTATGTGCTATTGACTTTGTTGTATCATTGCACAATACCTTCCTTTTGTTTGTCTTAGTTTCAATTAGGAACATATTAGAGCTGGGCGATATGGGGGGGATTGCGATTTTATCGCTATTTTCTTATAAATTACTATAACACCTTAATTTTGCACACGTGGACTGGTGTTACTGTAGCATGAGAGTGGCCCATCGGAATTGAGCACCGTCACAACACCAGCTTTTTCATTACAGGTAGTGTTGTGGGATGGATCATGATACTTCCTGTTCTGTCACTACAGTTCCTGTGAGCCCCACGTCTTCACATCTGAGGGAAAATATTAACTTGTTCTAATGTTTAAAATGCATGGAGGTCCCTGGGAGGCAGCTTAGAAAATACTATTTCAAATTAAAACAGTGCATAATAAAGTGGTACTTTATTAGCGTTTTAGCCTCTCAGCTGCCTCCTAGGGACCTCCATGCATTTTAAACATTAGAACAAGTTAATATTTTCCCTCAGATGTGAAGACGTGGGGCTCACAGGAACTGTAGTGACAGAACAGGAAGTATCACGATCCATCCCACAGCACTACCTGTAATGAAAAAGCCGGTGTCGTGTTGGTGCTTAATTCCGATGGGCCACTCTCATGCTACAGTAACACCAGTCCACCAATCACCTGCTAGAGACACCTCCTTCCAAGTCTATGTCCCGCCCCTCCTCCCCGGGACCATCCCAGGAGTGCTGACTGCTCAGAGGGAGAGACACGTTACGTGTGCGCTCAGGATCTTCTCTTCAGTTGCTGCTAAGCCTGTTCACATGGGGCGAGTGATGTCACTTTTTGGCGGGGCTAAAAATCGCATACTCTCGCGGTGTTTAAACCACAGCGATTAATCGCGGTTTAAAACCGTAACCGCGATTAATCGTGCAGCCCTAGATCATATCTGTTTGTATATACCCAATAAGGTAGGGATGACCGCCCCTGGTAATTTAACTATCAAACTAATTTTTTTTTTTCTCAAACATGCTTTCTTTGTTCTCTTGGCATTCTTTGTTTAAAAGATACCTAGATAGATAGCATGCACATGACTGAAGCACTACATGACAGGAAAGAGTGCAGCCATCTAGTGCTCTTGCTAATGTATAACATTGTTGCAAAACTGCTGCCATATAGTGCTGCAGACACGTGCACACTCCTGAGCTTACGTCTCTACTTTTCAACAAAGGATAACAAGAAAGCAAAGACATTTATAATAGAAGTAAATTGGAAAGTTGTTTAAAATTGAATACTCTATCTGATTTATAGAAGCACAACAGTCTTTAAATAATGTAAATATATAACATTACTGTCACAAAATATATCCAATAAATAATCCAATATATAACAGGCCAATTTATTTTGTATTAAGGTGGCTCTAAGACAATCCAGTGTTAACTGCACTGAAGCAAGTGGTATAAAAGCACTTTAGAGATGTTCAAATCAAAGTAAAGATTTTTTTTAACTAAGTTTACTTTTGTCCTGATACATTAAGATAAGAAGGGATGAGATAAGTGAATTGTGACATTTGTGAGTTTACTTCCCATGCAGCACACAAGGTGAAGAAGAAACGTGCACCATTGCAGCCTCTCTCTATTCCCAGAGGAGGAGAGGACCTGTCCTTTTTCAAAACTTGCGACACGGAACAGAAGGTCAAGATTTCTCCACAGCTCTTGCTGGCAACCCAACGTTTCCTGTCTCAGGGTTTGTAGCCTCTACATATGCTATAACATTTGTCACAATTTCTTTCTAATAACACAGTGAGTCCAAGGATCATCTAATTACTATTGGGAATATTACTCCTGCCCAGCAGGAGGCGGCAGAGTACCACAGCAAAGCTGTTAAATATCACCTCCCTTCCCTCCACCCCCAGTCATTCTCTTTGCCTACGTTAAGAGAAAGGAGGTAGTAAAGTTTAGGTGTCTGGAAGAAGATTCTTCTTTTAAGATTTTATTATTTTTCAGCAGTACAAGCTTGTCCTGCTTTTCTCCTGGGGTGTAGCCGTAGTCCATGTCAGTCTCTTCAGTAGAGCAGTTGTGGCTTTTAAGCAATGGGAACTTGTGGGGTACAATCCTCACTGCACCTCCCATGTAGTTAATGCTGCCCTAATATTGAAAGCCTGAGTAAGATTACTCAGTCTTTATCTCTTTTTCCACAGGTCCATGTGAGGGAGCATGCCTCTCAAACCTAGTGAGCTGCCTTGCTGCCTGGCAGAATACATTAAGGTAAGTGCTATTTCTCTTGTAAGGTGTATCCAGTCCACGGATTCATACATTACTTGTGGGATATTCTCCTTCCCAACAGGAAGCTGCAAGAGGATCACCCACAGCAGAGCTGTCTATATAGCTCCTCCCCTAACTGCCACCCCCAGTCATTCTCTTGCAGCTCTCGACAAGGGAAGTAGCTAGAGAGATGTGGTGCATTAATGTAGTTTATCTTCAATCAAAAGTTTATTATTTTCAAATGGTACCGGAGTTGTACTATTTTAGCCTCAGGCAGAAAGTTGAAGAAGAGTCTGAGGTTTTTGATGATCTTAGCGGTTTGTAACTAAGATCCACTGCTGTTCTCACACATAACTGAAGAGATGGGTAACTTCAGCTGGGGGAATAGCGTGATTTAATAACGATTGGTATCATGCTTGCTGTAAAGGGTAATATTTTTGTTATTTACTCTCATTACTGAATAGATATAACGTTTGCTTGATGTATATAAACGTTTATTACAAATGGTGATAAAACTTTATTCTGGTGCCCAGTTTTTCCACATGGCTGACTAGATTTTGCCTAGGGATAGTTTTTTAAGGCCCTCTCACTGTGAGTACAGGTTGGGGGGGGGGGGGGCCTATTTTCGTGCCTAAATTGCGCAGTAGTTTTTGCAGCTTGAGACATCCAGCTTCCCTGAAGGAGTCCCCTGAACATATAGGACCTCTCTAAAGGGTTTTTGTGCCTTCCAAAGTCGTCGTATGGGCAGGTAGGAGTCACAATAGAGCTGTGGCAGTTGGTTGTGACTGTTTAAAAACGTTTATATCGTTTTTTTTGATCCGGTTTTGAAACTAAGGGGTTAATCATCCATTTGCAAGTGGGTGCAATGCTATTTCAGTCTATTATACACACTGTAAAAATTTCGTAAAATTTACTGCTTTTTTCACTGTTTTGCAGTTTCTGTGATTGTTTTTTTTCTCTTAAAGGCACAGTACCGTTTTTATTTTTTGCTTGTTCAGTTATTAAAGTGTTTTCCAAGCTTGCTGGTCTAATTACTAGTCTGTTTAAACATGTCTGACATAGAGGAAACTCATTGTTCATTATGTTTAGAAGCCATTGTGGAACCCCCTCTTAGAATGTGTACCAAATGCACTGATTTTACTATAGATTGCAAAGACCATATTCTGGCTTTAAAAAATTTATCACCAGAAGAAATTGACAAGGAGGAAGTTATGCCGTCTAACTCTCCCCACGTGTCAGAACCTATAACTCCCGCTCAGGGGACGCCAAGTACATCTAGCGCGCCCATTGCGTATACCTTGCAAGACATGGCGGCAGTTATGAATCATACCCTTACAGAGGTATTATCTAAACTGCCAGGATTGCAAGGAAAGCGAGACAGCTCTGGGACTAGAATAAATACAGAGCTCTCTGACGCTTTAGTAGCTATGTCTGATACACCCTCACAATGTACTGAAGCTGAAGCAGGGGAGCTTCAATCTGTGAGTGATTTTTCTGATTCAGGGAAGATACTTCAACCTGATTCTGATATGTCTACATTTAAATTTAATCTTGAGCACCTCCGCATATTACTCAGGGAGGTCTTAGCAACTCTGGACGACTGTGACACTATTGTAGTCTTGTTTTTATTCAACAAGGTTTTATTCTCCAGCCTCTTGCATGCATTGCCCCAGTCACTGCTGCTGCGGCTTTCTGGTTTGAGTCTATAGAGGAGGCTCTACAGGTTGAAACCCTGTTGGAAGATATTATTGACAAGCTTAGGGCCCTTAAGCTAGCCAATTCATTTGTTTCTGACACCGTTGTTCATTTAACCAAACTATAACGGCTAAAAATTCAGGTTTTGCTATTCAGGCCCGTAGGGCGCTATGGCTTAAATCCTGGTCAGCTGACGTGACTTCAAAGTCTAAACTTCTCAACATTCCCTTCAAAGGACAGACCCTATTCTGGCCTGGACTGAAGGAGATCATTTCTGACATCACTGGAGGAAAAGGTCACACCCTTCCTCAAGACAGGTCCAACAAATTAAGAATCAAACAGTCTAATTTTCAGCCCTTTAGAAACTTCAAGAGTGACGCAGCTTCAACTTCCTCTAACACAAAGCAAGAGGGAACTTTTGCCCAGTCTAAGGCGGTCTGGAGACCTAACCAGGCTTGGAACAAGGGGAAACAGGCCAAAAAGCCTACTGCTGCCTCTAAGACAGCATGAAGGAGCAGCCCCCGATCTGGAAATGGATCTAGTAGGGGGCAGACTCTCTCTCTTCGCCCAGGCTTGGGCAAGAGATGTCCAGGATCCCTGGGCATTGGAAATTGTGTCCAAGGGTTATCTTCTGGAATTCAAAACCTCTCCCCCAAAAGGGAGATTTCATCTCTCACATTTATCTGTAAACTAGATAAAGAGAGAGGCATTCTTACATTGTGTTCGAGACCTCCTAGTTATGGGAGTGATCCACCCAGTTCCAAAGGAGGAACAGGGGCAGGGCTTTTATTCAAATATGTTTGTGGTTCCCAAGAAAGAGGGAACATTCAGACCAATCTTAGATCTCAAGATCTTAAACAAATTTCTCAGTCCCATCCTTCAAGATGGAGACTATTCGAACCATCCTTCCTATGATCCAGGAGGGTCAATATATGACTACCGTAGACTTAAAGGATGCTTATCTTCACATCCCGATATACAAAGATCATCATTGTTTTCTCAGGTTTGCATTTCTAGACAGGCACTACCAGTTTGTGGCTCTTCCCTTCGGGTTGGCCATGGCACCAAGAATCTTTACGAAGGTTCTAGGGTCCCTCCTAGCGGTCCTAAGGCCACGGGGTATAGCAGTAGCCCCTTACTTAGATGACATTCTAATACAGGCGGCGACTTTTCAAATCGCAAGGTCCCATACGGACATTGTTCTGGCATTTCTGAGGTCCCATGGGTGGAAGGTGAATGAAGAAAAGAGTTCACTATCACCTCTAACAAGAGTTTCATTCCTAGGGACTCTGATAGATTCGGTAGAAATGAAGATTAACCTAACGAAGGCCAGATTGTCAAAACTTCTAGACTCTTGCCGTGTTCTTTATTCCACTTCTCGTCCTTCAGTGGCTCAGTGTATGGAAGTAATCGGTTTAATCGGCAATGGACATAGTACCGTTTGCCCGCCTACATCTCAGGCCGCTGCAACTTTGCATGCTCAGTCAGTGGAATGGGGATTACACAGATTTGTCCCCTCTACTAAATCTGGATCAAGAAACCAGGGATTCTCTTCTCTGGTGGCTATGTCAGGTCCATCTGTCCAAGGGGATGAGCTTCCGCAGGCCAGATTGGACTATAGTATGCCAGCCTTCTGGACTGGGGTGCAGTCTGGAACTCCATGAAGGCTCAGGGCTCGTGGACTCAGGAGGAGGCTCTCCTTCCGATAAACATTCTGGAACTAAGAGCGATTTTCAATGCTCTTCAGGCGTGGCCTCAGCTAGCTGGGGTCAGGCTCATCAGATTTCAGTCGGACAATATCACGACTGTAGCCTACATCAACCATCAGGGGGGAACAATGAGTTCCCTAGCAATGTTGGAGGTTTCAAAGATAATTCTATGGGCAGAGGTTCACTCCTGCCATCTATCAGCTATCCATATCCCAGGTGTTGAGAACTGGGAGGCGGATTTTCTAAGTCGGCAGACTTTTCATCCGGGAGAATGGGAACTCCATCCGGAGGTATTTGCTCAGTTGATTAAACTTTGGGGCAAACCAGAACTGGATCTGATGGCGTCTCGCCAGAACGCCAAGCTTCCTTGTTATGGGACCAGGTCCAGGGACCCCAAGGCAACGCTAATAGATGCTCTAGCAGCGCCTTGGTCCTTCAACCTGGCTTATGTGTTTCCACCGTTTCCTCTGCTCCCTCGTCTGATTGCCAAGATCAGGCAGGAGAGAGCTTCGGTGATTTTGATAGCACCTGCGTGGCCACGCAGGACTTGGTATGCAGATCTGGTGGACATGTCATCCCTTCCACCATGGACTCTGCCGCTGAGGCAGGACCTTCTACTTCAGGGTCCTTTCAACCATCCAAATCTAATTTCTCTGCGTCTGACTGCTTGGAGATTGAACGCTTGATTTTATCAAAGCGTGGTTTCTCTGAGTCGGTCATTGATACCTTAATTCAGGCTCAAAAGCCGGTTGCCAGGAAAATCTATCATAAGAGATGGTGTAAATATCTTCATTGGTGTGAATCAAGGGTTACTCATGGAGTAAGGTCAGGATTCCTAGAATATTATCTTTTCTCCAAGAAGGATTGGAGAAGGGATTGTCGGCTAGTTCCTTAAAGGGACAGATTTCTGCTCTGTCTATTCTTTTGCACAAGCATCTGGCTAATACTCCAGACGTTCAGGCGTTTTGTCAGGCTTTAGTTCGAATCAAGCCTGTGTTTAAACCGGTTGCTCCACCATGGAGTCTAAATTTAGTTCTTAAAGTTCTTCAAGGGGTTCCGTTTGAACCTTTGCATTCCATAGATTTCAAGCTGTTGTCTTGGAAAGTTCTGCTTTTGGTAGCTATCTCCTCAGCTCGACGAGTTTCGGAGTTATTGGCTTTACAATGTGATTCTCCTTATCTCATTTTCCATGCTGATAAGGTAGTGTTGCGTACCAAACCTGGGTTTCTTCCTAAGGTGGTATCTAATAAGAATATCAATCAGGAGGTTGTTGTTCCTTCACTATGTCCTAATCCTTCTTCAAAGAAGGAACGTCTATTACACAATCTTGATGTGGTCCATGCTTTAAAATTCTATTTACAAGCCACTAAAGATTTTCGTCAAACATCTGCTTTGTTTGTGGTTTACTCTGGACAGAGGAAAAGCCAAAAGGCTTCGACAACTTCTCTTTCTTTTTGGTTAAGAAGCTTAATCCGCTTTGCTTACGAGACTGCTGGCCAGCAGCCTCCTGAGAGAATTACAGCTCATTCCACTAGAGCAGTAGCTTCCACATGGGCTTTTAAAAATGAGGCTTCTGTTGAACAGATTTGTAAGGCGGCGACTTGGTCTTCGCTTCATACCTTTTCTAAATTCTACAAATTTGATACTTTTGCTTCTTCGGAGGCAGTTTTTGGGAGAAAGGTCTTACAGGCAGTGGTACCTTCCGTTTAAGCGCCTGCCTTGTCCCTCCCTTCATCCGTCTCCTATAGCTTTGGTATTGGTATCCCACAAGTAATGGATGAATCCGTGGACTGGATACACCTTACAAGAGAAAACAAAATGTATGCTTACCTGATAAATTTATTTCTCTTGTGGTGTATCCAATCCACGGCCCGCCCTGTCATTTTAAGGCAGGTGTTATTTATTTTTTAAACTACAGTCACCACTTCACCCTATAGTTTCTCCTTTTTCTTGCTTGTCTTCGGTCGAATGACTGGGGGTGGCAGTTAGGGGAGGAGCTATATAGACAGCTCTGCTGTGGGTGATCCTCTTGCAGCTTCCTGTTGGGAAGGAGAATATCCCACAAGTAATGGATGAATCCGTGGACTGGATACACCACAAGAGAAATAAATGTATCAGGTAAGTATAAATTTTGTTTTTTATTTTTCTGGGCTGCATACAGGAAAAAAATGGCACTTTACTGTTTATTTCATTGGGACACTAAATATGGCCTCTAGCAAGTTAATGGGCTTATCTAAGGCAGTGGCGCAGGCACTGGGGATGAGGAGATCGGCTCAGTTTAATGGTGGTGTGTGTTACTTGCTCCTGGCGGTTTTTTACTTCAGTATAATCATGCCGACAAGGAGGTTAATTCTGTTACGCCCACGATGGGCGGGGCTACCAGACGCACTAAAACTTTCTATTGCGCAGTCTTCACTTCCTGTGTTCCAGAGGTGAGAGATTTTGTTGCGGTTCCGGTCTTGTATAACGATCGATGGACCTTGGAATCCATCTGATAGCTATTGGCTCCGGTTTTCAGCAGGGCAGGTAGGCACCTCAGCAAGTGCTAAGCTGAGGTGTAGAGGCTGTCAGGGGTGATTAAAAGTTTTTTTCTCACAACAGTAGGTTTAAATAGTTTTGCTGTGAAAGTAAAGCAGTGTTCCTTTTTTATATTTAAAGGGACAGTAACATTTTTGTGTGTGTGAATTTTTTTTTAAAAATCAAGTACTTTTATTTTTAATTCTGGGTAAAGATGGACCAGGAGGCTTTGCCAAATGTTACATGTACTTTATGTTTTGATGCTTTTGTTGAACCACCAATCCCTTTCTGTTCCACGTATTGAGAGAACATTAAATTTCAGGGATAGACTTTTTGATTCTGAGCCAACATTGTCTAGGACGGATGCTGTTCAAGAGTCTACTGAAAATGTTCAGGATATGCCGCAGCTATCTCCAAGTGTCCCAGAATTTATCGTCCAGTGCCCTGCATTTCCTCTCTAGCTTCGCCTGGAGTTATGTTGCAAGACATCGCTACCCGCATGTCGTCTGCGGTATCTGATGCGATGTCTGCTTTTCCCATGCTGCAGCGAAAAGCGCAAGAGGAAATGTAAACAGTCAGTGAGTAAGGTGTCTGACGCAATAATGGCTATTCCGAATGTTCCCTCCCAGAAGCCGGAGGGTGAGGATAGTTCGGTAGCATCTGAGGGTGAAATCTCAGATTCAGACGGTGTAATTCCTTCTTCTGATGCTGAAGTTGTATCCTTCAGGTTTAAGCTAGTACACCTCCGTTTGTTGCTTAAGGAGGTTTTAGCTACCTTGGATGACTCAGACACCACGGTCGTTGTCTATCCTAAGAATTCTAGCAAGTTAAACAAGTATTTTGATGTACCTTCTATGGTAGAAGTTTTCCCTGTACCCGATCGGGCTACAGAGATTATTGCTAAGGAATGGGAGAGACTGGGTATTCCTTTTTCTCCATCCCCTATCTTTAAAAAGATGTTTCCTATTGCGGACTCTATCAAGGATTCTTGGCAGACGGTCCCCAAGGTGGAAGGGGCTATTTTCACCCTAGCTAAGAGGACCACTATTCCCATAGAGGATAGTTGTTCCTTTAAGGATCCTATGGATAAGAAGTTGGAGGGATTGCTCAAAAAGATGTATGTACACCAGGGTTTACAATGGCAACCGGCGGTGTGTATTGCTACTGTCACTAGTTCTGCGGCATACTGGTTTGATGAGTTATCTGATTCTATTCAGACAGACACTCCCCTTGAAGAGATCCAGGATAGGATCAAATCCCTTAAGTTGGCCAATTATTTTATTACGGATGCTTCCCTACAGGTTATCAAGCTGGGAGCAAAAAATTCTGGATTTGCCGTACTGTCCAGGAGAGCCTTATGGTTGAAATCCTGGTCTGCGGATATGTTGTCTAAGTCTAAGCTTTTGGCAATTCCATACAAGGGTAAGACCTTGTTTAGGTTGGGCTTGGCGGAAATTATTTCCGACATTTCGGGGGGTGGAAAGGGTCATCTCCTCTCTCAGTATAAGAGGAATAAGCAGAAGGGATGTCAGAGTAATTTTCGTTCCTTTCGAAACTTCAAGGGTATGCTTTCCTCTCCCTCTACAAAGCAGGAACAGTCCAAGCCTTTCTGGAGGTCCAACCAGTCATGGACTCAAAGCCAGCATGAAGGGTCTGCCCCTGATCCGGGACCGGATCTTGTGGGGGGCAGACTTTCCTTCTTTGCTCAGGCTTGGGTTCTGGGTGTTCAGGATCCCTGGGCAGTGGACATCGTGTCCCAGGGATACAAACTAGAGTTCAAGACCTTTCTTCCCAGGGGCAGGTTTCTGCTCTCAAGATTATCTGTAGACCAGATAAAGAGAGAGGCATTCTTACACTGTGTTCAAGACCTTTCCGACCTGGGACTGATAGTTCCTGTTCCAATGCAGGAACAGGGTCTGGGATTTTACTCCAATCTGTTCGAGGTTCCCAAAAAAGAGGGAACTTTCAGACCAATTTTAGATCTCAAAAGTTTAAACAAGTTCTTCAGAGTACCCGTCCTTCAAGATGGAAACTATTCGTTCCATTCTTCCCTTGGTTCAAGAGGGTCAATTTATGGCAACAGTAGATTTAAAGGATGCGTACCTGCATGTTCCCATCCACAGGGATCATCGCATGTTTCTGAGGTTCGCATTTCTAGACAAACACTTCCAGTTTGTGGCTCTTCCATTCGGCCTTGCCACAGCTCCCAGAATTTTTTCAAAGGTCTTGGGATCCCTGTTGGCGGTGCTCCGGTTGCGGCGCATTGCAGTGGCGCCTTATCTGGACGACATTCTGGTTCAGGCGCCATCCTTTCAACAAGCAAACTCCCACACAGAGATGTTGTTATCTTTCCTGCGCTCTCACTGATGAAAGGGGAATTTGGGAAAGAGTTCTTTAATTCCAGCACAACGGTGGTGTTCTTGGGAACCAGAATAGATTCCCTATCGATGAAAATATTTCTGACAGAGGTCAGAAAGACAAAGATTTTTCGACTCTCTTGTCTTGCCCTTCAGTCCTCTCCTCGGCCGTCAGTGGCCCAATGTATAAAGGTAATTGGTCTGATGGTAGCTGCCATGGACATCATTCCGTTTGCCCGTTTCCACCTCAGACCTCTGCAGTTATGCATGCTCAGGCAGTGGAACGGGGATTATGTGGATCTGTCTCCGCGATTACATCTGGATCAGGTGACAAGAGATTCTCTTCTTTGGTGGTTGTCTCAGGATCATCTCTCCCAGGGAACCTGCTTCCGCAGACCCACCTGGGTGATTGTGACGATGGATGCCAGCCTGCTGGGTTGGGGAGTAGTCTGGGGCTCTCTAAAGGCTCAGGGGACATGGACTCGGGAGGAGTCTGTTCTCCCCATAAACGTTCTGTTGTCCAATCGGACAACATAACTTTAGTGGCTTACATCAATCATCAGGGAGGAACTCTGAGTTCCTTGGCCATGATAGAGGTAGCCAAGATTATTCACTGGGCGGAGACCCACAACTGCTGTCTATCTGCGATCTACATTCCAGGAGTGGACAATTGGGAAGCGAATTTTCTGAGCAGACAGACCTTTCATCCGGGGTAGTGGAAACTCCATCTGGAAGTGTTTTCCAGCTTGATTCTCAAATGGGGACAGCTGGATCTCATGGCATCTCGTCAGAATGCCAAGCTCCCGAGGTACTGGTCGAGGTTCAGGCTTTACTGATAGATGCTCTGGCAGTCCCTTGGAATTTCGTTCTTGCATACCTATTTCCTCCGTTCGCTCTCCTTCCTCGAGTCATTGCTCGAATCAAACAGGAGAGGGCATCGGTGATCCTCATTGCACTGGCGTGGCCTCGCTGGATCTGGTATGCAGACCTAGTGGAGATGTCATCTCTCCCTCCTTGGAGACTTCCACTGAGGAAGGACCTTCTACTTCAAGGGCCCTTCCTTCACCAAAATCTAGTTTCTCTGAAGCTGACTGCTTGGAGATTGAATGCTTAATTTTATCTAAGCATGGTTTTTCTGAGTCGTCATTGAGACCATGATTCAGGCTCATAAGCCTGTTACCAGGAAGATTTACTACAAGATATGGCATAAATATCTGCATTGGTGTGAATCCAGAGGATACTCTTGGAGTAGAGTTCGGATTCCTAAAATTTTGTCTTTTCTCCAAGAAGGTTTGGAGAAGGGTTTATCGGCAAGTTCTTTGAAAGGTCAAATATCTGCCTTGTCTATTCTGTTACATAAACGTCTGGCGGATGTACCAGACATGCAATCTTTTTGTCAGGCCTGTGTTCAAAACAGTTATTCCTCCCTTGAGTCTTAACCTTGTTCTTAAAGTTCTTCAACAGGCTTCGTTTGAGCCTATGCATTCCTTAGATATTAAGTTATTATCTTGGAGATTTTTTTTACTTGTTGCAATCTCTTCTGCTCGCAGAGTCTCAGTGTGCAGTGTGAATCCCCTTATCTTATTTTTCATTCTGATAAGGTAGTTCTGCGTACTAAGTTGGGTTTCCTTTCTAAGGTTGTTTCGAATAGGAACATTAATCAAGAAATTGTTGTTCCTTCTTTGTCATAACCCCTCTTCTCATAAAGAGCGTCTGCTGCACAACCTAGATGTGGTGCGTGCGTTGAAATACTATTTACAGGCGACTAAGGAGTTTCGCCAGTCTTCGGCTCTGTTTGTTGTTTTCTCTGGGAAACGTAAGGGTCAGAAAGCTACGGCTTCTTCTTTTTCTTTGTGGCTGAAGAGTATAATTCGCTTGGCCTATGAAACTGCTGGACAGCAGCCGTCTGAGAGTCACAGCTCATTCTACGAGGGCGGTTTCCTCTTCCTGGGCATTCAAAAATGAAGCTTCTGTGGAACAGTTTTGCAAGGCTGCAACTTGGTCCTCTCTACACACTTTTTCCAAACTCTATAAATTTGATACTTTTGCCTCTGATGTAGCTTCTGTTGGGAGAAAGGTTCTTCAAGCAGTGGTGCCTTCCGTTTAGGTTCCCTGTCTTGTCCCTCCCTTATCTGTGTCATCTAGCTTGGGTATTGATTCCCAATAGTAATTAGATGATCCGTGGACTCACCGTGTCATTAGAAAGAAAACAAAATGTATGCTTACCTGATACATTTTCTTTCTTTCTTGAAACGGTGAGTCCACGGCCCGCCCTGTTTTTTAAGACAGGCCTTTTTTTTGTCTTATAAACCCCAGGCACCTCTGCATCTTGTTGCTTCCTTTCTCTCCTTTACTTCGGTTGAATGACTGGGGGTGGAGGGAAGGGAGGTGATATTTAACAGCTTTGCTGTGGTGCTCTTTGCCGCCTCTTGCTGGGCAGGAGTGATATTCCCAATAGTAATTGGATGATCCATGGACTCACCATGTCAAGAAAAAAAATAAATTTATTAGGTAATTTAAGGTTTTCTTATCTTTGCAATTGTTTTTTTTTTCTGCAAAAGTTCAATTATTAAAAATGATACCCTGTTTTTTATTGTTATGGTTACTTTTGTTTGCCTTCACTCCTTTTACAGAAGTTGAACTGTTCAGCAGCTCCAGAGTGTCAGAAAAAGTTCTCCTGCACCTTCTCAAGCTTCCAGGTGTAACACAAGAGGTGAAGTTTGATGACAGCGACCGTCTCTCTCAAGAGCACTTTCTGTACCTGCGTAGCCAGCCTGTAGATTACTTCATTCTTATCCTGCAGGTAGGACAGTTGGAGCTGCTGAATATTGTGGTTGGTTATGTATTGTTCCACTTTTAATCCTTATTCCTGTTTTCTTGATTTCTAGGGTAAGGTGCAGGTGGAGATCGGAAAGGAAGGGCTGAGGTTTGAGAATGGAGCTTTTACTTATTATGGAATTGCTGCACTTAGCCCTTGTCTGTTAGGTAAGGGAATATTAATTTGCCATTTCCTTGCATAGGGCCTATGTAATTTAATAGTCTTAATTACACTAAAGTCAAAATTAAACTTTCATGATTCATACAGAGTCCTTGGCTTGTGGAGGGGTAGGATTTTTATTGCAGCCTTATTTTCTGACTGTTCGCCTGCCATGTTTGTTTATTTTCATTCTGTGGTTTCTTGTCTTTGTTCTTCAAGATGGAACATCCTGGAGCGAACCAGGCTGCTTTAAATGTCGATTCATTAGAACCTAGATCCACTGAAAACTTTCCTACTCATTTTAAGTTTGTTTTTTGCAAGCTTATTCCAGTAACCCCTTGCACAGCATTGCAATTATTGTATGGATCACATGTTTGCATTCTAATCAGGCCTCCCTCTGTTAGTTCTATACAGGCAGTTCTAAAGATTTTGCTCCAGGATTTAAGGATTTTGTGCTTAACTGTTTCTGAGATGTCTGAGAGGTCAGTTTCTTATAACCCTCAATCTAACTTATATGATTTAAAGGGATATGAAACTCAAAATCTTTCTTTCATGATTCAGATCATAGATTAGTAAACAACGTTCTAATTTACTTCCATTAGCAATTTTGCTTCAATCTCTTAGTATCCTTTTTCTTGAAGGAGCAGTGATGCACTACTGGGAGCTAGCTGAACACATTGTTAAGCCAATCACAAGAGGCATATACATGCAGCCACCAATCAGCAGGAGCTAGCTCCCAGCTCCTGAGCCTACCTAGGTATGCATTTCAACAAAAGATACCAAAAGAACAAAGAAACGTTCGATAAAAGAAGTACATTGGAAAGTTTTTTATAATTACATACTCTAAATCATGAAAGAGAAATTTTAGGTTTCGTGTCCCTTTAAATATGTCTAGATCTGCTGAGCTTAAAGGGACACTCAAGTCAAAATTAAACTTTCATGGTTCAGTTAGAGCATGCAATTTTAACAACTTTCCAATTTACTTCCATTAACAAAATGATTTACCATATATTCTTCCAAGTTCTACACAGTAATGCCTTATTTCTAAATAGGAGAGGACATGTTAATTTAAAAAAAGAAATCTTAATTCCTCAAATGCTTTCTTATATTTTGTCAATTAATTTAATTTGTACAACTCCTATATATTATGATATTTTAATACTGAAATAAACCATGACATTGCAAGTGGTTCTGGAGCAATGTTAAAGATCAGTGAAGAAAGAGGACACACCTGTCTAGTGCCTCTTAAGAGGGAAAATAAGGTGTTCTGCATTTATTAATAGAGGCTTTATAATTTTTTTGATACTGCATTCAAAAGGCGATCTTAAATTATGAAATCAAAAGCTTTACGTGCGTCTAATGAAATGATGGATAAATCAGTATCTGGATATCCTTTTTTTCCCCTCATACCAATAGTATGATGTTAAGAAGTATAAATTTCTTTCTAATGACACTGTGAGTCCACGGATCATCAATAATTACGGTTTGGAATATCACTCCTGGCCAGCAGGAGGAGGCAAAGAGCACCACAGCAAAGCTGATTAATACCACCTCCCTACCCACAATTCCCCAGTCATTCTTTACCTGTAGTGCAAGGAGGAGGTGAAGTTTTAGGCAGGTAGGCAGCTCCAGTAAAGCTGCTGAGGTGTTTAGGTTGCCTGAGATTTATTTCGGTCTTTGTTTGCTAACGCTTAAACAATATTAAAATTTTCTTAAAGGTTTCCTCCCAGAGGCAGGTTTCTCCTCTCCAGATTATCTGTAGACCAGATAAAGAGAGGCGTTCTTACATTGTGTCAAGGACCTGGCTGCTCTGGGGGTAATAGTTACAGTTCCTCCACAGGAACGAGGTCTGGGATTTTACTGTAACCTGTTTGTAGTTCCCAAAAAGGAGGGAACTTTCAGGCCAATCGTAGACCTAAAGTGTCTAAACAAGTTTCTCAGAGTGCTATCCTTCAAGATGGAGACTATACGCTCCATTCTTCCTTTAGTACAAGAGGGTTAGTTCATGGCAACCATAGACCTAAAGGATGCGTACCTTCATGTTCCCATTCACAGGGATCATCACAAGTTTCTGAGATTCGCCTTCTTGGAAATCACTTTCAATTTGTGGCCCTTCCATTCGGCCTTGCCACAGCTCCCAGAATTATCTCAAAGGTTCTGGGGGCTCTTTTGGCAGTGCTTCGCTCTCAAAGCATTGCAGTGGCACCATACCTAGACGGCATTCTGGTTCAGGCACCATCTTTTCAACAAGCAAACTCTCATACAGAGATCTTGTCTTTTCTTCGCTCCAACGGATGGAAGGTGAATCTGGAAAAAAGTTCTCCGATTCCAGCTACAAGGGTCGTGTTTTTGGGGATCATAATAGACTCCCTGTTAATGAAAAATTTTCGGACAGAGGTCAGAAAGAAAGATTTTCGACTCTTGTCTTGCCCTTCAGTCCTCCCCTTGGCCGTCAGTGGCTCAATGTATGGAGGTAATTGGTCTGATAGTGGCTTCCATGGACATCATTCCGTTCAATCAGTTCTATCTCAGACCCCTGCAGTTATGCATGCTCAGACAATGGAACGGGGACTATGCAGATCTGTCTCCGCGAATAGATCTGGATCAGGCGACATTAGACTTTCTTCTGTGGTGGTTGTCTCAGGACCATCTCTCCCAGGGAACTTGCTTCCGCAGACCCTCTTGGGTGATTGTGACCATGAATGCCAGCCTTCTGGGTTGGGGAGCAGACTGGGACTCGAAGGCTCAGGGCCTATGGACTTGGGAGGAGTCGGCTCTGCCCATAAACGTGGAGCTGAGAGCGATCTTCAATGCGCTACTGGCCTCAGCCTTATTTATCAGGTTCCAGACAACATAACCTCAATGGCCTACATCAACCACCAGGGGGATCTCTGAGTTCCTTGGCCATGACAGAGATGGCCTGAATTATTCAGTGGGCAGAGACCCACGACTGCTGTCTTTCTGCGATCCACATCCCAGGCGAGGACAATTAGGAAGCGGATTTTCTGAGAAGACAGACTTTTTTTTTTTTATCCCTGGGAGTGGGAACTCCATCCGGAAGTGTTCTCCAGTTTGACTCTCAAATGGGGGCAGCCGGATCTGGATCTCATGACTTCTCTGCAGAATGCCAAGCTCCAGAGGTATGACTTGAGGTTAAGAGATCCACAGGCATTCCTGATAGATGCTCTGGCGGTTCCTTGGAACTTCAGTCTAGCATACCTGTTTCCTCTGTTTGCTCTCCTTCCAAGGGTCATTGCTCGGATCAGGCAGGAGAGGGCATCAGTGATTCTCATAGCTCCGGCGTGGCCTCGCAGGATCTGGTATGCAGACCTAGTGAAAATGTCATCCTTTCCTCCTTGGGGACTTCCTCTGAGGAAGGATCTTCTACTTCAGGGTCCCTTCCTTCATCCATCAAGACCTTGATCCAGGCTCGTAAGCCTGTGACTCGTAGACTGGTGTGACCATAAGATTTGGCGTAAATATTTGTATTGGTGTGAATCCAAAGGATACTCTTGGAGTAGAGTCAGGATTCCTAGGATTTTGTCTTTTCTCCAGGACGGTCTGGAGAAGGGTTTGTCGGCTAGTACTCTGAAGGGTCAGATTTCGGCATTGTCTATTTTGTTGCACAAGCGTCTGGCAGATGTGCAATCGTATTGTCAGGCCTTGTTCAGGATCTGGCCTGTGTTTAAACTGGTTACTCTTGTTCTTAAAGGGACAGTATACCGTAAAATACTTTTTCCCTTAATGTGTTTCTAATTACTTTTTAACCAGCTGCAGAGTATAAACTGTATGAGAATTAGCTTTTTAAGGTTTATTTGTGTATATGAAGTAGCTGATTTTGTGTTTTGACGCCACAACCTAATAAAATGGGTTGAGCTTGTAGATATAATCAGAGCTCATTACTTTATCACATTTTGTACTTATACAAGCTTCTTTATCTTACATCTGCTCGTAAACCAATCATCAATACTTGGAGAGAACAATGGAAAATTAACATTGTATTACCTTATCTCTTATATAACCCACTGGGAGTGTAATTTCTTCTACTGGCTGTGTTTACACAGCTTGGCCTTGAGGCCAAAAGCTTTCAGAATAGGTGGGGATACTACAGGCTAAATCAACTATTTCAAATGCCAATATAAGGGTAATAGAAATACTTGTAAACAATTTAATACACTCCAGCAGGTAAAGTGGATCATTGGGAACAAATTAAAGGGGAGACATTTTTTGAGTAAACTGTCCTTTTAAGGTTTTACTGCAGGCTTCGTTTGAGCCTATGCATTCCTTGGATATTAAGTTATCTTGGAAAGTTTTGTTCCTTGTTGCTATTTCTTCTGCTAGGAGAGTTTCGGAGCTCTTGGCGCTACAGTGTGATTTTCCCTTATCTTATCTTTAATGCTGATAAAGTGGTTCTGCATACTAAGTTGGGTTTCTTGCCTAAAGTTGTTTCGTTCAAGAATATTAATCAGGAAATAGTTGTTCCTTCTTTGTGTCCTAACCCTTCTTCTCATAAGGAGCGTCTATTGCATAACCTAGACGTTGTACGTGCGCTGAAATTCTATCTACAGGCGACTAAGGACTTTCGTCAGTCCTCTGCCTTGTTTTTCTGAGAAACGCAAGGGTCCGAAAGCTACGGCTACTTTGCTTTCCTTTTGGCTGAAGAGTGTTATTCGTTTGGCCTACGAGACTGCTGGACAGCATCCTCCTGAGAAAATTACAGCTCACTCCACGAGGGCTGTCTCTTCATCTTGGGCTTTCAAAAATGGAGCTTCTGTGGAACAGATTTGCAAGGCTTCAACTTGGTCATCTTTGCACACTTTTTCCAAATTCTATAAATTAGATACTTTTGCCTCGGCGGAGGCTTCCTTTGGGAGAAAGGTTCTTCAAGCAGTGGTGCCTTCTGTTTAGGTTACCTGTCTTGTCCTGCCTGTATCATCTGCGTCCTCTAGCTTGGGTATTGATTCCCAACAGTAATTATTGATGATCCGTGGACTCACCGTGTCATTGGAAAAAAAACAAAATTTATGCTTACCTGATAAATTTCTTTCTTTCTTGACAGGGTGAGTCCACGGCCCGCCCTGTTTTTTCAGACAGTTTTTTCTTTGTCATATAAACCTCAGGCATCTCTGCACCTTGTGTTACTTACTTTATCTCCTTTCCTTTGGTCGAATGACCGGGGATTGTGGGTAGGGAGGTGGTATTTATCAGCTTTGCTGGTGTGCTCGTTGCCTCCTCTTGCTGGCCAGGAGTGATATTCCCATCAATAATTATTGATAATCTGTGGATTTGCCATGTCAAGAAATAAATAAATGTATCAGGTAAGCATAAATTTTGTTTTACATTAGATGACCTGCATTAAATAAATCCAGTATGGTCTACATTAATAATTATACTAAGAATGGGTTGTAATTATATTAGCTAAAATTCTAGTAAGTATCTTATAGTCATAATTTAATAATGATATTGTTCTATATGAATCCATAAGAGTGACCAGTAATTCATTAAAATCTTCTAATGAAATCGGATCCCTAGATCAAAATGTATTAAATAAAAAATTTAAACCTGGGTTACCTCTTCCATCATTATTTTGTAATATTCAGCTGGTAGACCATACAGTCCTGCAACTTTATTAAATGACAGTCTTTTAATGGTCTGATTTACTTCATTTTCTGTTATAGGTTAATGTATCTTGTCCAGGGCCGAACTACTAATTTTATGGATTTCAATTAACTACCACATTTTGATTTTTCTTATCTTCTATTTTTTGAGACAAATGTAGATCTTTATAATATTTATAGAAAGCCTCTTTTTAATATTTTCTAGTTTGTTCTATTCTTTCCCATTATTTTTTATCTTAGATATAAAAATTGGTATTTTTTATTTTTAACAGTTTGAGCCAGAAATGTACCATATGTATTCCTGTTTGGAGCATTGTTTAATATTATCTTTAGCGTCATCTTGTAAGAAAACGTTCTTTCTTTGTTGCTTAGCTGATATATATTTTTTTCAATCTCATTATTTGAATTGTTCACATATTTGTATTATATAGATTTATTAAGGGATTAGAAAGTTGTAGTTTTAGTAATTTCCTTTTTTTGCTTTAGTTTGATCATATATTTTGCAATTTTACCCCTTTTGACAGCCATAGAGGCATTCCAAAATATGTTGGCCTTATTATAATATTCATAATTATGTTTTGCATATTTCTTCCACTTTTCCTTTACATAACTTCTAAACTTTTAGATTGTTCAATAAAAAAGAAATAAGAAATAGTTAATTAGCATTCTTTTTATTCATTGAAGGAATAATAGAGAGCAGTATTGGAGCAGGGTCTGAAATCGTGATAGCATCAATTTTTTTATTCTTGAACTTAATTTATCATGTTCTGAAATTAGAATTTTCTTTCATGTAATTAGCAAGAGTCCATGAGCTAGTGACGTATGGGATATACATTCCTACCAGGAGGGGCAAAGTTTCCCAAACCTCAAAATGCCTATAAATACACCCCTCACCACACCCACAAATCAGTTTTACAAACTTTGCCTCCCATGGAGGTGGTGAAGTAAGTTTGTGCTAGATTCTACGTTGATATGCGCTTGGCAGCAGGCTGGAGCCCGGTTTTCCTCTCAGCGTGCAGTAAATGTCAGAGGGATGTGAAGAGAGTATTGCCTATTTGAATTCAATGATCTCCTTCTACGGGGTCTATTTCATAGGTTCTCTGTTATCGGTCGTAGAGATTAATCTCTTACCTCCCTTTTCAGATCGACGATATACTCTTATATATACCATTACCTCTACTGATTCTCGTTTCAGTACTGGTTTGGCTTTCTACTTCATGTAGATGAGTGTCCTGGATGCATGGAAATTCTAGGTCTTATGACTGCTGCATTGGACGTGATCCCCTTTGCTCGTTTTTCACATGCGACCTCTTCAGCTCTGTATGCTGAACCAGTGGTGCAGGGATTATACAAAGATATCTCAATTAATATCTTTAAAACAGATTGTTCGACACTCTCTGACGTGGTGGACAGACCACCATCGTTTAGTTCAGGGGGTTCTTTTGTTCTTCCAACATATAGACTGTGATCTCAACAGATGCAAGTCTGACAGGTTGGGGAGCTGTATGGGGGTTTCTGACATCACAAGGGGTTTGGGAATCTCAGGGAGATTACCAATCAACATTTTGGAACTCCGTGCAATTTTCAGAGCTCTTCAGTCGTGGCCTCTTCTAAAGAGAGAGTCGTTCATTTGTTTCCAGACGGACAATGTCACAACCGTGGCATATGTCAATCATCAAGGAGGAACTCACAGTCCTCTGGCTATGAAAGAAGTCTCTCGAATACTTGTATGGGCGGAATCCAGCTCCTGTCTAATTTCTGCGGTTCATATCCCAGGTATAGACAATTGGGAAGCGGATTATCTCAGTCGCCAAACGCTACATCCGGGCGAATGGTCTCTTCACCCAGAGGTATTTCTTCAGATTGTTCAAATATGGGGACTTCCAGAAATAGATCTGATGGCTTCTCATCTAAACAAGAAGCTTCCCAGGTATCTGTCCAGATCCAGGGATCCTCAGGCGGAAGCAGTGGATGCATTGTCACTTCCTTGGAAGTATCATCCTGCTTATATCTTTCCGCCTTTAGTTCTTCTTCCAAGAGTGATTTCCAAGATTCTAAAGGAGCGTTCGTTTATTCTGCTGGTGGCTCCAGCATGGCCTCACAGGTTTTGGTATGCGGATCTTGTCCGGATGGCTACTTGCCAACCGTGGACTCTTCCGTTAAGACCAGACCTTCTATCGTAAGGTCCTTTTTTTCCATCAGGATCTCAAATCCTTAAATTTGAAGGTATGGAGATTGAACGCTTGATTCTCAGTCATAGAGGTTTCTCTGACTCTAATTATTACTATGTTACAGGCTCGTAAATCTGTATCTAGGATGATATATTATCGAGTCTGGAAGACTTACATTTCTTGGTGTTCTTCTCATCATTTTTCTTGGCATTCTTTTAGAATTCCTAGAATTTTACAGTTTCTTCAGGATGGTCTGGATAAAGGTTTGTCTGCAAGTTCCTTGAAAGGACAAATCTCTGCTCTTTCTGTTCTTTTTCACAGAAAGATTACTAGTCTTCCTGATATTTATTGTTTTTTACAAGCTTTGGTTCGTATAAAACCTGTTATTAAAGGGACAGTCTACACCAAAAATGTTATTGTTTAAAAAGATAGATAATCCCTTTATTACCCATTCCCAAGTTTTGCATAACTAACAAAGTTATGTTAATATATGTTTTACCTCTGTGATTACCTTGTATTTAAGCCTCTGCAGACTGCCCCTTATCTTAGTGCTTGTGACTGACATGCAGTTTAGCCAATCAGTGCAGACTCCTAAATAACTCCACGGGAGTGAGCACAATGTTATCTATATGACACACATGAACTAGTACTGTCTAACTGTGAAAAAGTTTCAAAATGCTCTGAGCTGAGAGGCGGTTTTCAACGGTTTTAGAAATCAGTTTGGGCCTAGTTAGGTTTAGCTTTTCGAAAATACCACCAAGGGAACAAAGCAAATTTAATGATAAAAGTAAATTGGAAAGTTGTTCAAAATTGCATGCCCAATCTGAATCATGAAATTTACTTTTGACTAGACTGTCCCTTTAAGTCAATTTATCCTCCTTGGAGTTTGAATTTGGTTCTAGGGGCTCTTCAAGCTCCTCCATTTGAACCTATGCATTCGCTGGATATTAAATTACTTTCTTGGAAAGTTTTGTTTCTTTTGGCCATCTCTTCTGCTAGAAGAGTTTCTGAATTATCTGCTCTTTCTTGTGAGTCTCCTTTTCTGATTTTTCATCAGGATAAGGCGGTTTTGCGAACTTCTTTTTAATTTTTACCTAAGGTTGTGAATTCTAACAACATTAGTAGAGAAATTGTAGTTCCTTCATTGTGTCCTAATCCTAAGATCTCTAAGGAAAGATCGTTGCATTCTTTGGATGTAGTTAGAGCTTTGAAATATTATGTTGAAGCTACTAAGATTTCCGGAAGACTTCTAGTCTGTTATCTTTTCTGGTTCAAGGAAAGGTCAGAAGGCTTCTGCCATTTCTTTGGCATTGTGGTTAAAGTCTTTGGTTCATCATGTTTATGTTGAGTCAGGTAGAACTCCGCCTCAAAGGATTACAGCTCATTCAACTAGGTCAGTCTCTACTTCCTGGGCATTTAGGAATGAAGCTTCGGTTGATCAGATTTGCAAAGCAGCAACTTGGTCTTCTTTGCATACTTTTTCTAAATTCTACCATTTTGATGTGTTTTCTTCCTCAGAAGCAGTCTTTGGTAGAAAAGTACTTCAGGCAGCTGTTTCAGTTTGATTCTTCTGCTTATATTTTCAGTTTTTTTCATTATAAGATTTAAACTTTGTTTTGGGTGTGGATTATTTTTCAGCGGAATTGGCTGTCTTTATTTTATCCCTCCCTCTCTAGTGACTCTTGTGTGGAAGATCCACATCTTGGGTATTCATTATCCCATATGTCACTAGCTCATGGACTCTTGCTAATTACATGAAAGAAAACATAATTTATGTAAGAACTTACCTGATAAATTCATTTCTTTCATATTAGCAAGAGTCCATGAGGCCCACCCTTTTTTTGTGGTGGTTATGATTTTGTTGTATAAAGCACAATTATTCCAATTCCTTATTTTTTATGCTTTCGCACTTTTTTCTTATCACCCCACTTCTTGGCTATTCGTTAAACTGATTTGTGGGTGTGGTGAGGGGTGTATTTGTAGGCATTTTGAGGTTTGGGAAACTTTGCCCCTCCTGGTAGGAATGTATATCCCATACGTCACTAGATCATGGACTCTTGCTAATATGAAAGAAATGAATTTATCAGGTAAGTTCTTACATAAATTGTTTTTTTTTATTCTGGAGCAGGACTTGTATACCTTCAATAAACCAGAATAATCGTTATCAGGATGCATAAGTCTTCATGCATTTTTTATTTTTAAATCCCTTTGGAAATGTTTAATAATTCTAGCCTCCCTCTTCCTTCTTCTCCAGACTGCTCTATCACTATCTAACCCCTTACTCCTATTTTAAAGAATTCATTTTACATCTATCTAGGAGAGAGTTTGGGGTTAAATTAAAATCACCACCAATTACCATAGATTTAGCTGAATATTCTAGTAATAAATCCTGTAACGTTTAACAAAACGTTATATGTTCCTTGTTTGGTCCATAAATATTACAGAGGACAAATTTTATTTTATTTTAATCTCAATCTCTATTATAATATATCTCTCTTCATTATCTGTAATTTTCTCGTTGATATTGTACTATAGGGTTTTTGCGGAAAAATTTTTTTGACACACCTTTTTTTTTTTTTTTTAATTCTTTTTATTGAAGAGAGCTTTGGCATATAGTATTTAGACATTTACATACATATATATTTCTGTTATTTAGGGTCAACCTTAGCCGCATTATTGTTAACAATGTCAAGAAAACACAAAATGCAGAACATACAAGAGTATGAGATATTGAGATACACATTTGATAAGATAGAGTACAGAAATATGGTACATTGGATACATGTATAAGAATGTGCGCATTGCCTAAGACCATATTTACCAAAATTTTATCCTTATCCAATGCCCTAACTCTCTGTTTTCTTTTTTTTAAAATAACTAACTAAAACTTCTAAACTATTCAAACAAAACAAAAACAAACAGGTCCCCACTAGTGCTTGGAGTTTGTAGGCGGCAATCTCAGTAGGCACATTGTTATGTAGAAAACACATGATGCAAAAAATATTAGAGTGTGGGATATTGAGAAACACATTTAATACGTTAGAGTCCATAAGTATGGTAGTACATTTGATATCTGTATAAGAACGTGTGCATTGCCTGAGACCATATTTACCAAAATTTGATCCTAATGCCTTAACTCTCTCATTTTCTTTTTTAATAACTAAATCTTCTAAACTACACTAACAAAACAAAAACAAACAAGTCCCCACTAGTGCTTGAAGTGTGTAGACGGCAATCTCAAAAAGGCACATTACAAAGAGAGACAAAACAATTTGCAGCACTTATATGTATAATAACCCAACCAGAAGAGCATTATGTGAGATAAGTTACTTAATATATGCATGTGTCCATAAAACGGTATCCTACGCATGGAGGGGGGTTAAATAGTTTCCTACAAAGATTCGAATTTCAAAATTACAGCTGATAAAAAAAACAGTCTCAGGAGTGAGCAGTGGGCAGATTGTGAAAGCTCAACTACTCCTGGAATACATAATTTCTACGTATGTGCAAAATAAGAAACAATTTGGGATTAAACTTTCAAGATCCAGACTCCATTTTGCAGTATAATACATGTACCTATATAGAAAATGAAAGCCTTGCTTTTTCCATTTCAGACTGGATTAGTCATGACTATCACCCACTCAGCATTCCCAGAATATGATTAAACAATAGTATTGGCATTTAAACTGTGTTAGAAGCAGTCAGAACTTAAGATGATTCAAGTACTAGTGTACTGACTGAAAAGGGATATATCTGAAAATACTAGATTGCAAGATATGGGTGATTCTCAAGTGAGATTTAAAAAAAATATAAACGGTAACAAAATTACATTTAAGCTGATTCTACTGCAAAATTTTCGATCTCTAATGAACATAACGATTTAAATGTGAGCAAAATAGTATAGTATAACAATGCAGGGCTACTTATTTCTGAATTGATGACGGTCTGAGATGGAGGCGTTATGAAAGTTAATCAAGTTGTCACTTCTGCCAGCTTTATTTGCGGTATTTTCTGCCACTCTTCTCCCCTGCATTTGCAGTGTAGTTACAATCTATAAATCAGCTTCAGTGGCGTGTTAAACTCGTGAGCACCAGCCTTCAGAGCTTAAAGGGTCAAATACTTAAGGAGTCTTTTACGAAACTAGCAGCCAGCTACGCATAAGGGAGGCAAAATAAATAAGCAGTTCATGCTAGTGAGCCATCAATCAGTCCGGTGCAGATTCGGAAGCAGTGGGGTGAAGTCAATAACTGCCGTTACACACAAGTGTTGCTATAGACAGTTCAAAAACAAAAAACCTAAAACAGTTAACAATAAGACAGGAGCCTGCTCATATATAACCAAGCATATGTGTAACAGCAACAGCACACACACAACACAGCCAGGTTGAAGACAAGTCAGAGCAGCTGCTGACCAACAGGTTTACATATTTAGTGGGATTAAACAAATACATGCAGACAATCAGAGATGCTGGGCATTTTACAGTAGTATATAAACTAGACGAATATACCAGCTCTTAAAGTTTTCTCGATACTCTGTCAGCTGGAGCATAGGGCTATGAACAAGAAACAGATTACCCGACTCCAGAACGGGATGGAGCATGAGATCCATGCTTTAGGAGAATGCAGCTTTTTTGCGGAGGGGAGATGAGCTGCCTAATAGCGGGAGTTAAAGGGACATTAAACACTTGACTGCTAAAAATAATTAAAACTAACTTCTACTGTGTAATAATAAAAAACTGAGTACAGCTCTTTATGCTGTAACTTCAGCTTACACAAAACATTTCAAGAAAATTGTTTCTATTACTATACATATCTAGGGCTTGATGCAGCTATGTATGCCGCCATATTTTAACAGCACAGTAGTCACATGACACACACTTCATATCTATCACATACCTATCACACACTTCATATCACATACCTAGAGTACCTATAATGTGTGCATATAAAAAACACAGCAGCACTCAATGTTATGCAGATAGAGCTTGTCCTGCAGTTTATGTTATAAATCTGTTACAGCAATAAAAGATTTTATTATTATATTTTTCTATGCAAACAAAGCTTACTTTTTCAAACGTTACCACTGAATTCCTAATGTGTGTGACTGTACATAGCACTCGGCAGGTTTATAAATGTAAATCATTCTCTTCTCTGAGTCTGACAAGCTCCGGTCTGGAGAGGGAGGGGCCGAGGGGGGAGAGAGAGCAGAGAGACTCCGTGAAGAAAATAGACTAAATAATTCATGCTGGAAATACTTTTTACTGGAGATTTGTTCTATGCAATATTTTATTTTCATACATCTACATCACATATATACAGTAATATATATAATGCAGATGTATGAAAATAAAATATTGCATAGAACAAATCTCCAGTAAAAAGTATTTCCAGCATGAGTTATTTAGTCTATTTTCTTCACTGAGTCTCTCTGCTCTCTCTCCCCCCTCGGCCCCTCCCTCTCCAGACCGGAGCTTGTCAGACTCAGAGAAGAGAATGATTTACATTTATAAACCTGCCGAGTGCTATGTACAGTCACACACATTAGGAATTCAATTCAGTGGTAACGTTTGAAAGAGTAAACTTTGTTTGGATACAAAAACATAATAATAAAATCTTTTTTTCCTGTAACAGATTTATAACATAAACTGCAGGACAAGCTCTGTCTGCATAACATTGAGTGCTGCTGCTGCTGTGTTTTTCATCTGCACAAGTCACATGACTGCAGTGACCCAGTGTAACGTGCGTTCTAACATGGCACCTTACATGGGAGAATAATGCACCTGATTAGCATTCATCTTCAAATCGATTTATTTCAACACTTAGGGGTAAGGTGAACAAATAAACTAGACAGTAGTGATTACTTGATTTTAATTCATAATAAAACATACTTTTTAATGATTTTTATCAGGTGTCTAGTGTCCCTTTAAGTATAGCAATGCACCTAAAAGGCAGCTGCTCTCAGTTCCAACTTCAGGGCTTGCAGAAAATTAGTATCAGGCGGCAGATCAGATGCAGCTGCGGCTTGTCCACCACTCTGTGCAGCATTGATCACATTATCGCTGTCTGCTCCCCGTGTATATATCTCAGCTTGAGTGGCAGTTATCTCGGGAGTTGCAGCGTCTTTCTTCTCTGCCTGACTAGGGTATTGTTCAACTGCAGTGGTATGTGGTATAGAGGCGCAGGTGTTTTCTTATTTTGTGCTCCAAAATTGCCTGGGAATGAAAGGACTTTATTTCTATGTGTGTAGATCAACACCATATAATAGTGCAATATACTTACTCTGAAAAAATTCAGAGTCCAGCTTCCTTTCAAAAGTCTAGTCTGAATGGTATTTTGCAATTAGATCTTCCCACAATCCACTGTAACTGTGAATATAGGATAACGTACTTACTAATTGCAAAATACCATTCAGACTAGACTTTTGAAAGGAAGCTGGACTCTGAATTTTTTCAGAGTAAGTATACTGCACAATTATATGGTGTTGATCTACACACATAGAAATAAAGTCCTTTCATTCCCAGGCAATTTTGGAGCACAGAATAAGAAAACACCTGCACCTCTATACCACATACCACTACAATTACCACAGTCTCATTTTGGGAGAGACTGATAGACGGCAGCGGTACAAACAGAGGGGAGTATTTTACCTGAGTAAATAGATATTGTTTGTTAACATTCTAACATATTTTGTACATTTGTTTTGTTTATCGTTATTGTTCAGCTGCGCTGGCTGGGCACAATAAGTTGACGGCAGCACCCACATTTTTATTGAATGTTAAGAGTCCTGAGACCTGGAGTTTGTCTGTGCGATTAAGTGTGGGGTAAATTAGTGTCTGAGAGACAGTAATATAGTTTGTTATTCCCTCCAACATAGATATTTCAGCTGGGGTATGCCGGTACCCAAAGTGTATGCTTCCAAATGAGTTAGTAAGGTCTGCGGAGGTTCAGTTGGACAGATAAGAGTTGCTTCAGTGTGTTCGGGTGTGCAGCGCTCTCGCATCACACAGAGAAGTCCCCGCATAGCTGTTGTAAGGGAATCTAATAGTGGTGCAAAGATGTCAACTATGGCTTCAGTAATGTGCGCCATCTTGTCTGTCGGAGCCAGCACGTCCGCAGGCCCAAAGGGGAAATTTAACTTTTTAATGCCTTCACGGAGGCCAGGAGTTGTAATACCCTGATCCTGAAGTTTTCCCGGGCACTCGTGTTGCCAAGGGAGGTATGGATGGCTGGGGATTCTGCCACCCTGCATTCGTAAGCCAGTTTCAAGCACGGAGCAATGTGAAGCTGTGGCCATCTTGGTGAGCCGCCTACCGGAAGTCCCCTTACCACACCTTTTTAACTTTTCTTACAACGAGCTAAAATCATCTCATTAACCCATCCTTCATCCTTTTAAAGCATCTTCACCCTTACAATGAGTTTCTTGTAAAAACAAAATGTCTGCTTAAAGATTCTTAGTATATTATAAAATGATTTTCTTTTAAATGGGGAGGTGATACCTCCTACGTTCCATAAAACAACATTAAAGGCACATTAAACAGTTTGATAAATGGTACCTATAAAAATAAGTCTGCAATATACTTTCATTATTTATTTTCCCCCCTTTTCCTGTAATTCAATTCTGAAATTGTGAGCTTTTCAGTTCCTGTTAGAAATGGAAGTGCAGAACACTGTTATATTCCACACAGCCATTGGCTGCACATTCTAGTGACCTACTTATAACTGTCCTTGATAGGTTACTTTCTCTGCTGTGGCCAAAGTTACAACATGGCAGCTCCCATTGTTTTATAGACACTAAAATTTTACACTTGTTATGTCAATATTTAAATTTCTAATGAAGCTTTAAAAAAATACACCTACATGTTATTCTCAGACTAATCTTTGCTTTGAATGCATCATTCTATCTAGCATTTATTTAGTGTTTAATGTCCCTTTAAAAAAGCATGCACATTTCATAACTTTATCTAAAATAACAACAAAAAACTTTTTTCCAATACATAAATAAAATAAAAACATGGTTCACTGTCCAACACAAAAAACATATTTTCATAATACCTCAATAAATGTACTTGGTTTTCTGTAGCATCTTAACCTCCTAATTGTTTACTAAGAATTTTAATACCTTCCTTTGTCTGCACACAGATTTTTGCTTTCCAACCTTCTTGTAATAAATTGGAGCATAAATGAGCAATTATGCGCCGTTTATTAGAGATTGAAAGTTTGCTGTCCTGAAAATGATTTAAAGATTTGCTCTGCAATTCTAGTGGCTTACATGCACAGGATGAAGACCCAACCTTTGGTTACGTGCAATGAAACTTTGGCAGAACAGTTGTGAAAGGTAGCAACAAGGTCTTCCTTACATAACCCTTTACAGTTTACACTGATCGCTTTGGAGGTGTCTTGAAGACTTTTGCATTATGCAGGTCTTGGGTTTATACCCTTCCAGTACCCAAAAGTCACTAATTTTGGTGAACACTTATCTGTACATATAATATATTGTTCTTATCATTCATTTAAAACCATATGAGCCTTTTAATTATTATTAAAGGGACACTGAACCCAATTTTTTTTCTTTTGTGATTCAGATAGAGCATGCAATTTTAAGCAACTTTCTAATTTACTCCTATTATCAAATTTTATTTATTCTCTTGGTATCTGTGTCCCTTTAAGGCTCATAAAATAAAAAGGTTGGCTGAATGAATCAAGATTTGCAAAGAATCCTTGGAACCATTTATTTTTTCCATGGCAAACCAATTTCCCTGTATCCGTAGTAACCTTCAGACTGTACTAAAAGACTGATTGCATTAAGCTAATAAATAAGAACACCCGTGTTATTCTTAGAACCGTGACAGAATTTTTGTGTCCAAAAAATGCTGCCTGATGGTTCAAAGCCCCAAATGCTGATACTCTTCCTACTTTGAACATTAACACCAGTGGCATTTTATTTAAAAACACTATGAAAAACAAATATATGCTTTTAGAAATATAATGCAAAGGTAGGTGATATCTTAACACAGAAGCAAAGCTGACATCTGAATTTTCACAGTGTAGAAGCCTAATCTATAGCTAAGCCATTATGGAGAAGCTCAATTATTCTAGTTTTCAAAATGGTAGCAAATGCTTTGTAAGAATATTATGATTTTTTTCAAAATCAAGGCCTCAAGGGCTAACTAAGCCATTTGGGCTAACACTTGCATTTATTCTTTAGTACAGGGAGAGGTACACCTCATGGTAAGGTTTGAGGTAGAGCAGGGTGTACCAAGTCCATGGATAGAGAGAGTCTGTGAACTTGAAAGATAAAAAAACCCCTGCACTTTAACTTTCACTAACCTTTAACTAAAATTTAGAATTTCCTCTAATTATGAATTTTAGACCCTTACTTGAAGTTCATCAGCCAATCTATTGCAAATATCTGACTGAGGATGCAGGCAATCTCCTTAATTGCAGACTTGTTGCAAGTTATGTGATGGCTCATCATTGCAACCACTGTAATTTTTTTCAGATTGAATACTAACATAGTGCTAGAACAGAAGTGAACTACTGGTTTTCGGGAGCAGAAAACTACCCATGTTTGCTGGCAGAGTGGACTTCTGATCATTGCATTAATTCATTCAGACAATATCACAACCAGATTGACTGTATCCTGGGTGATTAAAGCAAGATTAACTGCAGAAGTCTTATCCCTTCTGAAGCATCTGCCTCTCACCAATCACCAAACAAGTTATATCTTGAGCGCTTCTCTGTTTTTATTTATGCAAATTATGACCCTGAGGGAAGTCTGCCTAAGGCTGATGCGGGAAGCCAGACGTGGACCTGTTGCTCAGTGTGGCTAGAGGGATATGGCTGCACCTCACTGACGAGGACTGAAACTTACGTCTGGGGTTTTGCCGTTTCTTTCGTTCAGAGAGGGATCTCCTGGTATTTCGGGGCTGGACTGTACGGTCAAGTCAGGATCAGACTGATATGCTACAGGAAAGTTCTTTCTCTGTGAAAGGCACATGTTGAGCAAAAAGAGTTATATCTTTGTTGTGTTGGGCAGTTGGTGCATCATTTTGGAAAAGACCATAGAATTGTTACCTGCTGAGCTCAAAATGCATCAGTTGCAGGTACCTCATTGTTGAACTGAACAAATTAAATCTAAGTTTACAAGGTTTTGTGTATTCTGATTACCATTATGGTGTAGGAAACTCTAAGGGGAAAAAAAAAGATTGCAGTTCTCTGTTGCATTAATTTGGCCAATTACCTCATTATGTTCTTGCTTTAACCAGATATTTTCTGCGGGGTTCAGATATTTTGCAGGTCTGCAACTGCATGACACAATTACATTGAAGCACTTAACTTCCATTAAATGTTTACTACGTCTGCTTCTCTTTATTTGCAACGGAATGTGATTAATTTATATAGCAGATAGCTTTAATTACATGTACGTTTGATCTCCTTATGTACAAAGGGTTCAGTCCTTTGAGGGACCTCAACTATTTCACTGTGCTACACCAACGCTCACTTAATTTTACTACTAGGTGTGGAAAATTTAAAAAGGTTGGACATAAATGTTCTATACCCACCACTCAAGGCCTTATAATAAAGATATAATAGAAAATGACTAATCTTCCTCTCTTCACTCTCTCCAATAATGTTTTCTTGCTAAATCTGCAGGTTACCAGTCTCCTTCCTATGGCTGTGATCCAAATGACCTTTCAGATCCTTATACTTACTGTCCCGACTATACTGTGCGAGCTTTGTGTGACTTACAATTAGTAAAGGTAAGTAAAGTAATTTTGCATTTCAAAACTGCTAAACACAGAAATATAGATTTTATACTGGTAGGTTATAGTAGGAACTTCTAACTGCAGGATGTCACATGACTAGGGTGCAATGCCAAGCATACAAAAAGATCCAATGAAATATATATATATATATATATATATATATATATATATATATATATATATATATATATATATATTTACAGGTGGCCCTCGTTTTACAACGGTTCAATTTGCACCGTTTCAGAATAACAACCTTTTTTTTTCAGTCATGTGACTGCTATTGAAAAGCATTGAGAAGCGGTGCATTTATTAAAATAGCCAGTAGGTGGAGCTGTCTGCTTGTGTTGCAGCAAAGCCAAGCAAGCTGAAATTAATCAGTTTAACCAGACCTGAGCTATCGAGCAGATTTCAAAGGAACAAGATCTTCCTGTCTATAAATCAGTCCAGATTGGAATTCATAGAAAGAACTGTTTGCAGAAAAATGCAAGTGAAGTCTGTGTTGTGATTATTTTATTAGGTTTATAATGCAGTTTAGCAAATGTTTTTGTTAATTAACTTAGTTTAATTATATATTCTGTGTTGTGGGATTATTTTATTAGGTTTATAATGCTGTTTAGCATTTAAAGTCTTCATTTCAAAGCTTTAAAAATAATGTATTAGGTGTTACTTATGACAATTCTGAGAGGGGCCTGGAACCTAACTCCCTCACTTCCCATTGACTTACATTATAAACTGGGTTTCAATTTACAACGGTTTCGATTTACAACCATTCCTTCTGGAACCTAACCCCGGCGTAAACTGAGGGCTAACTTTATTTATATATATATATAAAAATCCAATATATAAATATATAAATCCAGCTCCAAGTTAACACAGCCTGTGTTATAGTTGGTTCAAATAGACTGGAACTGACCTCCACTGGATACTTTAAAATGAGCGTTATTAAAAACAAAATAACAAGCAGTTTGGTCACAGACCAGGGCAACAGAGAAACAAAAAAAAATGTCCAAGATCCCCCACTGAACTCCTTGCTCCCAGGCTATAAGTTCCACACAGGGCTAGTATGAAGTTCCAGCACTGCTGACAAAACCCTGTCTCCTCTTGTGACAACTGTTAAACTGCAAGTTCAATCAAACCACTGTTTCACCAGACACTGCTGGTTGTTTCAAAGATCCTTGAAAAAGCCAGCAATATCTGGTGAAATGGTGGTTGGAATGAACTTGCAGTTTAATTCTGATGGAAACCAGTGTAAGAAGGCATTCAGATCCAGATCTTAGTGTGTTGTACTTTCACAAGAAATAATTTGGCTCCAAAAAGAGAGCTGTTGCCATCCGCATTTTGAGGTATCCAAAAACTTCTAATGCACAAGCCTAGAAATCAGGAAGTTGCTAGACCCTTGCAAAAGGAGACTAATCAGAGAGGGTCAAAATCTTTCTTCAACAGTCCCAAAATACTCACACTTTGGCTGCTGTACACTGTATTGCAAAAAAGTAAAGTGATGCAGCTATGTAAAAACAAAATTTATGCTTAGCTGATAAATTTATTTATTTCCAGATATGGTGAGTCCACGACGTCAATTACTGTTGGGAATATTACTCCTGGCCAGCAACAGGAGGCAAAGAGCACCACAGCTGTTAAGTATCACTCCCCTTCCCACAAACCCCAGTTATTCGACTAAAGGGAAATGGAAAAAAGGAATAACACCAAGGTGTAGAAGTGCCTGAGGTTTAGTCAAAAACTCTCTTAAAATAAAGGGTGGGGTCGTGGACTCCATATCCGGAAATAAATGTATCAAGTAAGCATAAATTGTGTTTTCTTTTCTAAGATATGGTGAGTCCACGACATCATCAATTACTGTTGGGAACCAATACCCAAGCTAGAGGACACAGATGACTAGGGAGGGAGAACAAGACAGGCCTAAACAGAAGGCACCACCGCTTGAAGAACCTTTCTCCCAAAAGAAGCCTCAGCCGAGGCAAAATAAATTAGAAAAAAAGTATGCATAGAGGACCAAGTTTCAACCTTGGAATCTGTTCCACAGAAGCTTCATTTTTGAAGGTCCAAGAAGAGGAAACAGCCCTCGTGGAATGAGCTGAAATACTCTCAGGAGGCTGATGACCAGCAGTCTCATAAGCCAAACGAATAATACTTCTCAACCAGAGAGAAAGTGAAGTAGAAGTCGCTATCTGACCTATACGCTTTCCAGAGAAACAAACAGGGCAGTAGACTGGCGAAAATCCTTAGTCGCCTGAAGGTAGAACTTCAGCGCACGCACAACGTCCAAGTTGTGCAACAAAAGTTCCTTATGAGAAGAATTAGGACATAAAGAAGGAACAACAATTTCCTGATTGATATTTCTATCTGAAACCACTTTAGTAAGAAAACCCAACTTAGTACGAAGAACCGCCTTATCAGCATGAAATATAAGATAAGACGAATCACACTGCAAAGCTGAGAGTTCCGAAAGTCTCAGAGTATAAGAGGAAGTAAAACCTTCCAAGAATATATCTATGGAAAGCAATGGCTCAAAAAGGAGCCTGCTGCAAACTTAAAAAACAAGGATAAAGCTCCAAGGAGGAGCAACAGACTAAAACACAGGCCTGATTCTGACCAGAGCCTGATAAAAAGATATAACATCTGGCACATCCGCCAGACGCTTATGGAATAAAAGACAATGCAGAAATCTGACCTTTCAGAGTACTGACTGAAAATCCCTTCTCCAGACCTTCCTGGAGAAAAGACAAAATCCTAAGAATCCTGACCCTACTCCCCCTTGGATTCACACCAATAAAGGTATTTACGCCATACCCTATGGTAAATCTTTCTAGAAACAGGCTTCCGAGCTTGAATCATGGCCACAATGACGACTCGGAAAAACCACGCTTAGATAGAACTAAGCGTTCAATCTCGTGTCAGCTTTAGAGAAACGAGCTTTGGATGAAGGAATGAACCCTGTGTTAGAAGGTCCTTCCTCAGAAGAAACCTCCAAGGTGGAAAAGATGACATCTTCACTAGGTCTACATACCAGATCCTACGAGGCCATGCAGGAGCTATTAGAATTACTGATGCTCTCTCCTAGATACGATCAATGACTTGTGGAAGGAAAGCAAACAGAGGAAACAGGTCTGCTAGACTGAACTCTCAAGGAACCGCCCGAGCATCTATCAGGCCGGCCTGCGGATCTCTAGACCTTGAACCGTACCTTGGAAGCTTGGCATTCTGTCAACGCCATCAGATCTAACCCAATTGAGGGTTAACCTGGAAACTCTTTTTCCAGATTCACTTCCTAACCATGGGAACGCAGAAAAGTCAACAAGATCGCTGTATGAGAGTTGATCCAACAGCAGAGTCTTAGCTTGCTGAGCTACAAGCAGTTACTTTGCTTGTTAAAAAGATGGCGCCTGAACCAAAATGTTGTCCAGGAATGGCGCTACTGCTATTGCCCAAGACCTGTGGAAGGGAACATGCAAATACTGATCCTTCAGGTCTATGTCCGCCAGGGACTGACCCTCTAGGACCAAAGGAAGAATGGAACGAAAGATATCCATTCAGAAGGATGGAACTCCTAGCCAATAGATGAGATGCCTAAGGGCTATAAAGGGTAGTAAAATCCCCTCTCAATAGGGAACCCAGAACAAAATTGAATAGAACCCTAGGTCTTTTTCCCTTATAGGAACTAGAACTATCACTCCCAAAAATCCTGAACACAGTTCAATAATGCCTCTCTATTATCTAAGCTCAGGTAAACATGAGAGGAGAAATCTACCTCTGGGAGGAAAATTTAAAATTCAATTCTGTAACCCTGAGATACTATGTCCACAGCCTATCTGGGACATCTCACATTCCAAACTGAATGAGTCTCCATGAAGAGTGTCCTTCAAAGATATGAAAGGGACGCAAAACCCTCTGCCTTCCTTAAAGGGACACCAAACCCAATTTCTTTAATGTAATTGGCAAGAGTCCATGAGCTAGTGACGTATGGGGATATACATTCCTACCAGGAGGGGCAACGTTTCCCAAACCTCAAAATGCCTACAAATACACCCCTCACCACACCCACAATTCAGTTTTACAAACTTTGCCTCCCATGGAGGTGGTGAAGTAAGTTTGTGCTAGATTTCTACGTTGATATACGCTTCGCAGCAGGCTGAAGCCCAGTTTTCCTCTCAGAGTGCAGTGAATGTCAGAGGGATGTGAAGAATTGCCTATTTGAATACCATGGTCTTCCTCTAGGGGATTTATTTAATAGGTTCTCTGTTATCGGTCATAGAGATTTCTTCTCCTACCTCCCTTTTCAGATCGACGATATACTCTTATATACCATTACCTCTACTGATTCTCGTTTCAGTACTGGTTTGGCTATCTACTTTATGTGGATGAGTGTCTTTGGGTAAGTAAGTCTTATTTTATTTATGACACTCTCAGCTATGGTTTGGCACTTTATATGTAAAGTTCTAAATATATGTTTTATACTTATATTTGCCATGATTCAGGTCAATCAGTTTATTTTCCTTCTTTCAGACTGTCAGTTTCATTTTTTGGGAAAATGCATATGAATTAAATATTTTTCTTACCTAAAATTTTCAATTAACTTTTTTCCTTTAAATTGCGGGCTGTTAGGCTCGCAGGTGCAAAAAATGCTAGAATTTATTGCTTCATTTTTGGCGCAAGACTTTTTTGGCGCGAGATTGACATTGTTGACGCCGGAACTTTTCACGTAGTTGCGTCATTTTTGACTCTCGAGTTTATTACAGACGTTTTTGGCGCCAAAAAATATGTGGGCGTCATTCTTGGCCCCAGTTTTTTTACATTATTTAAGTCTCACTTTTTAGTTGCTTCTGGTTTCTAGAGGCTTGTTCTGTTTGCATTTTTTCCCATTCCTGAAACTGTCATTTAAGGAATTTGATAATTTTGCTTTATATGTTGTTTTTCTATTACATATTGCAAGATATTCCAAAAACTGTTCCTGTATCAGAAAATACTGTTGGATTCCTGATGACTGATATCAGTCCTACCAAAGCTAAGTTAATTTATTTTAGTGTTATGAATTTTATCTTTAGCTATGGTTTGTAATAAGTTATCATGATAAACTTTTACATGCAGAGTCCATTAGTATTTATGCATTATCTATTGCTATTCTTTTTACATCTAATGTACAAGATATACCTAGGAATCTATGAGAATGTTTTTCTTATTCTATCCTAAAGGCTTTGTCTGACATACCGCCTTCTAATAAAATTTATAGGTCTTTTTTAAACTTCTCATTTAGTTGATGAATTGTTAAATGGCCGACAACATACTGAATTATCCTTCTCTGATGATGTTTTTCTCATATAAAATATACTTCATCAGATATTTGACACTAACAAATCTACTTTTTTATTTTTAAATAGAGTACATTCGTTGCTGAAAAGGTGTTGATTATATTGGATATTGAGGAGTCTAGTTCTTTTGATTTAAGACTAGCTAACATTTAAATTCTGCTCATTAACCTCCTGTGGTTTCTTCAGAGGTTTTTTTTCCCAGTTCATGATACAGTACTAGGGAATGGAATAGGCCTGGGACTTCTTTTATTCCTTCTTTAAGGTTTTTAAATTGTATCCTTTGCCGGCAGTTAGTTTAAAGTTTTGAGGAAGATCCCCAAAGTTAATGGGGCTATCTCTACTCTTGCTAAACATACTACTATTCCTATAAAAAATTGTATTTATTTTTTTCCTTCAGATGGGAAACTTGTATCTTATTTAAGGAAAATTATTTTATTTCAGATCCTTTTCTTAGGCCTGCAATTTATTTGGCTGATGTTGCAAATGCTTCAACTTTCTGGTTGGCTGATGTTGCAAATGCTTCAACTTTCTGGTTGGATACTTTAGTGCAACAAGTATCGGATTATGATTTGTTTTAGCATTGTTAAGTTGATCAACATGCTAATAATTTCATTTGTGTCGTCATTTTTTTTATATTTTCACAATTTGAGGTTTAATCTATGTCTTTAGCTATTTTTAGCTAGAAGAACTTTGTGACTTAATCTTGGAATGCTAATTTAATTTCTAAAATTCATATTTCTTTTTTTACAAGGTAATCAATTATTTGGTTCACAATTTGATTCAATTTTTTCCAACTGTTACTCTGGGGGAGTTTTTTGTTGCTTCAAGATTGAGTTCTAAGAGTAAATCTTAAGCTTATATTAGTTTGTTCTTAATAAGAAACGGAATCCTAATTCTTCCCCAAGTAAGATGTTTATAATTGGAAGCTTTCTTCAACATGGAATGAATTTAAGCTATTTAAAAGATCAAAGTCAGCCCCCCAAATTTGCATGTAGGTGCGTTTTTTTATTCCAGCTTAGCTGGTAAGGGGCAGGTTTTGACTTTTGTAAATTTGTTTGGTTCAATTCGGTCCAAACTTCTTAGATTGGGGTACTGAATAGGATTCAGAGTAAAACCGCCTGTGAGAAGTTTTTTTTTTCTCTCTAGCATATTCCAGCTATTCCAGTAAAGGCTCACACTTTTCTGAAGTATGTTTCAGACCTGTATGTGTTGGGTACTTGTGAGGCGCGGCTGGTTACCTGTTGGGGTCTCAAGGCGCTGCTCAGACCTGGAGTTATCTGGGGTATTCATACCAGTTCCATTTCAGGAACAGGGTTTGGAGTTTTGTTCAAAACTATTCATTGTCCCAAAGATAGAAAATCTTTTTGATTTGTCATATGAGAGTTCCTTCTTTCAGAATGGTGTTTATATGGTCTATTCTGCCTTTTTGGTCAGTAAGGGCAATATTTGTTTGCAATAGATACAATAGATGCATATCTTCTTCTATTTTCATTCAGATTATTTTCATTTTCTGAGATTCTCTTTTTTTGACAAGCATTACCAATTTGTTGCTTTTCCTTCTGGTCTAGCGACAGCTCTGAGAATCTTTTCAAGCTTCTCAGTGTTTCCTTATTTGGACAATCTCGTGGTACTGGCTCAGTCTTTTCGTTCTGCAGAATTTCATACGATTCAACTTTTGTTGTTTCTTCTAAGACATGGTTGGAGGATCTTTTTATCAAAAGATCCTTGGTTGCTCAGACAAGGGTCACCTTTTTTAGGTTTCCAGATAGATTGTGTCAATGTCTTTGTCTCTAACAGACAGGAGACAATTATATTGGGTTCAGTTTGTCGGAACCTTCAGTCTCTATTATTTCCTTCAGTAGCTATATGCATGGAAGTTTTAGGTCTCATGGCTGCAGCATTGGATTCAATTCCCTTTGCTCATTTTCATATGAAACCTTTCCAGTTTTTTATGCTGAATTTATGGTGCAGGGATTCTAGGATATCTTTTTTTAATATCTTTGAATTCCAATGTTCAACTATCTTTGACTTGGTGGTTAGATCACCATCATATAGTTCTAAGGGTCTCTTCGATTAATCCAACCTGGACCTTGATCACTACAGATGCGAGTCTTATAAGTTGGGAGGCTGTCTGGGGATCTCTGTCAGCACAAGGGGTTTGGAAATCTCAGGAGGCGAGATTACCATTCAATATTTTGGAACTCTGTGCATTCTCTGAGTTCGTCAGTTTTGGCTTCTTTTTGAAGAGAGAGACGTTATTGTTTTTCAGACGGACAATGTCACAACTGTGGCGTATGACAATCATCAGGGTGGGACTCTCAGTCCTTAGGCTGTGAAAGAAGTATCTCGGATATTTGCTTGGGCTAATTCCAGCTCCTGTCTAATTTCTGCCGTCCATATACCAGGTTTAGACAATTGGGAAGCGGATTATCTCTGTCAATCAAGCTTTACATCCGGGAGAATGGTCTCTTTACCCAGATCTGTTTTTTCAAATTGTTCTGATGTGAGGGTTTCCAGTAATAGTTCTGATGGCATCTCATCTAAACAAGAAAACTTCCCAGGTACCTATTCAGGTCCGGGGATCCTCAGGCGGAAACAGTGTATGCATTGACACTTCCTTGGAGCTATCAATCTGCCTATATTTTTTCTCCTTCTGGTTTTTCTTTTTAAGAGTGATTTTTCAAAATCATCATGGAGCAATTGTTTGTGCTGCTGGTGGCTCCAGCATGGCCGCTCAGGTTTTGGTATATGGTTCTTGTTCGGATGTCCAAGATTCGTTTTTTCCGTCAGGAAATCAAATTATTAAATTTGATGGTATGGAAATTAAAACGCTTAGTCATAGAGGTTTCTCTGACTCAGTGATTAATACTATGTTGCAGGTTCGTAAATCTGTGTCTAGAAAGATTTATTATCGAGTTTGGAAGACTTACATCTTATGATGCTCTTCTCATAATTTCTCTTGGCATTCTTTTAGAATTCCTAGGATTTTATAGTTTCTTCATAAGGTTTTGTCTGCAAGTTCCTTGAAAGGACAAATCTCTGCTCTTTCTGTGCTGTTTCACAGAAAAAATTGCTAATCTTTCTGATATTCATTGTTTTGTTCAGGCTTTGGTTCGTATCAAGCCTGTCATTAAGCCAATTTCTCCTCCTTGGAGTCTTAATTTGGTTCTGAGGGCTTAACAGGCTCTTCAGTTTGAGCATATGCATTCTTTGGACATTAAATTACTTTCATGGAAAGTATTGTTCCTTTTGGCCATCTCTTCTGCTAGAAGAGTTTTTGAATTATCTGCTCTTTCTTGCGAGTCTCCTTTTCTGATTTTTCATAAGGATAAGGCGGTTTTTGATGTCTTTATTTAAATTTTTACCTCAAGTTGTGAATTCTAACAACATTAATAGAGGAATTATTGTTCCTTCCTTGTGTTCTAAATCCTAAGAATTCTTTGCAAAGATCCTTACATTCTTTGGATGTGGTCAGAGTTTTGAAATATTATGTTGAAGCTACTAAGATTTCAGAAAGACTTCTAGTCTATTTGTTTATCTTTTCTGGTTTTAGGAAAGGTCAGAAGGCTTCTGCCATTTCTTTGGCTTCTTGGTTAAAGCTTTTGATTCATCATGCTTATGTGGAGTCGGGTAAATCCCCGCCTCAAAGGATTTCGGCTCATTCTACTAGGTCAGTTTCTACTTCCTGGGCTTTTAAGAATGAAGCTTCTGTTGATCAAGTTGCTGCTTTGCAAATCTGATCTTCTTTGCATACTTTTACTAAATTCTACCATTTAGATGTTTTTTCTTCTTCAGAAGCAGTTTTTGGTAGAAAAGTACTTCAGGCAGCTGTTTCAGTCTGATTCTTCTGCTTATAATTTCAGTTTTCTTTCATGTAATTAGCAAGAGTCCATGAGCTAGTGACGTATGGGATATACATTCCTACCAGGAGGGGCAAAGTTTCCCAAACCTCAAAATGCCTATAAATACACCCCTCACCACACCCACAAATCAGTTTTACAAACTTTGCCTCCTGTGGAGGTGGTGAAGTAAGTTTGTTCTAGATTCTACGTTGATATGCGCTCTGCAGCAGGTTGGAGCCCGGTTTTCCTCTCAGCGTGCAGTAAATGTCAGAGGGATGTGAAGAGAGTATTGCCTATTTGAATTCAATGATCTCCTTCTACGGGGTCTATTTCATAGGTTCTCTGTTATCGGTCGTAGAGATTCATCTCTTACCTCCCTTTTCAGATCGACGATATACTCTTATATATACCATTACCTCTACTGATTCTCGTTTCAGTACTGGTTTGGCTTTCTACTACATGTAGATGAGTGTCCTGGGGTAAGTAAGTAAGCTTATTTTCTGTGACACTCTAAGCTATGGTTGGGCACTTTTTTATAAAGTTCTAAATATATGTGTGTAAACATTTATTTGCCTTGATTCAGGATGTTCAACGTTCCTTATTTCAGACAGTCAGTTTCATATTTGGGATAATGCATATGAATAAATCATTTTTTCTTACCTTAAATTTGACTTTTTTCCTGTGGGCTGTTAGGCTCGCGGGGGCTGAAAATGCTTCATTTTATTGCGTCATTCTTGGCGCGGACTTTCTTGTCATTTCCGGCGTCATACGTGTCGCCGGAAGTTGCGTAATTTTTTTGACGTTTTTTGCGCCAAAAAATGTTGGCGTTACCGGATGGGGCGCCATTTTTGGCGCCAAAAGCATTTAGGCGCCAAATAATGTGGGCGGCTTTTTTGGCGCTAAAAAATTTGAGCGTCATTGTTGTCTCCACAATATTTAAGTCTCATTATTTATTGCTTCTGGTTGCTAGAAGCTTGTTCATTGGCATTTTTTTCCCATTCCTGAAACTGTCATTTAAGGAATTTGATCAATTTTGCTTTATATGTTGTTTTTTCTATTACATATTGCAAGATGTCTCAGATTGCCCCTGAATCAGAAGCCACTTCTGGAAAAACGCTTAACTAAGTTTCAGTTCTACCAAAGCTAAGTTCATTTATTTTAAATGTTATAAATGTTTATCTTTAGCTATGGTTTGTAATAAGTTATTATGATAAACTTTTATATGCAGAATCCATTAGTGTTTATGCTTTATATATTTCCATTCTTACATCTTATGTACAAGAAATATTTAGAAGATTTATAAGAAATATTTTTCTGATTCTATTTTAAAGGCTTTGTCTGACTTCGTGCCTTCTAATAAAATGTTTAGGTCTTTTTCACTTCTTTTTTAATTATTGAAGTTTCAAATGACCAACAACATACTGATTTATCCTTCTCTGATGATGTTTTTTCTCTTTCAGATATTTTCATCATCAGATATTGACACTAACAAATCTACTTTTTTATTTTTCTATTATTAAAGTACATTTGTTCTTTGTTGAAAAGGTGTTGATTATTTTGGATATTAAGGTAACTAGTTCTTTAAGACTAGCTGACACTATTTCTGCCTATTTATTTCTTCTGTGTTTTCAGAGGTTTTCTTTCCAATTCCCCATTGTAGGGAATGGAATAGACTGAGAATTTTCTTTTATTCCTTCTTCAAAGGTTTTAAACTATTCTTTGCCAGCAGTTAAATTCAATTTGGAGGGTTCTCCAATTTATTGGGGCTATCTCTACTTCTACTAATTATGCTATTGTTTCTATAGCAAAATAGTATTTATTATCCTTTAGATAGTTGTATCTTATTTATGGAAAATTATTTAGTTTCAGGTACTTTTCTTGGTCCTGTGATTTATTTGGATATTGCAATTGCTTTAACCAGGAGATTGCATTTTTTCTGTTTACTTTAAGATCAAGTATCAGATTTTGATTTATTTTAGCATTGTTAAGGGACAACATTTACTAGACTAGGTGCTGTTGCATTTGTCTTGTTGTTTTGCAGTTATTGATTATGCAAGTCCACTGTATTGACTGGTCCTTTAAACTGGACTATCATGCTAATAATTTAATTTGTGTCTTCATTTTATTGAATATTTTCGCAAATGAGGGTTAATCAATGTCTTTAGCTATTTTAGCTAGAAGAATTTAGTGATTTAAAAAAAAAAAAATAAAAAAAAAAAAAAAAAAAAAAATCCATATTTCTTTTGTTCTAAGATAAATCAATTATTTGTTTTATAATTGGATTCAATTCTTAATTGTTACTCTGAGCTTCAAGATTGAGTTCTAAGACTAAAACTAAGCTTATACTAGTTTGGTTGTTCTTATTAAGGAACGAATTCCTGAGTTCTTTCCCAAGTAACATGTTTTTAATTGGGGTTCGAGATCAGCTCCCTAATATTGCGATATACGTGCCGTATTCCAGCTTGGCTGGTAAGGGGCAGGTTAAGACTTCTTTGAAATTTATTTGGTTCTATTTTGTCCAAATTTCTTTGATTTTTATTCCAGTAAGGCTAACACTTTCTTTAAGTGTGTTTCTGTCCTATATATTTTGGATACTGTTGAAGCATGGCTGGGCACCCATGGGGTTCAAGCGCTGCTCAGACCTGGAATCTTCTGGGGTATTTCTTCCAGTTCCTTTTTTAGGAACCGGGTTTGGAGTTTTATTCAAACTATTTTGCCTTTTTATGGTCATTGATAGCATTATTTGTTTTCCTTAGATACAATAAATGCATATTTTCATTTTTCTGTTTTCATTCAGATTATTTTCTGAGGATGCGGAATCTCATATGATTCACTTGCTCTTCAGGACATAGTTACAGGATCTTTTTTTTCAAAAAGCTCTTGATTCCTCAAACAAGGGTCACCTTTTTTAGGTTTCCAGATAGTTTGTGTCACTGTCTTTGTCTCTATCAGACAAGGGATAATTCTATTGGGTTCCATCTGTCGGTACCTTTAGACTCTATTATTTCCTTCAGTTGCTATATATGCACAGAAGTTTTAGGTCTTATGGCCACAGCATTGGATTCAATTCCCTTTGCTCATTTTCACTAGAAAGAACCTTTCCAGTCTTTTATGAGTGTTGTTTCTTCTAGAACATGGTTGGAGGATCAATTTACCAAAAAGTTTGTTGATTCCTCAGACAAGGGTAACCTTTTTTAGGTTTCCTGATAGATTCAGTGTCCTTGACTCTGTCTCTGACAGACAAGAGACGTCTGAAATTGGTTTCAGCTTGTCGAAACCTTCAGTCTCAATCTTTCCCTTCGGTAGCCTTATGCATGGAAATTCTAGGTCTTATGACTGCTGCATTGGACGCAGTCCCCTTTGCTCGTTTTCACATGCGACTTCTTCAGCTCTGTATGCTGAACCAGTGGTGCAGGGATTATACAAAGATATCTCAATTAATATCTTTGAAACCGATTGTACGACACACTCTCTGACGTGGTGGACAGACCACCATCGTTTAGTTCAGGGGGCTTCTTTTTGTTCTTCCAACCTGGACTGTGATTTCAACAGATGCAAGTCTGACAGGTTGGGGAGCTGTTTGGGGGTCTCTGACAGCACAAGGGGTTTGGGAATCTCAGGAGGTGAGATTACCAATCAATATTTTGGAACTCCGTGCAATTTTCAGAGCTCTTCAGTCATGGCCTCTTCTAAAGAGAGAGTCGTTCATTTGTTTTCAGACGGACAATGTCACAACTGTGGCATATGTCAATCATCAAGGAGGGACTCACAGTCCTCTGGCTATGAAAGAAGTATCTCGAATTCTGGTATGGGCGGAATCCAGCTCCTGTCTAATTTCTGCGGTTCATATCCCAGGTATAGACAATTGGGAAGCGGATTATCTCAGTCGCCAAACGTTACATCCGGGCGAATGGTCTCTTCACCCAGAGGTATTTCTTCAGATTGTTCAAATGTGGGGACTTCCAGAAATAGATCTGATGGCTTCTCATCTAAACAAGAAGCTTCTCAGGTATCTGTCCAGATCCAGGGATCCTCAGGCGGAGGCAGTGGATGCATTGTCACTTCCTTGGAAGTATCATCCTGCCTATATCTTTCCGCCTCTAGTTCTTCTTCCAAGAGTAATTTCCAAGATTCTAAAGGAGTGCTCGTTTGTTCTGCTGGTGGCTCCAGCATGGCCTCACAGGTTTTGGTATGCGGATCTTGTCCGGATGGCCAGTTGCCAACCATGGACTCTTCCGTTAAGACCAGACCTTCTATCACAAGGTCCTTTTTTCCATCAGGATCTCAAATCCTTAAATTTGAAGGTATGGAGATTGAACGCTTGATTCTCAGTCATAGAGGTTTCTCTGACTCTCTGATTAATACTATGTTACAGGCTCGTAAATCTGTATCTAGGAAGATATATTATCGAGTCTGGTGTTTTTCTCATCATTTTTCTTGGCATTCTTTTAGAATTCCTAGAATTTTACAGTTTCTTCAGGATGGTTTGGATAAAGGTTTGTCTGCAAGTTCCTTGAAAGGACAAATCTCTGCTCTTTCTGTTCTTTTTCACAGAAAGATTGCTAATCTTCCTGATATTCATTGTTTTGTACAAGCTTTGGTTCGTATAAAACCTGTTATTAAGTCAATTTCTCCTCCTTGAAGTTTGAATTTGGTTGTGGGGGCTCTTCAAGCTCCTCAGTTTGAACCTATGCATTCGCTGGACATTAAATTACTTTCTTGGAAAGTTTTGTTTCTTTTGGCCATCTCTTCTGCTAGAAGAGTTTCTGATTTATCTGCTCTTTCTTGTGAGTCTCCTCTTCTGATTTTTCAGGTGTTGCGAACTTCTTTTAATTTTTACCTAAGGTTGTGAATTCTAACAGCATTAGTAGAGAAATTGTGGTTCCTTCATTGTGTCCTAATCCTAAGAATTCTAAGGAAAGATCATTGCATTCTTTGGATGTAGTTAGAGCTTTGAAATATTATGTTGAAGCTACTAAAAATTTCCGAAAGACTTCTAGTCTATTTGTTATCTTTTCCGGTTCTAGGAAAGGTCAGAAGGCCTCTGCCATTTCTTTGGCGTCTTGGTTAAAGTCTTTGATTCATCATGCTTATGTCGAGTCGGGTAGAACTCCGCCTCAAAGGATTACAGCTCATTCTACTAGGTCAGTTTCTACTTCCTCGGCGTTTAGGAATGAAGCTTCGGTTGATCAGATTTGCAAAGCAGCAACTTGGTCTTCTTTGCATACTTTTACTAAATTCTACCATTTTTGATGTGTTTTCTTCTTCTGAAGCAGTTTTTGGTAGAAAAGTACTTCAGGCAGCTGTTTCAGTTTGATTCTTCTGCTTATAATTTGTTTTTTTTCATTATAAGATTTAAACTTTATTTTGGGTGTGGATTATTTTCAGCGGAATTGGCTGTCTTTATTTTATCCCTCCCTCTCTAGTGACTCTTGCGTGGAAGATCCACATCTTGGGTATTCATTATCCCATACGTCACTAGCTCATGGACTCTTGCTAATTACATGAAAGAAAACATAATTTATGTAAGAACTTACCTGATAAATTCATTTCTTTCATATTAGCAAGAGTCCATGAGGCCCACCCTTTTTTGTGGTGGTTATAATTTTTTTGTATAAAGCACAATTATTCCAATTCCTTATTTTTTATGCTTTCGCACTTTTGTCTTATCACCCCACTTCTTGGCTATGCGTTAAACTGATTTGTGGGTGTGGTGAGGGGTGTATTTATAGGCATTTTGAGGTTTGGGAAACTTTGCCCCTCCTGGTAGGAATGTATATCCCATACGTCACTAGCTCATGGACTCTTGCTAATATGAAAGAAATTAATTTATCAGGTAAGTTCTTACATAAATTATGTTTTTTTCATTATAAAGATTAAAACTTTTGATTTGGGTTGTGGATTGTTTTTTCAGCTGAATTGGCTGTCTTTATTTTATCCCTCCCTCCCTAGTGACTCTTGCGTGGAGTTCCACATCTTGGGTATTTGCTATCCCATACGTCACTAGCTCATGGACTCTTGCCAATTACATGAAAGAAAACATAATTTATGTAAGAACTTACCTGATAAATTCATTTCTTTCATATTGGCAAGAGTCCATGAGACCCACCCTTTTTTGTGGTGGTTATGATTTTTTTGTATAAAGCACAATTATTCCAATTCCTTGTTGATGCTTTCGCTCCTTTCTTATCACCCCACTTCTTGGCTATTCGTTAAACTGAATTGTGGGTGTGGTGAGGGGTGTATTTGTAGGCATTTTGAGGTTTGGGAGACTTTGCCCCTCCTGGTAGGAATGTATATCCCATACGTCACTAGCTCATGGACTCTTGCCAATATGAAAGAAATGCATTTATCAGGTAAGTTCTTACATAAATTTTTTTTTTTCTATAGCGATTCAGATAGAGCATGCAATTTTAAGCAACTTTCTAATTTACTCCTATTAGCAAATTTTCTTTATTCTCTTGGTATTTTTATTTGAAAGCAAGATTGTAAGTTTAGATGCCGGGCCCATTTTTGGTGAACAACCTGGGTTGTTCTTGCTGATTGGTGAATAAATTCATCCACCAATGAAAAAAGTGTTGTCCAGGGTTCTGGACTTTCTTTTTCAAATAAAGATAGCAAGAAAACGAAGAAAAATTGATAATAGGAGTAAATTATAAAGTTGCTTAAAATTGCCATCTCTATCTGAATCATGAAAGAAAAAATATGGGTTCAGTATCACTTTAAGGACCGAATTCTTGTTTAATGGTAGAAAAGACGCTTAAGAAGAAAACTGTTGTCTGAACAGCATCAACCTGAGAGAAATTGGGTTCAGTGGGTAATAATCTAACTCAACATGAGAAAGATTTTGCTAAGCAAGAAGCATAGAATTGTAAAAGTGGACAATGTGTGCCTAAATTATATAACACACAAAAAGAACAGAGTTTCCCATGTTCTTATTCAGAATAAAAATAAGAAAATAAAATTCTTTTACTTTAATATTTTACATGAAAAATGTGAAGAGATGTCACTTAAAATATAACGATGAAAGACTTCTCTGAGAACAAATTTAGCAATAGGCTAGGCAATCAGACAACAAATATTCCTACACCTCAGTCTGATTGAGGTATATTAATATTCCTCTTGCGTGATCAAAAAGGAATTGATCAAGTAACACGGCAGAGCTCTCCTGCCGCTCATGTGGTGATGCCTCAGAGAGAAGTCACTCCGCTAGCTGACAATACAAGTCAGAAACGAAAGCGGAGAAGCCGGTCACGTGACCCGCCGAGGATAAACTGCGTTGAAACACTCAGCACGCGTTTCTAAGTAAATAGACAAAGATTGTTATAAACAGAGTCTGCAACCTATCGGTTTAAAAACTAAGCTAAAAAATCAGTTATTTTTAAAAGCCTTAACCTGCTGCAAAACCTTCTAACACTCAGTGTCTCTGTGAGGTTCCTTCGCGCCACCACATCTGTAATGGCAGAAGACCTTAAGCCCCATTCCTAAAGGGCATGGTGGTCACACAAAAGGCATTGTTCAGCTCCCACTTTGCTATTTGTACAATAACAGAGGAACAAAGTAAAAACATTTGTTAGTCTAGCAGGACATATAAACAGCTCTACTGGTTATACCAAGTAACGTGTTGTGCCTCACTATCTAAGCACATTAGTCACACAGAGTATAAGTGAGAATCTTCACAACGTATAGCGTCCCTGCTATAACTTGTGTGAGACTAAACTGCTTCCAAAAAAAAACTGTGTATCAGCAGAGCAGTTACAAAAGACATTAGTACAAAGTGTGTCTAACAAGAAGCTGGCTTAGCTTGCCCGCAATAAGTAAGAGGAGTATACTTAAAATCCCAATAAAAGTAAGTCTAGAGTCTAGTCACATCTAAGTGCCTGCTCCCTGCCTGTTAGTATCCTAATAAGGAATACGTAAGTCTCATATAATGCTGCAGCTCAACCTTAATAAGTGCACAGTCTCCCTACCTAGAAGATAAAGACACTTACCTGTAAGTCTGGCCTTCTGGCAGGAGGACAGCTTACACGGTATGAGAGGACACATACTCCTCACAGAGACCTGTAGAAAGAGAAAGAACAGAGTAAACCTACTCTGGCTTTCTATACCATGGGCAGCAAATATGTTAAGAAAACACAGTGAGGCCCACCTCACAAGTTCCTAACTGCTTTAAAGCCACCACGGCCCTACTGAAGAGATTAACGTGGACTACGGCTAGACCCCAAAATACTTGCTTGAAGCGAAAGAAATTAAATTCCATTGACAGAGGCAAAGAGAATGACTGACTGGGGTTTGTAAGAAGGGGAGTGATACTTTGCTCTTTGCCTCCTCCTGCTGGCCAGGAGTGATATTCCCAACAGTAATTGATGACGTTGTGGACTCACCATATCTTAGGAAAGAAATTTGTATTCCAAAACGTATTAATAAAAAGTAATCATTTAGGTTTATTTTTTTATGTTTAGCTCTTTTTATTTGTTCATTGAAAACACAACCCATTATTCTCAAGAACATGCTTATACAGATAGTCTGAGTCTTCAGAAAGAGCAGACCTCCTTTTATTAACTCTATCTCTATGCAAAGACTTGGCTACTAACATTTTCATTATAGATGGTGGTTACTAAACTAACCATGTATTTGCAATACAGTTAATACTCTGCTGCTGGTCTAACAAGTCATTGGGAATACATTTAGGAGGTACAAATACAATATAATATCATTTTTAAGGCTAGCATGGTGTAGATAATGGTTATATAGGGAATGGAGAGCACCGTGACTTCTGGGAAGTTTCTTAATAACATAAAGTTATGATCCACCAGTATGTGAAATAATAAATTACTACAAGATGTAGAATGTTTGTTCTCAGTGTGTTAACTTTAGTTTTTTTTCCTCTCTCTCTGTTTTATTACATGAGTTTGTCAAACTGATCTAGTAGCTAGCCCAAAACAATTATTAGCAATGCTGTAATTTGTATGTTTTTTTTTTTTTTCCCCTGAAGAGATATTTCTTTATAAAAATTCCCAAATACACTGTTTACTTGAGGGGCGTGATATTTATAAATATGCCCACTGTGAACATCAATACAGGTTTGCTTGGCTTTTGGGTATAGAACAAAGTGAATACTTCACCAGCATGTTTATACCAACTGTATGCCCAGATATCAGGCCTAAGATCAGAGCCATGTTCCAAGTTTATGGCAACTATATGTCCACTTCATATGTTTCTGCCCTGCTTACCCGATACTGCCTAGGAAGGTTGGAAGGTTGGAACAAACCCAGGGATGGGCCGGCTTTATTTAAACAGCAGGCAGGAATGAATGGTGTTGCCAGAGACTGTTGCAGTAGATGAGTGGCACATAATTGTTTTGGCGCCACTGTTTATCACTGGCTGGGGTCCAGAAGCACATTAAAAGTTGGGCATGCACCAGTCCTGTGAACCAATGGATGAATATTCTTGTTTTGTAACACAGAGCACAATTCACTAATATATGATGTAACTTTATAATCCCATACTTGAGTGACATGAGAAGACCGTTAATAATTTTAAAGCTATACTATATACTTCAGTCATCAACATTATTAACTAAATGAATTCTGTCAAATACTTGTAGAGATGTATACAGTGCTAATGACAGCATGGATTTACCATCTTGAATGGTATTGACAGAGTTGCTGCTTTTATTTTCCTTCCAAGATACATAATTACTCCACCATGCAAATGAAGTGCATCTATCTACAAATCTTAGTCATTTATATTTTGATTCTGTATTAAGGGTTTATTTTTGAAACTGCATCCAGAAATCACTTTTTATTTTTTTTGTTTAAATAACTTGCTCTCCACCAGGTAATTTCCCCGCTACATTCTTGGACAGTGTTTTACCCAAGGTAGTATCATTTTGTGTTTGTATGCCTAGTTTATTGCATAAGTACTCACCTTAAAGAATTTTAGACATTTTTTTGGAATAATAACTCTCTTTTTTTAACTTTATACCATTACCCTTATTTGCACGGCATCTGTTTATATAACTCCTGTGCACAATCTAGTACCATCACAGGTTGTGCATACACATATGAGTGTGCATGTGTCCGTGATGTGCACACTCAACAAATAAATTGTAATGGCACGTGCTCACAGACGCACACTACTACTATAAATAATCTCACTCACTGACAAAAGGGGTGGTTCATGGTGCTCATGACTTGACTAAAACAACATATTTTGGCAACTTTATATAAAAATTTTTAATGACTTTAAAAGCCACTGTTTTCACTTTTTTTGCAATGTAATCTTTATTTGCTATCAATTACCTTACATTATATGAGTAGCTTTCATTATGTTTTATGGCAGAGCAGCATTTTCTCTAATATTTTATTGGTTTTTTTTTTGTGCAGTTGATCTTGCCCTCAATCTTGTAAAGATTTATATTTCCTACTGCTAAAAAAGTTCATGGAAATGACCTCTGTGATCGTGTTTTACACACTGCATTTTGCACGCAAATGAACCTTTTGTCCTAATCTTACCATGTGTTCCACATTCTTTATTTCAAATTATTTTGGGAATTTATAAAGGTCAATTTTAACAATGGTTTACTTTGCACCATGAAGCTGGGTTATATGTGGTGCCAAAGCTTTCTCTGTCTTCTATTGAGAGCTCCTTCATTTTTATAGTATGGCATTTTGGATATACTATGACATACAGCAGTTTTATTGAAAGGCCCAGTATTTAAGCTGATATTTTATACTCAATTTGCTGTCCCTGTAAAGTGATGTCTGAAAGAAATTCACAACATCACAAGGTATGTATGCTGCTGTAATAATGGTTAAATACTTATACAATCCAGATTTTTTTATTGTATTTTTCTTTAAGTTATTGAAAAATATTAGAATATTAATTTATGCTTTGTGTAGATGCTTACAAATCCCAGTTAAATACATTTTCATTCCAAGAGGTGTGTCCCTCTCTACCAATAAAGCAGAGGCAGTTGTCCTTATAAGCCAATACTTAAGTATTTCACTTGAAATTTAAATTTTATATGTACATTTTCTGAGGCAAAAATATCTTAAACCTGTATAAACACTGCTCTTTGCAAGGGAACATATTTTGGTATAATTAACCTTTAAGGTCAAGAGTGGCAACGTGGCTCTAATGAAGACAGCAACCACCATTACTCTTAATAGTGTCAAATTATTTAAACTGTTGTCTGCATTTTGAAACCTACACACCTGAAAACAAAGCTGAACTTTGAGCTATTTTGCTCCATACTCTCCTTGTTCATTAGTAGGTTTGAACTAACTGTACAAAAGTGACAAAACACATGTTGAGATTTTTACATAAAATGTTTTACTTATGGATAGTAAAACAACTTTGCAATATACATTCGTTATTTATTCCCCCCCCCCTTTTCATGTAATTTAGCTTAGTGTTTTTTCTAAGTCTCAGTTGGAAATGCACTCTGCAGACTTCTCAGGGCTAACTCAGCTATGTATTTAATTGGCATCAGCAAAATAATATGCGTTATACTAAAATAATGACTGTGGGTAGCCTTGTTAGATGCAGACTCAATCCTGGATTGGCTCCTCCAGATATAGCAAGTGGTGGGTCTCGTTTGGTTATTGAAAAACAAGAAAAACAGAATTTATGTTTACCTGATAAATTACTTTCTCCAACGGTGTGTCCGGTCCACGGCGTCATCCTTACTTGTGGGATATTCTCTTCCCCAACAGGAAATGGCAAAGAGCCCAGCAAAGCTGGTCACATGATCCCTCCTAGGCTCCGCCTACCCCAGTCATTCGACCGACGTTAAGGAGGAATATTTGCATAGGAGAAACCATATGATACCGTGGTGACTGTAGTTAAAGAAAATAAATTATCAGACCTGATTAAAAAACCAGGGCGGGCCGTGGACCGGACACACCGTTGGAGAAAGTAATTTATCAGGTAAACATAAATTCTGTTTTCTCCAACATAGGTGTGTCCGGTCCACGGCGTCATCCTTACTTGTGGGAACCAATACCAAAGCTTTAGGACACGGATGATGGGAGGGAGCAAATCAGGTCACCTAGATGGAAGGCACCACGGCTTGCAAAACCTTTCTCCCAAAAATAGCCTCAGAAGAAGCAAAAGTATCAAACTTGTAAAATTTGGTAAAAGTGTGCAGTGAAGACCAAGTCGCTGCCCTACATATCTGATCAACAGAAGCCTCGTTCTTGAAGGCCCATGTGGAAGCCACAGCCCTAGTGGAATGAGCTGTGATTCTTTCGGGAGGCTGCCGTCCGGCAGTCTCGTAAGCCAATCTGATGATGCTTTTAATCCAAAAAGAGAGAGAGGTAGAAGTTGCTTTTTGACCTCTCCTTTTACCGGAATAAACAACAAACAAGGAAGATGTTTGTCTAAAATCCTTTGTAGCATCTAAATAGAATTTTAGAGCGCGAACAACATCCAAATTGTGCAACAAACGTTCCTTCTTCGAAACTGGTTTCGGACACAGAGAAGGTACGATAATCTCCTGGTTAATGTTTTTGTTAGAAACAACTTTTGGAAGAAAACCAGGTTTAGTACGTAAAACCACCTTATCTGCATGGAACACCAGATAAGGAGGAGAACACTGCAGAGCAGATAATTCTGAAACTCTTCTAGCAGAAGAAATTGCAACCAAAAACAAAACTTTCCAAGATAATAACTTAATATCAACGGAATGTAAGGGTTCAAACGGAACCCCCTGAAGAACTGAAAGAACTAAGTTGAGACTCCAAGGAGGAGTCAAAGGTTTGTAAACAGGCTTGATTCTAACCAGAGCCTGAACAAAGGCTTGAACATCTGGCACAGCTGCCAGCTTTTTGTGAAGTAACACAGACAAGGCAGAAATCTGTCCCTTCAGGGAACTTGCAGATAATCCTTTTTCCAATCCTTCTTGAAGGAAGGATAGAATCTTAGGAATCTTAACCTTGTCCCAAGGGAATCCTTTAGATTCACACCAACAGATATATTTTTTCCAAATTTTGTGGTAAATCTTTCTAGTTACAGGCTTTCTGGCCTGAACAAGAGTATCGATAACAGAATCTGAGAACCCTCGCTTCGATAAGATCAAGCGTTCAATCTCCAAGCAGTCAGCTGGAGTGAGACCAGATTCGGATGTTCGAACGGACCTTGAACAAGAAGGTCTCGTCTCAAAGGTAGCTTCCCTGGTGGAGCCGATGACATATTCACCAGATCTGCATACCAAGTCCTGCATGGCCACGCAGGAGCTATCAAGATCACCGACGCCCTTTCCTGATTGATCCTGGCTACCAGCCTGGGGATGAGAGGAAACGGCGGGAATACATAAGCTAGTTTGAAGGTCCAAGGTGCTACTAGTGCATCCACTAGAGCCGCCTTGGGATCCCTGGATCTGGACCCGTAGCAAGGAACTTTGAAGTTCTGACGAGAGGCCATCAGATCCATGTCTGGAATGCCCCACAGTTGAGTGACTTGGGCAAAGATTTCCGGATGGAGTTCCCACTCCCCCGGATGCAATGTCTGACGACTCAGAAAATCCGCTTCCCAATTTTCCACTCCTGGGATGTGGATAGCAGACAGGTGGCAGGAGTGAGACTCCGCCCATAGAATGATTTTGGTCACTTCTTCCATCGCCAGGGAACTCCTTGTTCCCCCCTGATGGTTGATGTACGCAACAGTTGTCATGTTGTCTGATTGAAACCGTATGAACTTGGCCCTCGCTAGCTGAGGCCAAGCCTTGAGAGCATTGAATATCGCTCTCAGTTCCAGAATATTTATCGGTAGAAGAGATTCTTCCCGAGACCAAAGACCCTGAGCTTTCAGGGATCCCCAGACCGCGCCCCAGCCCATCAGACTGGCGTCGGTCGTGACAATGACCCACTCTGGTCTGCGGAAGGTCATCCCTTGTGACAGGTTGTCCAGGGACAGCCACCAACGGAGTGAGTCTCTGGTCCTCTGATTTACTTGTATCCTCGGAGACAAGTTTGTATAGTCCCCATTCCACTGACTGAGCATGCACAGTTGTAATGGTCTTAGATGAATGCGCGCAAAAGGAACTATGTCCATTGCCGCTACCATCAAACCTATCACTTCCATGCACTGCGCTATGGAAGGAAGAGGAACGGAATGAAGTATCCGACAAGAGTCTAGAAGTTTTGTTTTTCTGGCCTCTGTCAGAAAAATCCTCATTTCTAAGGAGTCTATTATTGTTCCCAAGAAGGGAACCCTTGTTGACGGAGATAGAGAACTCTTTTCCACGTTCACTTTCCATCCATGAGATCTGAGAAAGGCCAGGACGATGTCCGTGTGAGCCTTTGCTTGAGGAAGGGACGACGCTTGAATCAGAATGTCGTCCAAGTAAGGTACTACAGCAATGCCCCTTGGTCTTAGCACAGCTAGAAGGGACCCTAGTACCTTTGTGAAAATCCTTGGAGCAGTGGCTAATCCGAAAGGAAGCGCCACGAACTGGTAATGCTTGTCCAGGAATGCGAACCTTAGGAACCGATGATGTTCCTTGTGGATAGGAATATGTAGATACGCATCCTTTAAATCCACCGTGGTCATGAATTGACCTTCCTGGATGGAAGGAAGAATTGTTCGAATGGTTTCCATTTTGAACGATGGAACCTTGAGAAACTTGTTTAAGATCTTGAGATCTAAGATTGGTCTGAACGTTCCCTCTTTTTTGGGAACTATGAACAGATTGGAGTAGAACCCCATCCCTTGTTCTCCTAATGGAACAGGATGAATCACTCCCATTTTTAACAGGTCTTCTACACAACGTAAGAATGCCTGTCTTTTTATGTGGTCTGAAGACAACTGAGACCTGTGGAACCTCCCCCTTGGGGGAAGCCCCTTGAATTCCAGAAGATAACCTTGGGAGACTATTTCTAGCGCCCAAGGATCCAGAACATCTCTTGCCCAAGCCTGAGCGAAGAGAGAGAGTCTGCCCCCCACCAGATCCGGTCCCGGATCGGGGGCCAACATTTCATGCTGTCTTGGTAGCAGTGGCAGGTTTCTTGGCCTGCTTTCCCTTGTTCCAGCCTTGCATTGGTCTCCAAGCTGGCTTGGCTTGAGAAGTATTACCCTCTTGCTTAGAGGACGTAGCACTTTGGGCTGGTCCGTTTCTACGAAAGGGACGAAAATTAGGTTTATTTTTGGCCTTGAAAGGCCGATCCTGAGGAAGGGCGTGGCCCTTACCCCCAGTGATATCAGAGATAATCTCTTTCAAGTCAGGGCCAAACAGCGTTTTCCCCTTGAAAGGAATGTTAAGTAGCTTGTTCTTGGAAGACGCATCAGCTGACCAAGATTTCAACCAAAACGCTCTGCGCGCCACAATAGCAAACCCAGAATTCTTAGCCGCTAACCTAGCCAATTGCAAAGTGGCGTCTAGGGTGAAAGAATTAGCCAATTTGAGAGCATTGATTCTGTCCATAATCTCCTCATAAGGAGGAGAATCACTATCGACCGCCTTTACCAGCTCATCGAACCAGAAACACGCGGCTGTAGCGACAGGGACAATGCATGAAATTGGTTGTAGAAGGTAACCCTGCTGAACAAACATCTTTTTAAGTAAACCTTCTAATTTTTTATCCATAGGATCTTTGAAAGCACAACTATCTTCTATGGGTATAGTGGTGCGTTTGTTTAAAGTGGAAACCGCTCCCTCGACCTTGGGGACTGTCTGCCATAAGTCCTTTCTGGGGTCGACCATAGGAAACAATTTTTTAAATATGGGGGGAGGGACGAAAGGAATACCGGGCCTTTCCCATTCTTTATTTACAATGTCCGCCACCCGCTTGGGTATAGGAAAAGCTTCTGGGAGCCCCGGGACCTCTAGGAACTTGTCCATTTTACATAGTTTCTCTGGGATGACCAACTTGTCACAATCATCCAGAGTGGATAATACCTCCTTAAGCAGAATGCGGAGATGTTCCAACTTAAATTTAAACGTAATCACATCAGGTTCAGCTTGTTGAGAAATGTTCCCTGAATCAGTAATTTCTCCCTCAGACAAAACCTCCCTGGCCCCATCCGACTGGTTTAGGGGCCCTTCAGAACCATTATTATCAGCGTCGTCATGCTCTTCAGTATCTAAAACAGAGCAGTCGCGCTTACGCTGATAAGTGTGCATTTTGGCTAAAATGTTTTTGACAGAATTATCCATTACAGCCGTTAATTGTTGCATAGTAAGGAGTATTGGCGCGCTAGATGTACTAGGGGCCTCCTGAGTGGGCAAGACTCGTGTAGACGAAGGAGGGAATGATGCAGTACCATGCTTACTCCCCTCACTTGAGGAATCATCTTGGGCATCATTGTCATTGTCACATAAATCACATTTATTTAAATGAGAAGGAACTCTGGCTTCCCCACATTCAGAACACAGTCTATCTGGTAGTTCAGACATGTTAAACAGGCATAAACTTGATAACAAAGTACAAAAAACGTTTTAAAATAAAATCGTTACTGTCACTTTAAATTTTAAACTGAACACACTTTATTACTGCAATTGCGAAAAAATATGAAGGAATTGTTCAAAATTCACCAAAATTTCACCACAGTGTCTTAAAGCCTTAAAAGTATTGCACACCAAATTTGGAAGCTTTAACCCTTAAAATAACGGAACCGGAGCCGTTTTTAACTTTAACCCCTTTACAGTCCCTGGTATCTGCTTTGCTGAGACCCAACCAAGCCCAAAGGGGAATACGATACCAAATGACGCCTTCAGAAAGTCTTTTCTATGTATCAGAGCTCCTCACACATGCGACTGCATGTCATGCCTCTCAAAAACAAGTGCGCAACACCGGCGCGAAAATGAGGCTCTGCCTATGATTTGGGAAAGCCCCTAAGAATAAGGTGTCTAAAACAGTGCCTGCCGATATATCTTATCAAAATACCCAGATTAAATGATTCCTCAAGGCTAAATATGTGTTAATAATGAATCGATTTAGCCCAGAAAAAGTCTACAGTCTTAATAAGCCCTTGTGAAGCCCTTATTTACTATCTTAATAAACATGGCTTACCGGATCCCATAGGGAAAATGACAGCTTCCAGCATTACATCGTCTTGTTAGAATGTGTCATACCTCAAGCAGCAAGAGACTGCTCACTGTTCCCCCAACTGAAGTTAATTCCTCTCAACAGTCCTGTGTGGAACAGCCATGGATTTTAGTAACGGTTGCTAAAATCATTTTCCTCATACAAACAGAAATCTTCATCTCTTTTCTGTTTCTGAGTAAATAGTACATACCAGCACTATTTTAAAATAACAAACTCTTGATTGAATAACAAAAACTACAGTTAAACACTAAAAAACTCTAAGCCATCTCCGTGGAGATGTTGCCTGTACAACGGCAAAGAGAATGACTGGGGTAGGCGGAGCCTAGGAGGGATCATGTGACCAGCTTTGCTGGGCTCTTTGCCATTTCCTGTTGGGGAAGAGAATATCCCACAAGTAAGGATGACGCCGTGGACCGGACACACCTATGTTGGAGAAACAAGATGTTACCGTAATTTGTTTTAAAATGTTAATGCTTGGCTTATATGTTCTCTATAGCAAGAGAACAGAAATATCTTGTAATGAAAAACTGTTTAGTGTCCCTTAAAAAAACAACAACAATCTCATCTATTTGACTGTAGAATTGTGTTGTTTGCAGGTATCCAGAACGCAGTATATGAATGCTCTCAGGACTTCGCACACCAACACTCAGTCTCCAGACAGTATAGAGCTGAAGATTCTTCCTAACAGCCAAACCCAGCTACTGAACAACAGGAACACAGAATCAGGTAGATCCTCTACAGAGCCTGGCTGGCTCAGATATAGCATACAATAAAAGTATAGAGGTTACCCACATGTGTACTTTATAATGAAGTTATTTCACAGCAGTTTTCAAGATAAACAATTATAGTCATGAAAGTCAAAACTAAACTTAAATTATTCAGAGCAATTTTAAGACTTTTTCAAATTTACTTTGTTCCTCTTGGTAGATTTTGTTGAAAAGCATACCTAGGTAGGCTGAGCAGCAATGCGCTACAAGGAGCTAGCTGTTGATTTGTGGCTACACCGATGCCTCTTGTCATTGGCTCATCAGATGTGTTCAGCTAGGTCCCAGTATTGCATGCTGCCTTGGAGCTGTCTTAAACTAGGTGTAAAGCATAGCATTGTACTGTTGCTTACATATAGCATTTTGCTTTACACATCAGACTGCTGGTCCCGAGCAGAACACACCACTGTTCCATTCAGCAGTGCTAGTCGCATGACTCGGAGGTGCAACTAGTGCCGCTGATTGAATCAGCAGCAGTTTTTGCTTGGGACCTACAGTGCTCTGTGGGTCCGAAACAGCACTGTTTAACTCCTTTGCTGGCGTTGAATGCACAGTAGTATAGGGTCGATAGTCTTAAAATGACATGTTCTAACTGTTATGGCCCTTTAGAGGTGAACGAGAGTGAAGGTTTGGTGTTTTTTTAGCTGTAGCACAGCACAGAGCCATAAAACTTTTTTCATAGGCTATGGTGATGACAAACATGTAGTGTGTAGATGCAAAGATTCTCTAATTTAACTTTGAAAAATAAAAATATAACACATACATTCAGCAGATATGAGATGGAGAAACATGCTGGGGCATTTGGTTCATATTTACATACTCTTAAAAGCCTTACCTAATTTTCGCAGGCATTCTTAAAACTATTTTAACCTTTTCTAACAGGACCCTTTTCACCTGTGAGGAGAACCCATTTTAAACATCAGTTTCAGAGCTTTTTCCTTGTTACCCGCACAAATCTTATGAGGTTTTATCTTGTCTTACCCAGCTAATACATAACATGTGAAACATCTTGTTCTCTTTTGGGACAACATTTCTTTATTCCTTTCTTAGAAAATGAAAGGTGGTTCCTGTTGGATGATCCTTCACTCTTAGTTCTTTCCACCTCAAGATGGACTTGACTAATCCCCTCCCCCACTTTTCCCTTACCTAATTTGGTAAGATTTTGTTGCTCTCCTGGCTGGCTACATTTTTTGAGGCAGGTTGGTGACCTCTTCCAGGTTTCCTCAGACTTTATTTTATATCTGACCAGCAAAATTGTCATCCACAATCTAGGTCGCCAAATGGGCAAGATGAAGAATGTGTCCATCGCAGGCGTTCTTGTAGATGAAATTTGAAAAGAAAGCTAGTCTGTCAAAAAGTATTTCTTTTGCAAGATGTACCGAGTCCACGGATTCATCCTAACTTGTGGGATATTGTCCTTCCTGACAGGAAGTAGCAAAGAGAGCACCACAGAAGAGCTGTCTATATAGCTCCCCCTTAACTCCACCCCCCCAGTCACTCTCTTTGCTGGCTCTAAGCAGGAAGGGTAAAGAGAAGAGGTGTTAAACTGTTAGTTTTATTTTATCTTCAATCAAGTGTTTGTTATTTTTAAATGGTACCGGTGTTGTACTATTTACTCTCAGGCAGGACATAGATGAAGATTTCTGCCTGGAGGAGGATGATCTTAGCATTTGTAACTAAGGTCCACTGCTGTTCCCACATGAGCTGAGGAGTACAGGAAATCTTCAGTGTGAGGAACGGTTTCTTGCTATACAGCAATGAGTTATGTTCAGTCATTTTTCCTGCAGAGACTGTGTTAACTCAGGCTGACAGTGTCCCCATTAGGGGAAGGGGAAACAGTAATCCTAGTGTTATCAGAGGTTTTTACTAGATTGCATAAAGGGTTAATTTTTTGTGGGCACTTGGTTTGTTATGTGAATTTGGGACAAACGTTTTTGTGTCTGGGAGTAACATTTTCTGTTTTATGGGACATTTGCTTGAGGGTTCTTTGGGGTTGTTTATAACCCACATGGCTTTCAGGCAGGGTTTGTTAGTTTTGTGTAGGCCCCAACAACATCGAGTGAGGTGGGCGCTGCCTACATTTACAAGCAGCAAGCAACTTCTCCTGAGGTCCTGAGAGTCTTCTGAGGGACTAATTGAAGCTTTAAACCCCATATTATCGCTTCCTAAGGGCAGGTAGGGCCACAGCAGAGCTGTGGCAAGGTGCTTTAGGGGTTTTTAACCGGTTTTAGACAATTATTAATCAGTTTTTCTCTTGTAAGGTGTATCCAGTCCACGGATCATCCATTACTTGTGGGATATTCTCATTCCCAACAGGAAGTTGCAAGAGGACACCCACAGCAGAGCTGTAATATAGCTCCTCCCTAACTGTCATAGCCAGTCATTCTCTTGCAACTCTCAACAAGCTAGGATGTTGTAGGAGAGAGTGGTTAAATATAGTTAGTTTATTTTCTTCAATCAAAAGTTTATTTTTAAATAGTACCGGAGTTGTGCTATTTTATCTCAGGCAGTAAATAGAAGAAGAATCTGCCTGAGGTTTCTATGATCTTAGCAGGTTGTAACTAAGATCCATTGCTATTCTCACATATGTCTGAGGGGATTACACAGATGAGGTAACTTCAGCGAGAGAATGGCGTGCAGTTTATTCTGCTATCATGTATGTGCAGTTATAATTTTTCTAGAGATGGAAAACACTAGAAAATGCTGCTGATACCGGATTAATGTAAGTTAAGCCTGAATACAGTGATTTAATAACGACTGGTATCATGCTTACTCTGAGGGGTAATACCCTTATGATATTGCAATATAAACGTTTGCTGGCATGATTAATCGTTTTTATATATGCATTGGTGATAAAACTTTATTGGGGCCTAGTTTTTTCCACATGGCTGGCTTAAATTTTGACTAGAAACAGTTTTACTGAGGCTTTCCACTGTTATAGTATAAAAGTTACAGTTGGTGCAGTTAAAATTACAAACTGTGACATCCAGCTTCCCTCAGGAGTCCCCTGTATGCTATAGGACATCTCTAAAGGGCTCAAAGGCTTTCCAAAGTCGTTTATTGGGGAAGGTAGGACCACAGCTTGCTGTGGCAGTTGGTTGTGACTGTTAAAAAACAAACAAAAAAAAAAGTCTATTTCGTTTTTTTTTTTTATCCGTTTTTTGAACTAAGGGGTTAATCATCCATTTGCAAGTGGATGCAATGCTATGCTAGCCTATTACATACACTGTAAAAATTTCGTTTGATTTACTGCATTTTTTCACTGTTTTTCAAATTCTGACAAAATTTGTTTCTCTTAAAGGCACAGTACCGTTTTTTATATTTGCTTGTTAACTTGATTTAAAGTGTTTTCCAAGCTTGCTAGTCTCATTGCTAGTCTGTATAAACATGTCTGACATAGAAGAAACTCCTTGTTCATTATGTTTAAAAGCCATGGTGGAACCCCTCTTAGAATGTGTTTCAAATGTACTGATTTCATTTTATGCAATAAAGATCATATTCTGTTTTTAAAAAAATTATCACCAGAGGAATCTGACGAGGGGAAAGTTATGCCGACTAACTCTCCCCACGTGTCAGACCCTTTGACTCCCGCCCAAGGGACTCCCGCTCAAATGGCGCCAAGTACATCTAGGGCGCCCATAGCGTTTACTTTGCAAGACATGGCGGCAGTCATGGATAATACACTGTCAGCGGTATTAGCCAGACTACCTGAACTTAGAGGTTAGCGAGATAGCTCTGGGGTGAGACAAAATGCAGAGCATACTGACGCTTTAAGAACCATGTCTGATACTGCCTCACAATATGCAGAAGCTGAGGAAGGAGAGCTTCAGTCAGTGGGTGATGTTAATGACTCAGGAAAGATACCTGATTCTAATATTTCTACATTTAAATTTAAGCTTGAACACCTCCGCGTGTTACTTAGGGAGGTTTTAGCTGCTCTGAATGACTGTGATACCATTACAGTGCCAGAGAAATTGTGTAAACTGTATAAATGCTTTGCAGTGCCGGAGTGTACTGATGTTTTTCCAATACCTAAAAGGTTTACAGAAATTATTAATAAGGAATGAGATAGACCAGGTGTGCCGTTCTCTTCCCCTCCTATTTTTAGAAAAATGTTTTCCAATAGACGCCACCACACGGGACTTATGGCAGACAGTCCCTAAGGTGGAGGGAGCAGTTTCTACTCTAGCAAAGCGTACTACTATCCCTGTCGAGGACAGTTGTGCTTTTTTAGAGCCAATGGATAAAAAATTAGGTTACCTTAAGAAAATATTTATTCAACAAGGTTTTATCCTACAGCCCATTGCATGCATTGCCCCTGTCGCTGCTGCTGCGGCGTACTGGTTTGAGTCTCTGGAAGAGGCTTTACAGGTAGAGACTCCATTGGATGACATACTTGGCAAACTTAGAGCACTTAAGCTAGCCAATTTATTTTATTTCTGATGCAATTGTTCATTTGAATAAACTAACGGCTAAGAATTCTGGTTTTGCTATACAGGCGCGCAGAGCGCTATGGCTTAAATCATGGTCAGCTGACGTGACTTTAAAATCTAAGCTACTTTACATTCCCTTCAAGGGGCAGACCCTATTCGGGCCTGGTTTGAAGGAGATTATTGCTGATATCACGGGAGGAAAAGGTTGTGCCCTTCCTCAGGACAGGTCCAAATCTAGGGCCAAACAGTCTAATTTTCGTGCCTTTCGAAACTTCAAGGCAGGTGCGGCATCAACTTCCTCTAATAATAAACAAGAGGGAACTTTTGCTCAATCCAAGACGGTCTGGAGACCAAACCACACCTGGAAAAAAGGTAAGCAGGTCAAAAAGCCTGCTGCTGCCTCTAAGACAGCATGAAGGAACGACCCCCTATCCGGTAACGGCTCTAGTAGGGGGCAGACTTTCACTCTTCGCCCAGGCGTGGGCAAGAGATGTTCAGGATCCCTGGGCGTTGGAAATTATATCCCAGGGATATCTTCTGGACTTCAAAGCTTCCCCCCAAAAGGGAGATTTCACCTTTCACAATTATCTGCAAACCAGATAAAGAGTGAGGCATTCTTACACTGTGTACGAGACCTCCTAGTTATGGGAGTGATCCATCCAGTTCCAAAGGAGGAAGAGGGTTTTCTCCAACATAGGTGTGTCCGGTCCACGGCGTCATCCTTACTTGTGGGATATTCTCTTCCCCAACAGGAAATGGCAAAGAGCCCAGCAAAGCTGGTCACATGATCCCTCCTAGGCTCCGCCTACCCCAGTCATTCTCTTTGCCGTTGTACAGGCAACATCTCCACGGAGATGGCTTAGAGTTTTTTAGTGTTTAACTGTAGTTTTTATTATTCAATCAAGAGTTTGTTATTTTGAAATAGTGCTGGTATGTACTATTTACTCAGAAACAGAAAAGAGATGAAGATTTCTGTTTGTATGAGGAAAATGATTTTAGCAACCGTCACTAAAATCCATGGCTGTTCCACACAGGACTGTTGAGAGCAATTAACTTCAGTTGGGGGAACAGTGAGCAGTCTCTTGCTGCTTGAGGTATGACACATTCTAACAAGACGATGTAATGCTGGAAGCTGTCATTTTCCCTCTGGGATCCGGTAAGCCATGTTTATTACGATTGTAAATAAGGGCTTCAAAAAGGGCTTATTAAGACTGTAGACTTTTTTTGGGCTAAATCGATTGATTATTAACACATATTTAGCCTTGAGGAATCATTTTATCTGGGTATTTTGATATAATAATATCGGCAGGCACTGTTTTAGACACCTTATTCTTTAGGGGCTTTCCCAAAGCATAGGCAGAGCCTCATTTTCGCGCCGGTGTTGCGCACTTGTTTTTGAGAGGCATGGCATGCAGTCGCATGTGAGAGGAGCTCTGATACTTAGAAAAGACTTTCTGAAGGCGTCATTTGGTATCGTATTCCCCTTGGGGCTTGGTTGGGTCTCAGCAAAGCAGATACCAGGGACTGTAAAGGGGTTAAAGTTCAAAACGGCTCCGGTTCCGTTATTTTAAGGGTTAAAGCTTCCAAATTTGGTGTGCAATACTTTTAAGGCTTTAAGACACTGTGGTGAAAATTTGGTGAATTTTGAACAATTCCTTCATGTTTTTTCGCATTTGCAGTAATAAAGTGTGTTCAGTTTAAAATTTAAAGTGACAGTAACGGTTTTATTTTAAAACGTTTTTTGTACTTGTTATCAAGTTTATGCCTGTTTAACATGTCTGAACTACCAGATAGACTGTGTTCTGAATGTGGGGAAGCCAGAATTCCTATTCATTTAAATAAATGTGATTTATGTGACAATGACAATGATGCCCAAGATGATTCCTCAAGTGAGGGGAGTAAGCATGGTACTGCATCATTCCCTCCTTCGTCTACACGAGTCTTGCCCACTCAGGAGGCCCCTAGTACATCTAGCGCGCCAATACTCCTTACTATGCAACAATTAACGGCTGTAATGGATAATTCTGTCAAAAACATTTTAGCCAAAATGAACACTTATCAGCGTAAGCGCGACTGCTCTGTTTTAGATACTGAAGAGCATGACGACGCTGATATTAATATTTCTGAAGGGCCCCTAACTCAGTCTGATGGGGCCAGGGAGGTTTTGTCTGAGGGAGAAATTACTGATTCAGGGAACATTTCTCAACAAGCTGAACCTGATGTGATTGCATTTAAATTTAAGTTGGAACATCTCCGCATTCTGCTTAAGGAGGTATTATCCACTCTGGATGATTGTGACAAGTTGGTCATCCCAGAGAAACTATGTAAAATGGACAAGTTCCTAGAGGTGCCGGGGCTCCCAGAAGCTTTTCCTATACCCAAGCGGGTGGCGGACATTGTTAATAAAGAATGGGAAAGGCCCGGTATTCCTTTCGTCCCTCCCCCCATATTTAAAAAATTGTTTCCTATGGTCGACCCCAGAAAGGACTTATGGCAGACAGTCCCCAAGGTCGAGGGAGCGGTTTCCACTTTAAACAAACGCACCACTATACCCATAGAGGATAGTTGTGCTTTCAAAGATCCTATGGATAAAAAATTAGAAGGTTTGCTTAAAAAGATGTTTGTTCAGCAGGGTTACCTTCTACAACCAATTTCATGCATTGTCCCTGTCGCTACAGCCGCATGTTTCTGGTTCGATGAGCTGATAAAGGCGGTCGACAGTGATTCTCCTCCTTATGAGGAGATTATGGACAGAATCAATGCTCTCAAATTGGCTAATTCTTTCACCCTAGACGCCACTTTGCAATTGGCTAGGTTAGCGGCTAAGAATTCTGGGTTTGCTATTGTGGCGCGCAGAGCGCTTTGGTTGAAATCTTGGTCGGCTGATGCGTCTTCCAAGAACAAGCTACTTAACATTCCTTTCAAGGGGAAAACGCTGTTTGGCCCTGACTTGAAAGAGATTATCTCGGATATCACTGGGGGTAAGGGCCACGCCCTTCCTCAGGATCGGCCTTTCAAGGCAAAAAATAAACCTAATTTTCGTCCCTTTCGTAGAAACGGACCAGCCCAAAGTGCTACGTCCTCTAAGCAAGAGGGTAATACTTCTCAAGCCAAGCCAGCTTGGAGACCAATGCAAGGCTGGAACAAGGGAAAGCAGGCCAAGAAACCTGCCACTGCTACCAAGACAGCATGAAATGTTGGCCCCCGATCCGGGACCGGATCTGGTGGGGGGCAGACTCTCTCTCTTCGCTCAGGCTTGGGCAAGAGATGTTCTGGATCCTTGGGCGCTAGAAATAGTCTCCCAAGGTTATCTTCTGGAATTCAAGGGACTTCCCCCAAGGGGGAGGTTCCACAGGTCTCAGTTGTCTTCAGACCACATAAAAAGACAGGCATTCTTACATTGTGTAGAAGACCTGTTAAAAATGGGAGTGATTCATCCCGTTCCATTAAGAGAACAAGGGATGGGGTTCTACTCCAATCTGTTTATAGTTCCCAAAAAAGAGGGAACGTTCAGACCAATCTTAGATCTCAAGATCTTAAACAAGTTTCTCAAGGTTCCATCGTTCAAGATGGAAACCATTCGAACTATTCTTCCTTCCATCCAGGAAGGTCAATTCATGACCACGGTGGATTTAAAGGATGCGTATCTACATATTCCTATCCACAAGGAACATCATCGGTTCCTGAGGTTCGCATTCCTGGACAAACATTACCAGTTCGTGGCGCTTCCTTTCGGATTAGCCACTGCTCCAAGGATTTTCACAAAGGTACTAGGGTCCCTTCTAGCTGTGCTAAGACCAAGGGGCATTGCTGTAGTACCTTACTTGGACGACATTCTGATTCAAGCGTCGTCCCTTCCTCAAGCAAAGGCTCACACGGACATTGTCCTGGCCTTTCTCAGATCTCACGGATGGAAAGTGAACGTGGAAAAGAGTTCTCTATCTCCGTCAACAAGGGTTCCCTTCTTGGGAACAATAATAGACTCCTTAGAAATGAGGATTTTTCTGACAGAGGCCAGAAAAACAAAACTTCTAGACTCTTGTCGGATACTTCATTCCGTTCCTCTTCCTTCCATAGCTCAGTGCATGGAAGTGATCGGGTTGATGGTAGCGGCAATGGACATAGTTCCTTTTGCACGCATTCATCTAAGACCATTACAACTGTGCATGCTCAGTCAGTGGAATGGGGACTATACAGACTTGTCTCCGAAGATACAAGTAAATCAGAGGACCAGAGACTCACTCCGTTGGTGGCTGTCCCTGGACAACCTGTCACGAGGGATGACATTCCGCAGACCAGAGTGGGTCATTGTCACGACCGACGCCAGTCTGATGGGCTGGGGCGCGGTCTGGGGATCCCTGAAAGCTCAGGGTCTTTGGTCTCGGGAAGAATCTCTTCTACCGATAAATATTCTGGAACTGAGAGCGATATTCAATGCTCTCAAGGCTTGGCCTCAGCTAGCGAGGGCCAAGTTCATACGGTTTCAATCAGACAACATGACAACTGTTGCGTACATCAACCATCAGGGGGGAACAAGGAGTTCCCTGGCGATGGAAGAAGTGACCAAAATCATTCTATGGGCGGAGTCTCACTCCTGCCACCTGTCTGCTATCCACATCCCAGGAGTGGAAAATTGGGAAGCGGATTTTCTGAGTCGTCAGACATTGCATCCGGGGGAGTGGGAACTCCATCCGGAAATCTTTGCCCAAGTCACTCAGCTGTGGGGCATTCCAGACATGGATCTGATGGCCTCTCGTCAGAACTTCAAAGTTCCTTGCTACGGGTCCAGATCCAGGGATCCCAAGGCGGCTCTAGTGGATGCACTAGCAGCACCTTGGACCTTCAAACTAGCTTATGTGTTCCCGCCGTTTCCTCTCATCCCCAGGCTGGTAGCCAGGATCAATCAGGAGAGGGCGTCGGTGATCTTGATAGCTCCTGCGTGGCCACGCAGGACTTGGTACGCAGATCTGGTGAATATGTCATCGGCTCCTCCTTGGAAGCTACCTTTGAGACGAGACCTTCTTGTTCAGGGTCCGTTCGAACATCCGAATCTGGTTTCACTCCAGCTGACTGCTTGGAGATTGAACGCTTGATCTTATCGAAGCGAGGATTCTCAGATTCTGTTATTGATACTCTTGTTCAGGCCAGAAAGCCTGTAACTAGAAAGATTTACCACAAAATTTGGAAAAAATATATCTGTTGGTGTGAATCTAAAGGATTCCCTTGGGACAAGGTTAAGATTCCTAGGATTCTATCCTTCCTTCAAGAAGGATTGGAAAAAGGATTATCTGCAAGTTCCCTGAAGGGACAGATTTCTGCCTTGTCTGTGTTACTTCACAAAAAGCTGGCCGCTGTGCCAGATGTTCAAGCCTTTGTTCAGGCTCTGGTTAGAATTAAGCCTGTTTACAAACCTTTGACTCCTCCTTGGAGTCTCAATTTAGTTCTTTCAGTTCTTCAGGGGGTTCCGTTTGAACCCTTGCATTCCGTTGATATTAAGTTATTATCTTGGAAAGTTTTGTTTTTAGTTGCAATTTCTTCTGCTAGAAGAGTTTCAGAATTATCTGCTCTGCAGTGTTCTCCTCCTTATCTGGTGTTCCATGCAGATAAGGTGGTTTTACGTACTAAACCTGGTTTTCTTCCAAAAGTTGTTTCTAACAAAAACATTAACCAGGAGATTATCGTACCTTCTCTGTGTCCGAAACCAGTTTCAAAGAAGGAACGTTTGTTGCACAATTTGGATGTTGTTCGCGCTCTAAAATTCTATTTAGATGCTACAAAGGATTTTAGACAAACATCTTCCTTGTTTGTTGTTTATTCCGGTAAAAGGAGAGGTCAAAAAGCAACTTCTACCTCTCTCTCTTTTTGGATTAAAAGCATCATCAGATTGGCTTACGAGACTGCCGGACGGCAGCCTCCCGAAAGAATCACAGCTCATTCCACTAGGGCTGTGGCTTCCACATGGGCCTTCAAGAACGAGGCTTCTGTTGATCAGATATGTAGGGCAGCGACTTGGTCTTCACTGCACACTTTTACCAAATTTTACAAGTTTGATACTTTTGCTTCTTCTGAGGCTATTTTTGGGAGAAAGGTTTTGCAAGCCGTGGTGCCTTCCATTTAGGTGACCTGATTTGCTCCCTCCCTTCATCCGTGTCCTAAAGCTTTGGTATTGGTTCCCACAAGTAAAGATGACGCCGTGGACCGGACACACCTATGTTGGAGAAAACAGAATTTGTTTACCTGATAAATTAATTTCTCCAACGGTGTGTCCGGTCCACGGCCCGCCCTGGTTTTTTTAATCAGGTCTGATAATTTATTTTCTTTAACTACAGTCACCACGGTACCATATGGTTTCTCCTATGCAAATATTCCTCCTTAACGTCGGTCGAATGACTGGGGTAGGCGGAGCCTAGGAGGGATCATGTGACCAGCTTTGCTGGGCTCTTTGCCATTTCCTGTTGGGGAAGAGAATATCCCACAAGTAAGGATGACGCCGTGGACCGGACACACCGTTGGAGAAAGTAATTTATCAGGTAAACATAAATTCTGTTTTTACTCAAATCTGTTTGTGGTTCCCAAAGAAGAGGGAACCTTCAGACCGATTTTGGATCTAAAGATCTTAAACAAATTCCTCAAAGTTCCGTCGTTCAAGATGGAAACTATTCGTACCATCCTACCACTGATCCAGGAGGGTCAATATATGACTACAGTGGATCTAAAGGATGCTTATCTTCACATTCCAGTACACAAAGATCATCATCGGTTTCTCAGGTTTGCCTTTCAAGACAGGCATTACCAGTTGTAGCTCTTCCCTTTGGATTAGCTACAGCCCCAAGAATCTTTACAAAGGTTCTAGGGTCGCTTTTGGCGGTCCTAAGGCCGCAGGGCATAGCAGTAGCCCCTTATTTAGACGACATCTTGATACAGGCGTCAAACTTCCAAATTGCCAAGTCTCATACGGACGTAGTGCTGGCATTTCTGAGGTCGCATGGGTGGAAAGTGAACGAGGAAAAGTGTTCTCTATCCCCACTCACAAGAGTTTCCTTTCTAGGGACTCTGATAGATTCTGTAGAAATTAAAATTTACCTTGACGGAGTCCAGGTTATCAAAGCTTCTAAATTCCTGTCGGGTTCTTTATTCCATTCTGCTCCCTTTGGTGGCTCAGTGTATGGAAGTAATCGGCTTAATGGTAGCGGCAATGGACATAGTGCCGTTTGCACGCTTACATCTCAGACCGCTGCAACTATGCAGGCTCAGTCAGTGGAGCGGGGATTACACAGATTTGGCCCCTCAACTGAATCTGGACCAAGAGACCAGGGATCCTCTTCCCTGGTGGCTATCTCTGGTCCATCTGTCCAAAGGTATGACCTTCGCAGGCCAGATTGGACTATTGTAACAACAAATGCCAGCCTTCTAGGTTGGGGTGCAGTCTGGAACTCCCTGAAGGCTCAGGGATCGTGGACTCAGGAGGAATCTCTCCTTCCAATAAATATTCTGGAACTAAGAGCGATATTCAAGGCTCTTCAGGTTTGGCCTCAGTTAGCAACTCTGAGGTACATCAGATTTCAGTCGGTCAACATCACGACTGTAGCTTACATCAACCATCGAGGGGGAACAAGAAGTTCCCTAGAGATGTTAGAAGTTTCAAAAATAATTCACTGGGCAGAGATTCACTCTTGCCACCTATCAGCTATCCATATCTCAGGTGTAGAGCACTGGGAGGCGGATTTTCTAAGTCATCAGACTTTTCATCCGGGAGAGTGGGAACTCCATCCGGAGGTATTTGCACAACTGATTCTCCGTTGGGGCAAACCAGAACTGGATCTCATGGCGTCTCGCCAGAACGCCAAGCTTCCGTGTTACGGATCCAGGTCCAGGGATCCCAAGGCGACACTGATAGATACTCTAGCAGCGCCCTGGTCTTTCAACCTGGCTTATGTGTTTCCACCGTTTCCTCTGCTCCCTCGACTGATTGCCAAGATCAAGCAGGAGAGAGCATCGGTGATTCTGATAGCACCTGCGTGGCCACGCAGGACCTGGTATGCAGATCTAGTGGACATGTCATCCTTTCCACCATGGTCTCTGCCTCTGAGACAGGACCTTATACTTCAGGGTCCTTTCAACCATCCAAATCTAATTTCTCTGAGGCTGACTGCCTGGAGATTGAATGCTTGATTTTATCAAAGCGTGGCTTCTCCGAGTCAGTTATTGATACCTTAATACAGGCACGAAAGCCTGTCACCAGGAAAATTTACCATAAGGTATGGTGTAGATATCTTTATTGGTGTGAATCCAAGGGTTACTCATGGAGTAAGGTCAGGATTCCTAGGATTTTATCTTTTCTCCAAGAAGGTTTGGAAAAAGGATTGTCAGCTAGTTTCTTAAAGGGACAGATTTTTGCTCTGTCTATTCTTTTGCACTAGCGTCTAGCAGATGTTCCAGATGTTCAGGCATTTTGTCAGGCTTTAGTTTGAATCAAGCCTGTGTTTAAACCTGTTGCTCCACCATGGAGCTTAAACTTGGTTCTTAAGGTTCTTCAAGGAGTTCCGTTTGAACCTCTTCATTCCATAGATATCAAACTTTTATCTTGGAAAGTTCTTTTTTTTTTTTTTGGTAGCTATTTCCTCGGCTCGTAGAGTCTCTGAGCTATCTGCCTTACAATGTGATTCTCCTTATCTGATTTTTCATACGGATAAGGTAGTCCTGCGTACCAAACCTGGGTTCTTACCTAAGGTGGTATCTAACAAGAATATCAATCAAGAGATTGTGGTTCCATCCTTATGTTACACAATCTGGATGTGGTCTGTGCTTTAAAGTTTTACTTACAAGCTACTAAAGATTTTCGTCAAACATCTGCTTTGTTTGTTGTCTACTCTGGACAGAGGAGAGGTCAAAAGGCTTTGGCAACCTCTCTTTCTTTTTGGCTAAGAAGCTTAATCTGCTTAGCCTATGAGACTGCTGGACAGCAGCCTCCTGAAAGGATTACAGCTCATTCCACTAGAGCTGTGGCTTCCACTTGGGCCTTTAAAAATGAGGCTTCTGTTGAACAGATTTGCAAGGCGGCGACTTGGTCTTCGCTTCATACTTTTTCAAAATTTTACAAATTTGATAATTTTGCTTCTTCGGAGGCTATATTTGGGAGAGAGGTTTTACAGGCAGTGGTTCCTTCCATTTAAGTCCCTGCCTTGTCCCTCCCTTCATCCGTGTACTTAAGCTTTGGTATTGGTATCCCACAAGTAATGGATGATCCGTGGACTGGATACACCTTACAAGAGAAAACACAATTTATGCTTACCTGATAAATGTATTTCTCTTGTGGTGTATCCAGTCCACGGCCCGCCCTGTCATTTTAAGGCAGGTAATTTTTAAATTTAAACTACAGTAACTACTACACCCTATGGTTCCTCCTTTCTCGGCTTGTTTTCGGTCGAATGCCTGGCTATGACAGTTAGGGGAGGAGCTATATTACAGCTCTGCTGTGGATGTCCTCTTGCAACTTCCTGTTGGAAATGAGAATATCCCACAAGTAATGGATGATCCGTGGACTGGATACACCACAAGAGAAATAAATTTATCAGGTAAGCATAAATTGTCTTTTTTTCATTTGGGGGTCTATTGCTTTTTTACTTGTGGTGCAATCCTTCTAAAGCTTAGTGGGTACACTGTTAAAATTTCGGAATTTTTGAAGCAATTTTAACCTGTTATGCAGTTTGTGTATGCCTTTTTTTCTCTTAAAGGTACAGTACCGTTTTTGCAAATTGTGTTTTTTTCATTAAATTGTTTTCCAAGCTTGCTTGCTTCATTACTAGCCTGTTAAACATGTCTAACACTGAGGAAACTCATTGTTCAATTTGTTTAGAAGCCATTGTGGAACCCCCTCTAAGAATGTGTCCCAAATGTACTGATATGTCTATAAATTGCAAACAGCATATTTTGACTTATAAGAATTTGGCATTAAATGATTCTCAGACAGAAGGAAATCAGGTTTCGCCATCTAGTTCTCCCCAAGTGTCACAACCAGTTACGCCCGCACAAGCGACGCCAAGTACTTCTAGTGCATCTAATTCTTTCACCTTGCAAGATATGGCTTCAGTTATGAATACTACCCTCACAGAGGTTTTATCTAAACTGCCAGGGTTGCAAGGGAAGCGCAGTAGCTCTGGGTTAAGATTAAATGCTGAGCCTTCTGACGCTTTAGTAGCCGTATCCGATATTCCCTCACAATGTTCTGAGGTAGGGATGAGGGATTTGCTGTCTGAGGGAGAGATTTCTGATTTAGGAAAGATGTTCCCTCTGAAAGATTCAGATATGACGGCATTTAAATTTAAGCTAGAGCACCTCCGTTTATTGCTCAGGGAGGTTTTAGCTACTCTGGATGATTGTGACCCTATTGTCGTTCCAGAGAAATTGTGTAAAATTTACTAATATTTAGAGGTTCCTGTTTTTCCAGTCCCTAAGAGGATTTCGGACATTGTTACTAAGGAGTGGGATAGACCAGGTATTCCTTTCGCTCCCCCTCCTGTTTTTAAGAAAATGTTCCCTATTTCTGACACCATAAAGGACTCATGGCAGACGGTCCTTAAGGTGGAGGGAGCTATTTCTACTCTGGCTAAGCTTACAACTATACCTATTGAAGACAGTTGTGCTTTCATTGATCCTATGGATAAAAAGTTAGAGGGTCTCCTAAAGGGAGACTCCACTAGATGATATTTTGGACAGAATTAAGGCCCTTAAGTTGGCTAATTCTTTTATTACAGACGCCGCTTTTCATCTTGCTAAGTTAGCGGCAAAGAATTAAGTTTTTTGCCATTTTAGCGTGAAGATTGTTATGGCTTAAGTCCTGGTCAGCTGATGTGTCATCTAAATATAAGCTTTTGACCATCCCTTTCAAAGGTAAGACCCTATTCGGGCCTGCACTGAAAGAGATCATTTCAGACATCACTGGAGGGAAGGGTCATGCCCTCCCTCAAGATAAGTCAAATAAGACAAGGACCAAACAAAATAATTTTAGATCCTTTCGAAACTTCAAGGGTGGTCCCGCTTCCTCTTCCCCTGCTGCAAAGCAAGAGGGGAACTTTGCTCAATCCAAGCCAACCTGGAGACCTAACCAGGCTTGGAACAAGGGTAAACAGGCCAAAAAGCCTGCTGCTGCCACTAAGACAGCATGAAGGGGTAGCCCCTGATCCAGGACCGGATCAAGTAGGGGGCAGACTTTTTCTCTTTGCTCAGGCCTGGGCAAGAGACATTCAGGACTCCTGGGCCGTAGAAATTGTAACCCAGGGGTATCTCCTAGATTTCAAAGATTCACCTCCAAGGGGGAGATTCCATCTTTCTCAATTGTCTGTAAAAAAGACAAAAAGATAGACGTTCTTACGCTGTGTAGAAGACCTTTTTACCATGGGAGTGATCTGCCCAGTTCCGAAAACAGAACAGAGCAAGGTTTCTACTCCAATCTGTGGTTCCCAAAAAAGAGGGAACCTTCAGACCAATTCTAGATCTCAAGATCCTAAACCAATTCCTAAGAGTTCCATCCTTCAAGATGGGGACCATTCGGACTATTTTACCAATGATCCAGGAGGGTCAATATATGACTACCGTGGATCTAAAGGATGCGTATCTACACATTCCTATCCACAAAGATCATCACCATTTCTTCAGGTTTGCCTTTCTGGACAGGCATTACCAGTTTGTGGCTCTTCCCTTCCAGTTGGCCACTGCGCCAAGAATCTTCACAAGGGTGCTAGGGTCCCTTCTGGCGGTCCTAAGGCCGAGGGGCATAGCAGTGGCGCCTTATCTAGACGACATCTTAATTCAAGCATCGACTTTCCAACTTGCCAAGTCTCAAACGGACTTAGTGTTGGCCTTTCTAAGATTCCCATTCCTGGGAACTCTGATAGATTCGGTGGACATGTAAATATTTCTGACGGAGGTCAGGAAATGAAAGATTTTAACCACCTGCCGAGCTCTTCATTCCATTCCTCGGCCGTCAGTGGCTCAGTGTATGGAGGTAATCGGACTTATGGTAGCGGCAATGGACATAGTTCCGTTTGCTTGCTTGCATCTCAGACCACTGCAACTATGCATGCTCAAACAGTGGAATGGGGATTATGCAGATTTATCTCCTTAGATAAATCTGGTTCAAGAGACCAGAGACTCTTCTTTGGTGGTTGTCACAGGATCACCTGTCCAGGGTAATGTGTTTCCGCAGGCCAGCGTGGGTTATTGTGACGACGGACGCCAGCTTACTGGGCTGGGATGCAGTCTGGAATTTCCTGAAAGCACAGGGTTTGTGGACTCAGGAGGAGGCCCTCCTACCGATAAATATTCTGGAATTAAGAGCGATATTCAATGCTCTTCAGGCGTGGCCTCAGCTGGCTTCGGCCAGATTCATTAGGTTTGTCGGACAACATCACGACTGTAGCTTATATCAATCATCAGGGGGAACAAGGAGTTCCTTGGCGATGATAGAAGTTTCCAGGATAATCCGATGGGCAGAGGCTCACTCTTGCCATCTATCAGCGATCTATATCCCAGGGGTGGAGAACTGAGAGGCAGATTTTCTAAGTCAGACTTTTCATCCGGGGGAGTGGGAGCTCCATCCGGAGGTGTTTGCTCAACTGGTTCAGCTATGGGGCACACCAGAATTGGATCTGATGGCGTCTTGTCAGAACGCCAAACTTCCTTGTTACGGATCCAGGTCAAGGGATCCTCAGGCAGTACTGATAGATGCTCTAGCAGTACCCTGGTCGTTCAAACTGGCTTATGTGTTTCCACCATTCCCTCCCCAGAATCAAACAGGAGAGAGCTTCTGTGATTTTGATAGCACCTGCGTGACCACGCCGGACTTGGTATGCAGACTTGGTGGACATGTCATCTCTGCCACCATGGACTCTGCCACTGAGACGGGACCTTTTTGATTCAAGGTCCATTCAAGCATCCAAATCTAATTTCTCTGCAACTGACTGCTTGGAGATTGAACGCTTGATTTTATCAAAGCGGGGTTTCTCTGAGTCGGTCATAGATACCTTGATTCAGGCTCGAAAGCACGTCACCAGGAAGATCTATCATAAGATATGGCGTAAATATCTTTTTTGGTGCGAATCCAAAGGCTACTCATGGAGTAAGATCAGGATTCCTAGGATTTTGTCTTTTCTCCAAGAAGGATTGTAGAAAGGATTGCCCACTAGTTCCTTAAAGGAACAGATATCTGCTTTGTCTATTCTGTTGCACAACCGTCTGGTAGATGTCCCAGACGTTCGGGTTTTTTGTCAGGCTATAGTTAGAATTAAGCCTGTGTTTAAACCTGTTGCTCCTCCATGGAGTCTAAATATAGTTCTTAAAGTTCTTCAGGGGGTTCTGTTTGAACCTATGCATTCCATAGATGTTGAGCTTCTATCTTGGAAAGTTTTGTTTCTAGTTGCTATCTCTTCAGCTCGAAGAGTTTCTGAACTATCTGCATTACAATGTGACTCGCCATATCTTGTTTTCCATGCTGATAAGGTGGTTTTGCGTACCAAACCTGGGTTCCTCCCTAAGGTTGTTTCTAACAGGAATATCAATCAGGAAATTGTTGTTCCTTCTCTGTGTCCTAATCCTTCTTCTAAGAAGGAACGTCTGTTGCACAACTTGGATGTGGTTCGTGCCTTGTAGTTTTATTTGCAGGCAACCAAAGATTTTCGCCAATCGTCTTCTTTGTTGTCTATGCTGGAAAGCGTAGAGGTCAAAAGGCTACGGCTACCTCTCTTTCCTTTTGGCTGAAAAGCATCATCCGTTTGGCTTATGATACTGCTGGACAGCAGCCTCCTGAAAGAATTACAGCTCACTCCACTAGAGCGGTGGCTTCCACATGGGCTTTTAAAAATTATGCTTCTGTTGAACAGATTTGTAAGGCTGCGACTTGGTCTTCGCTTCATACCTTTTCCAAATTTGATACTTTTGCTTCTTCTGAAGATGTTTTTGGGAGAGAGGTTTTGCAAGCAGTGGTGACTTCAGTTTAGGTTCCTTTCTTGTCCCTCCCTTCATCCGTGTCCTAAAGCTTTGGTATTGGTATCCCACAAGTTAAGATGAATTCGTGGACTCGGTACATCTTGCAAAAGAAAACAAAATTTATGCTTACCTGATAAATTTCTTTCTTTTGCGATGTACCGAGTCAACGGCCCGCCCTGTCTATTCAAGGCAGATAGTATTTTTTATGTAAACTTCAGTCACCTCTGCACCTTATAGTTTCTCCTTTTCTTCTTTGGCCTTCAGTCGAATGACTGGGGGGTGGAGTTAAGGGGGGAGCTATATAGACAGCTCTGCTGTGGTGCTCTCTTTGCTACTTCCTGTCAGGAAGGACAATATCCCACAAGTTAGGATGAATCCGTGGACTCTGTACATCGCAAAAGAAAGAAATTTATCAGGTAAGCATAAATTTTGTTTCCTTTGCCTGTTCTTTACAGGAACATATTTGATCCAGATAAAAACAGATTCCAGCAAAATGGGGGGGGGGGGGCGGCAACTTGTCAGGGGCAGTATATACAAGAAAAATGGAATCTGGAAGAATCTACTTTTCCTTCAAACATTGTGGCATTGCAGCATTTTTTGAGAAAATCTGCATCGTCAATCTGTAAAGAAACTTAGACAACAAGACAGCAATTTTCTGTTTATCTTTTTTTTCGTGGGGGGGGGATAGTCAAGTGGTATACAAGGTCAGGTCAGGTCATTTGGGTTCAGTTATGCAGACAGTTTAACAGCAGTACATTGTCCTTCAAATCTGAACTATGAAGCAGCTAGCCTAAAGAGGCCTAGTCTGTCTGACAGAATGTCAATTCAATAAAATAACAGAAAAATTGTTGTCAGGTGTGGTTATGATAGTGTCTGACAGGAATTACTTATGGGGGTGGATGATTTTTCTCACGTGAAATTCAAACTTATTTATATTATCCTCACAATTTCTTTGATTACTTAACTACTGTGTAGGTTCATAGGGAAAGGCCATGGTAACTACTGCTCCGACAACTGCCAATAACTATCTTGGATGAATCCAAAATTCTTTACACATAAAAAATGTACTTAGTGCTCTTGTTTCTAAATGGTTAAGGTTACAACTAGGAATGTGCAAATATTTGGAATTCGTTTCACTAAGTGAAACAAATTCCAAAAATGGCCACTGTCTGCAGCATTTCATTAATTTTAGTGAGTGAAATTGCAAATCCAAATAATTCTTAATATTTACACATCCCTAGTTACAACAGCTTCAGTTTAGTCTAGGATGTCTCATCTAATTGGATGGTGCAATCTTTTCAATTTTTTGCATGATGATTTTCAGTAAGGTTTACATTTTAGCACTTTAAAAGTACTAGTTTCTTTTGTAAAATGATGATGATCCACATTCCATAACATATGGGATATATCCCCCCCACTAATAGGAGGTCAAGAACCCATATCAGAGCTTAAAATCCCTCCCATCGCTCTGCTTGTTGGCCTTGTAGGAGTTGGTTGAGAATAGAGGTTGTTCCAGCTACTTGCTTATGGATTACAAATCTTGAGCTTAGACCCATGTGAGACCCTGGGGAGTATCATTTACAAAGAAGACAGAAAGAAAGAAAAAAAAACACAGCAGCTGAATGATACAGGGACATAGGAATACCTTGTTATGTGCACAGTATTTCCCAAATGGGACTTCAGCCATAACTACCCTCAAGCGTTGCTGGGACTCATTCCTAGTCTCTCCCTGAGGGACTTGGGTATATCCTACTGCAATACTCAATACCTGCACTGGATGGATTTACACAGCCCAGAGGCTACTTGTAGGGGGTGACTTGGCTTGTTCTCCTCGTGACACACTTTTCTTCCTATCAGGTTCCTACCGGTCCTATCATTATTCTGAACATAGTCAGGGGAAGCCTGTGACCCTTTGCAGCCCTCTGGCAACTCTGGGGATACTTTTAGGGGCATTTTTGATAAGGTGTATAGCCCTTTAAGAAAACCACCATCTGCTTAGTGCAGTGAGCGATTCAGTAGAGGAAGCTCCGGTTATGCTGGGGAACATGGTGTTAGTAGTTTCTCCCTGAGTGACAGGTACTGGGCATAAACCCTCAAATTAATGTTTTTACTCCTGAAGTTAAAAATAACATGTACAAAATAGTGAGTTTGTTTTGTGTCTGTCCCCAGACGTAAATATGGTAATTTAACTCAGTCTCCTGAGGTAATGTGCAAAATAATTCTGGTGCTGACAACTTAAAGGCTCAGATTTCATAACTTCTTCTAGGCATGTGTTTTTTGCAAGGACCTCTCGGCAGCTATACACCTCAGCATATTCTTATGTTATCTACAGTGTTCCCAATTTATTATAATATGTGCAATTATATATTGTACTGAACATAATGACATATGGTTCCATTATCATTTCTTATAATTATCTGCACTGCTATTACTTGTTAATAAGTTAAAGGGACATGAAACCCCAAAAATTATTTCATGATTTAGAAAGAGCTTGCAATTTTAAACCGCTTTCTAATTTACTTCTATTATCTAATTTGCTTTATATCCTTTGCTGAAAAGCATATCTAGATAGGCTCAGTTGCTGATGATTGGTGGCTGCACATAAATGTCTTGTGTGATTGGCTCACCCATGTTTATTGCTATTTCTTTAACATAGGATAGCTAATGAATGAAGCGAATTACGTAATAGAAGTATATTGAAAAGTTGTTTAAGATTTTTTTCTCTACCTGAATCATAAAAGAAAAATCTTGGGTTTAGTGTCCCTTTAATAAAGGATTGTACTCCCATCATTGCCAGGGGATGTAAACAGATAGTTTATATTTTTTATGTTAGTCTGCATTTTATATACTGTTGTACATTGTATGCTCTTTGGAAGATTATTTGCAATAATGTACCTCATGTGGGTTATGTACACAATTATGGTTATCGTTAGAAGCTGTTTGTGTTCAGCAGCACACATAATGATATAACATAGGCAGAACTTCTGTCCCTGTAGATACGCAATTCATTATATGTCATATGCTATTAGTGCACATAATTCTAATGCCCCTCTAGGTATATACGTTTCATGCATTGTACTCTACATGTTTAATTCCAAATGCAGTTGTGCAGGATTTATCTGTATTTTTGGAACAACAATGGAGCTCCTTTAGATACCTATATTATGTGTAATTTATAGCTAGGCACCAAGCTTTTATCATGCAGACACTAAACATTGATTTCTAATTTATTTTTTCCTAGGAAGTTGGCTAAACTTCCTGAGGTTCAGAATTTTGTTCAGGCGTTAGAATTAGGCCAATTGTGACTCCTATTTCTCCACCCCGGAATCTGAATCTACTTTTCTCTGTGTATTACAAGGTTCTTCTTTTTAAACCAATGCATCCATTGATATCTACTATTATCATTCTTTTCAGAAAGGAGGGTTTCTGAGTTGTTAACCTTGTTTTGTGATTATCCATTTCTAATTATTCACACGGAGAAGGCTATACTTTATACCACATATCTAAGGAAACTGTCTTGCCTTCTTATTGTTTATACAAGAACACTCAATGGTAAACCGTTGTCTAGATTGAATGTCGATGCTTATGCTACAGAGTTGACAAATTGGAGGAAGACAAGATTGTCTGTTTTTCCACAGGGGACACAGTTTTTTTTCCTCCTTCAAAGATACAATTTTGCCTTGGATGTTCAAGTGTAGTGCTACAGACTTTGAGCTAAAAAAAGTGGTGACCCTAGAAGGATTCAGGGCTTATTCTACACAGGCAGTCTCAACCTCCAGGGCAGTAAAAACAAATTCATCAGTCTAGAAGACCCCAAACACTATTTCTTCTCAATACAATTACCTTCTGCAAAAATGATAAAATATAACAAATGTTTCTATGTAATAAGTTTATATTTTACAGCATATTAATTGCTTAGGTATTTTCTCCACACATGTTAAAATGAAACCTTTATGATTCCGACAAACTTAAACTTTCCAATTTACTTCTATTATTAAATTTGCTTCATTCTCTTGGTATCCTTTGTTGAAGTCGATGTAGGCTCTGGAATAGCAGTGCACTATTGAAAGCTAGCTGCTGATTGGTGGCTGCACATATATGCCTCATGTCATTGGCTTACCCGATGTGTTCAGCTAGCTCCCAGTAATGCATTGCTGCTCCTTTAAAAAATTATACCAAGAGAATGAAATTAAATTTCATAATAAAAGTAAATTGGAAAGTCGATTAAAATTGTATGCTTTCTCCGAATCATGAAAAACAAATTTGGGTTTCATGTCCCTTTTAAGCTTTCTGTCCCAGTCTGCCTTCCCTGACTTGTCTTTATTCATTGTATTTCTATATGCCACTATGGAAACAGCGCTTTACAAATAAAGATAACAATGATATTTACCAGTGTCTCATATTGATGATATTACTGTGGCATCCAGTTGCTGCAGGTACAAATTCCCAAATCCGAAATTCCAAAATGAAGATATTTTTTTAAATATAAAATGATTATTATAAATTACCATTTCCCCCAGTTAGTCACAATCTTCTCTGCCTGATTATTTGGTTTGGTTTTTGTGTTCTAAAATGCAAATGATAGCCTATATTTATTTGAAACCACTATTATCTTTTTGATGGTACTATGTATACAAAAGTATTAGAAATTATATAAAACTACCTTTAGGTTGCATGTGTAAGCTGCATTATAATATGTAAAAATGGTATAAATTCTATAAGAGAGGTTTTTTTTTACACTTGGTTCTCCTTTACAGATGCAAACTAGACCACTATCTTGAAATCCAAACCTTTTCAGCTCCTAAGCAGTTTGGAATAAAGGGTTTTGTACCTGTGTATTGTTTAGTCAATCCACTGTGGTCACATTATAACAGCTACTAAGATCATTCCATAAAGGCCACCAGTGTATGGCACAATTATGTATCTTGAACTGTTTAACCTTTTTACTATGGGATGGGCATGAAACTGGCTGTGAGTGAAGGTAGGTCATACTACAATATAAACAAGATGCAAATTGCCGAGGTTTGGTCCTATGGAAACTACCAGCAGCTATAGAAGAAGGGAAACTTGTCAGAACAGGGTACATTATTTTTATAACGTGGAGTCTTTCTCCAGAGACAGAATGTTCTTTACTTGTTAAGCATTTAGCAGTTTGTCCCCTTTTCCTGTTTGTGTTTAGTTTTTATGTCCAGTGAAGAGGTTAAACAAGTTTAATATTTTTTTTTTTTGTAATATAAATCAACAATTTCTTTCTAATGTCTTTTCTCTCATTTTCTCCCCCCCCCCCCCCCGACATCTCTCTTCCTCCCTCCCCCTCATTTCCAATATCTTCAATTTTACCCTACCTTTTCCAGCACTTCTAATCAATACATCAGTTACTGGCACAATTGAAAGTTTCAGCTAATAGCGCCTCGTACTGTATTATTACAGAGGTAAATATAAAGAAGTGTGTTGCATCTGTTGCTGCTTTTAAACCTACAGCCGCTTCATTTTAGTGCATGCTGCTTGGTCTGTACATAAAAACTATTTGCTTTGCTGGTCAGCATTTTCATACACAATATTCTACTTTCCCACCAAACGTTTCATTTTACAGATAATTTAACAACATGTTGCCTGCACAAGCACTAATACAATTGCTTGCTGTTTTGTATGTGTATTATTTTGCTGTTTCTGAGCAATAACCCCCTGCTTCAAATTGTACATTACAAATGGCTTACATCTGCAATAATGATGTATATATCCTTCAGTGGTAGTGTTTCTTCTTTTCAAGCTATGTGTTTAAATGTAAAAGGTTGCAGTATTTGGGCATATGTGTTCTATACAGAGAGGGTGCTATAAAGGGTTTTATCTTGAGACTAGTGAATATGGATATATAAATGTTTGCTAGCACTTCATAGAGCATTTTATGGCACAAAAAGGAAAGAACTGTTTAGTGGCCACACCAAACTGAACTCTTCAAGAAACCTAAAGGAAACAGGAGAAAACGACAGGTATACTTAAATAAGCCAAATGATAGTGTGTGCAAATAAACAAAACCAGGGTATATTTCAGTGATAGAAAAGTAGGCTAAGCCCATAGAGCAGAGCATGTTTAGTACACACCAATGAAGTTTTTCCATAAAGATGGAGCAGAGGCTTAAACGTCTGTGAGGGAAAAAAACGCTTTATTGGGTAAAATCGACCCTCTTTGACTAGAAAGGCTTAATAGGCGATACAGTAAGAAATGTCTAACTGTTTTTTCACTGTCATTTGTTTTCAGAAAAAAAGATGGATGAGGAAACCGAACCCAAGGTGCAGAATGCTGAATAGAAGAGGGCATTGAAAATCTCCATCTCCCTTTTTTAAAAAACAAAACATTGAACTTAACATAGGGGTTTGGGATTCACCCCATCCTGAAAGACTTGTTACTAATGCGGAGAGTTTGTGAAGCTCCTCAATGGGGCTGCTAGTTCACAGGTCCTCCACCAGTGCCATTGCTCGGTGCCATTTTTAGTGTAACTGTTTTTTTACAGATATTATTTAAACTGTTTTCTGGCTGTCCCTGGCAGGCCGGAGGGACCTCAATGCCTTCACTGTTGGTGCACTGCAGTCACAGAAGGGCGATAAGCAATCTTCGTCCTAAGCTGCAGTTGTTCTAGCAGCGCTCCTGGTAAGATGGTAGAGTTCTGCAAGGTGTAAAGGTGATGGAGTTATCATTTCATAGAAACTATAACCACACTGTTCTTTATTTCGCATTAAGAGAATCAGGGGTTGGGAGTTAAGATATCAAGGACTTTAGTGGAACAACATACCACCTCTCCCAATAAGTAAATTAATAAATAAGAGCAGACAAAGCATACAGGATGTTGCTTTAATCTTGTTCCCCTAGTATTGCTGATAGAGATAACAGCCATGATAAAAATGAACATAAATTAAATCAAATTTAAACTGGATGTGTAATCAGGCTTATTTAGTGTACTAGAGTTAAACTTTTTAAATGTGAAAAAGATGCAGATGAAATAAACATTAAATTAACTTCATAAAACGTTTAAATTGTTTGTTGACACTCACATAGCATGATCCAATGTATAATTATGTTGGGGAAAGGTCAATCACACCTGATGGAGCTAGATCAGCAGCAGTCAGGCCTCTGCCATCACGCATGTCTTCAAGAGTATTGTAGTGGTGTAACAGGAAGTGGTACATATTTCTTTGTCCACCCTCTGCAGCCTGCAGCCCAAAAGAAGAGAAAACACTTTGTGATATGGGAAAAAAGATCACACAGCACAATAATGAGGAGTAAACTACATTTAATGCAGGCAAATACTGGAAAATACCCATGAAACTGAGTTGCTGTCTTTGCCAGGAAAATATGAATATTAGAAGGCTCTTCAGGTATAATAAAAAAACAAAAACAAATACACACCCGATTGTGAACACAAACCACTGTGAATGCAATGAAGCAGTCTTAGACTTAATGCAGCACACTGCTTGAAAATTATTCCATATTTGAAGAAAAAAAAACATGGTTTTACTCGCCACAGTTGCCTTTATTTGATTATCTTGGCTCACCCCAAAAAGATGACTAGAAGAAAACCCAAATGCTGAAACCTCACTTTTTGATGGTTACAAGACTTTCTGTAACCTGCTTGTTTATGCTGTGCCTGCCAGGACAAACTGACTTAAAGATTGAAACACCAACTTTTCAGTTAGGTATTATACTTACCCACTTTCTGCTGTCTTCTTGCTTTTTTTATTATTATTCTGTCCTCCCGATTATATAAATTGAGACTAAGGGGTACATTTATCAAGCAGCGCATGCTGTAATCTACCCCCAAAATTTCAGGTCTGTCTGAAACTTAAGGTACAGCGGTCATAAGACCGCTGCTCCTTAATTTTTTCCACCACCTCTGAGGTGGCGGACAGCAATCATGCCGATCAGATACGATTGGGATGATTGACAACCGCTGCTAGTGGGCGAGTGGCTGTGAATGTGCAGGGGGCTGCATTGCACAATCATTTCACGGATCATGTCCGTCCGAGTTGTTAAATCTACTCCTTAGTTTTTAGTTTTATTGTTTCCCACCCATTCCCTATTTTGAGTTTTATTTTGGTCTCATTTTAATTAGTAATATACACTAAGCTTTGGAGGAGTATTTGTGTTTTACTTGCATGTTCACTGTAGGTTACTTTGGGGTGTCAGTGATATTAAAATAGGACTTTGGTGGAAGGTTGTATTGCACCTGACATCACTGGTAGATGTCCTTTTGCATGCGCCAGTTCTATTTAAAGTTATTTTCACTGAATATAAGCAGGATGAGGATGCTGAAGTATTTATATATCAGTATTCTATTCAATAATTGTATTATTTTATTTTGAAGACATCTACTGGTTTTGATCTATTCTTATGTTTTATTTGGTAAGGTTCGTCTTTGCCATTACAGATATTGCTGCTGTTCCTGTTATATACAACACATAGTTAAATGTATTTTAAAAAAACATTCTGCTGCAACAGTTATGAGATTTTAAACAAAAGGATATTGCAAGACTTTCTATTAGGAAAAACAAAATTTATGCATATCTGATAAATGTATTTCTTGACACGGTGAGTCCACGGATCATCTCTAATTACTATTGGGAATATCACTCCTGGCCAGCAGGAGGAGGCAAAGAGCACCACAGCAAAGCTGTTAAGTATCACCTCCCTTCCCTCCAACCCCAGTCATTCGACCGAAGGAAAAAGAGAGAAAGGAAGTAACACAAGGTGCAGAGGTGCCGGAGGTTTACAACACAAAAAATTGTCTAAATAAAACAGGGCGGGCCGTGGACTCACTGTGTCAAGAAATAAATAAATAAATCAGGTAAGCATAAATTTCTTTTTTTTATCTAATTACACAGTGAGTCCACGGATCATCTCTAATTACTATTGGGAATCAATATCCAAGCTAGAGGACACAGATGATAAGGAAGGGACAAGACAGGGAACCTAAACGGAAGGGACCACTACTTGAAGGACCTTTCTCCCAAAAGAAGCCGAGTCAAAAGTATCAAATTTATAGAATCTTGAAAAAATGTGTACAGAGGACCAAGTTGCAGCCTTGCAAATCTGTTCCACAGAAGCTTCATTTTTGAATGCCCAGGAAGAGGAAACAGCCCTGGTGGAATGAGCCGTGATTCTCTCAGGAGGCTGCTGTCCAGCAGTTTCATAGGCCAAACAAATTATACTATTCAGCCACAAAGAAAGAGAAGTAGCCGTAGCTTTCTGACCCTTGCGTTTCCCAGAGAAAACAACAAACAAAGCAGAAGACTGGCGAAAATCCTTAGTCGCCTGTAAATAGTATTTCAACGCACACAGCAGACGCTCTTTATGAGAAGGGTTAGGACACAAGGAAGGAACAACAATTTCTTGATTAATGTTCCTATCCGAAACCACTTTAGGGAGGAAACCTAACTTAGTATGCAGAACTACCTTATCCGAATGAAAAATAAGGTAAGGGGATTCACACTGCAACGCCGAGAGCTCTGAGACTCTACGAGCAGAAGACATTGCAAGAAGAAACAAAACTTTCCAAGATAACATCTTAATATCTAAGGAATGCATAGGCTCAAACGGAGCCTGCTGAAGAACTTTAAGAACCAGGTTAAGACTCCAGGGAGGAGTAACAGATTTGAACACAGGCCTGATTCTGACCAAGGCCTGACAGAAGGATTGTACATCTGGCATGTCCGCCAGACGCTTATGCAACTAAATAGATAAGGCAGAAATCTGACTGTTCAAAAAAGGTACTAGCAGTTAATCCCTTCTCCAGACCCTCCTGGAGAAAAGACAAAATCCTAGGAATCCGAACTCTACTCCACCAATACAGATATCTACGCCAGATCTTATAGTAAATCTTTCCGGTAACAGGTTTACGAGCCTGAATCATGGTCTCAATGACCGACTCAGAAAAAACATGCTTAGATCAAATTAAGCATTTAATCTCCAGGCAGTCAGCTTCAGAGAAACAAGATGTGGGTGAAGGAAGGGTCCTTGAAGTAGAAGGTCCTTCCTCAGTGGAAGTCTCCAAGGTGAGAGAGATGACATCTCCACTAGGTCTGCATACCAGATTTTGTGAGGCCACGCCGGTGCAATGAGGATCACCAATGCCCTCTCTTGTTTGATTCGAGCAATGACCCGAGGAAGGAGAGCGAAATGGAGGAAACAGGTATGCTAGACTGAAATTCCAAGGGACCGCCAGAGCATCTATCAGTACAGCCTGAGGATCCCTTAACCTCGACCCGTACCTCAGGAGCTTGGCATTCTGTTGAGATGCCATGAGATCCAGCTCCGGCTGCCCCCATTTGAGAATCAAGTTGGAAAAAACCTCCGGGTGGAGTTCCCACTCCCCCGGGTGAAAAGTCTGTCTGCTCAGAGAATCCGCTTCCCAATTGTCCACTCCTGGAATGTGGATCGCAGATAGACAGCAGTTGTGGGTCTCCGCCCACTGGATAATCCTGGATACCTCTGTCATGGCCAAGGAACTCAGAGTTTCCTCCCTGATGGTTGATGTAAGCCACTGAAGTTATGTTGTCCGACTGGAACCTGATAAACTGGGCTGAAACTGAGGCCAGGCCAGAAGAGCATTGAAGATTGCCCTCAGCTCTAGGATGATTATGGGAAGAACTGACTCCTCCCGAGTCTATATCCACTGAGCCTTTAGCGAGCCTCAGACTGCTCCCCATCCCAACAAGCTGACAGCCGTGGTCACAATCACCCAGGAAGGTCTGCGAAAGCAGGTTCCCTGGGAGAGATGTTCCTGAGATAACCACCAAGGATGATCCAGGTTTAAACGTGGAGACAGATCCGCATAATCCCCGTTCCATTGTTTGAGCATGCATAACTGCAGAGGTCTGAGGTGGAAACGGGCAAACGGAATGATGTCCATGGCAGCTACCATCAGACCAATTACCTCCATACATTGGGCCACTGATGGCTGAGGAGAGGACTGAAGGGCAAGACAAGAGTTGAAAATCTTTGTCTTTCTGACCTCTGTCAGAAATATCTTCATTGATAAGGAATCTATTGTAGTTCCCAAGAACACTACCCTTGTAGCTAGTATCAAGGCACTCTTTCCCAAATTCACCTTCCATCCGTGAAAACGCAGAGAAGATAACATCTCTGTGTGTGAGTTTGCTTGTTGAAAGGATGGCGCCTGGACCAGAATGTCATCCAGATAAGGTGCCACTGCAATGCCCTGCAGCCCGAGCACCGCCAACACGGCTCCCAGGACCTTTGAGAAAATTCTGGGAGCTGTGGCAAGGCCGAATGGAAGGGCCACAAACTAGAAGTGTTTGTCTAGAAAGGCGAACCTCAGAAACTTGTGATAATCCCTGTGGATGGGAACATGTAGGTTTGCATCCTTTAAATCTACCTTTGACATGAATTGACGCTCTTGAACCAATGGAAGAATGGAACAAATAGTTTCCATCTTGAAGGACAGTACTCTGAGGAACTTTAGACTTTTGAGATCTAAAATGAAAGTTCCCTCTCTTTTTTTTGAGAACCACGAAAAGATTAGAGTAGAATCCCAGACCCTGTTCCTGCATTGTATCAGGAACTGTCACTCCTAGGATGGAAAGGTCCCGGACACAGTGTAAGAACGCCTCTCTTTTTATCTGGTCTACAGATAATCTTGAGAGTAGAAATCTGCCCCCTGGGAGGAAAGGTATTGAACTCTAGTTTATATCTCTGGGACACAATGTCCACTGCCCAGGGATCCGGCACATCCCGAACCCAAGCCTGAGCGAAGAAAAAAACCCTGCCCCCAAGATCCGGTCCCGGATCGGGGGAAGACCCTTCATGCTGACTTTGAGTCACTAACGGGCTTCTTAGATTGCTTCCCCTTGTTCCAAGACTGGTTGGACCTCTAGGAAGGCTTGGACTGTTTCTGCTTGGCAGAGGAAGTTTTACCCTTGAAGTTTCGAAAGGAACAAAAATTACTCTGACGTCCCTTCTGCTTATTCCTATTATCCTGAGGGAGGAAATTACCCTTTTCTCCTGTAATGTCTGAAATAATTTCAGCCAAGCCCGGTCCAAACAAGGTCTTACCCTTGTAGGGGATCGCCAGAAGCTTAGACTTGGACGACACATCCACAGACCAAGATTTCATCCATAAAGCTCTGCGGGCCAGTACTGCAAAACCAGAAATCTTTGCTCCCAACTTAACAACTTGTAGGGAAGCGTCCGTAATAAAGGAATTGGCCAACTTAGAGCCTTGATCCTATTCTGGATCTCCTCAAGGGGAGAATCTGTCTGAATAGACTCAGACCACGCTTAAAACCACTATGCCGCCACACTGGTGATGGTAGCAATACACACCGCAGGTTGCCATTGTAAACCCTGGTGTACATACATCTTTTTAAGTAACCTTTCCAACTTCTTATCCATAGGATCATTAAAGGAATAGCTATCCTCTCTGGGAATAGTGGTTGTCTTAGCCAAAGTGGAAATTGCCCCTTTCACCTTGAGGACCGTCTGCCAAGACTCCTTGATAGAGTCAACTATTGAAACAATCTTAAAAATTAGGGATGGAGAAAAAGGGATACCAGGTCTCCCATTCTCGAGCAATAATCTCTGTAGCCCGGTCTGGAACCGTAAAAAACCTCCACCGTGGAAGGAACATCAAAGTATTTAACTTACTAGACTTCTTAGGGTTGACTACGACAGTCATAGCAGAGTCGTCCAAGGTGGCCAAAACCTCTTTAAGTAACAACCTGAGGTGTTCTAGCTTAAACCTGAAGGATACAACTTCAGCATCAGAGGAAGGAATTACACTGTCTGAGTCTGAGACTTCACCCTCAGATGCTACCAAAGTATCTTCCTCAGATTTCTGGGAAGGAACATTCAGACTAGCCACAACTGTGTCAGAAACCTTACTCATTGATTCCTTAGATTTCCTCTTGCACTTTCCCTGCAGCATGGGAAAAGCAGACAGTGCATCAGTTACCGCAGAAGATATGTGGACAGCAATGTCTTGCAACATAACTCCAACCGGAGTGTGAAAGGAAGCACTGCATGTGTAGACGATAAAGTTTGGGACACTTGAGGAGAAAGCTGCAGCATATTTTGAACAGGGGACCCCTGAACAGCATCCGCCTCAGCTAATGATGGCTCAGATTCAAAAAGTCTCTCCCTGTAATGTAATGTTCTTTCAATACAGGGATTGGGGGTTCCACATTAGAGTCAAAACACAAGCTACATGTAATGTTTTGCAGGGCCTCTTAATCCATTTTTACCCAATGTGCCAACAAAATAAACGCAACAGCTTTATTTAGGTTTGAAAAATAACGCCCACAAAAAAACATTACTGTCAGTTTAAACTTTAAAAGTGAAAATAATTTTCCTTTATTCCTTAACTACCGCCATGCAGCAATTCACTATAAACCTCAGACAGCCTCCTCACCTGAGCACTCCTTGCTGAGGTGCCTACCTGTCCTCCTGTGAACCGGATGAAACTGACTACGATCCGGACTCAAAATCTAGCTGTTCAAAATGGCTACGATATAAACACTCCTCTTTAAGCGAAGGCGCAGCCAAAATACCACTCCGGAATGAACAGGAAGTGCTCCGGAAAGGCGCGCAACACTAAATTGCCACCTCAGAAACCAGCCCTTCCTATTTGTGGGCGTTCCTAACTAGAAAAGAGACCGGCCGCCATTACTATCAATGCTGGAGCCTTTACACACAGTAAAACACACTGCCTCTGTCCCACAAAGTCTGGAATTAAACTAAATCTGAGCCTCTCCAAAAGAGACTATGTCCCAGTGCTTGCATACACTGCCTACTAAAATCCTATTAACCCCAAATAGGATTATTAGAGCTTAACGTCCCAAAAACAGATTTAACTGATAAAGTGCCATATTCTTTAAAGAAAATAAAACTAGACACCTGAAGATCAATCTGCCTGGCAGCAAGGCAGCTCACTTGGTATGAGAGGTCAACTCCCTCACATGGACCCGTGGAAAAGTTAGGAAACACTGAATAATCCTAATCAGGCTTTCAGGATAGGGCAGCAACAACTATTTGGGAGGCGCAGTGAGGATTATACTCCACAAGTTCTCAATTGCTTAAAAGCCACCACTGCTCTACTGAAGAGACTGACATGGACTACGGCTAAACCCCAGGAAGGAGCAGAACAAACTTGCTCTGCTTCAAAATAATAAAATCTTGATTGAAGAATCTTCTCTCAGACACCTAAACTTTACCACCTCCTTGCTTTTAACGTAGGCAAAGAGAATGACTGGGGGGAGGGAAGGGAGGTGATACTTAAAGGGACACTGAACCCAATTTTTGTTCTATCGTGATTCAGATAGAGCATGCAACTTTCTAATTTACTCCTATTATCAAATTCTTTTTATTCTCTTGGTATCTTTATTTGAAATGCAAGAATGTAAGTTTAGATGCCGGACCATTTTTGGTGAACACACTATGTTCTTGCCAGTGCACCAAATATAATGCAAAAATGCTTTTATGTAAAAATGAAATTAACATATACAGTTTTCACTATTATGTTCCTTTTAAAAAAAAAATGCCCCCTTAATGTAGGATCGTCACATTTAACAACCTGCAGTCCTTGCTCTGGGGAGAAGTACAACTTCCCTTACATCAAATTCTTGCCACTTAGAGAAATTGCAAAACCTTCACTGGTAAAGGTAGAGACGATGCCTAGTGGGAAAGAGACAAACCTACATAGCATAATAATTTAATAAAAGGTATTTATTGGGAGCAAGTGAACACAAATTAGTTGCAGAATGTGACAGTATGTGTGCAAAGTAAACAAACAAACAAAAAAAAAGCTCTAGTTTAGATCAAAGTTTTTACACAGACTAATGCATAACAGTGGATTTGACATTTTTCCCCCGAAAAATCTGTCTAAGAGATAGTGGTAGCTGAATAACACCCCTAATATAATAATAATATAAACTAATAAAACACTTGTTAATGTATAAGAGATTTTTAATAGGTTTACTTATATACGTTCTGATGACAGGGATGTCATTTCACTGAAATATCAGACGTTTCATTTTTAAATCCTGAGAGTGAGGTGGTTCAGTTGCTTAGAATAGATATATATGGAGAGAGAGAAAATGCAATTGATGCCCCCCATTCCAATCCAAATAGGAATTACTAATGGGAATTCAACTCCTGGCCACCAGGAGGAGGCAAAGAACACCCCAGCAGAGTTGTTAAAGGGATACTAAACCCAATTTTTTTTTCTTTCATGATTCAGATAGAGCATGCAATTTTAAGCAACTTTCTAATTTACGCCTATTAATTTCTTTGTTCTCTTGCTATCTTTATTTGAAAAAGAAGGCATCTACGCTAAGGAGACAGCCAGTATTTGGTTCAGAATTCCTGGACAGAATTTATCCACCAATCAGCAAAGACAACCCAGGTTGTGAACCAAAATGGGCTGGCTTCTAAACTTACTCTTACTTTTCAAATAAAGATAGCAAGAGAATTAAGAAAATTTATAATAGGAGTAAATTAGAAAGTTGCTTAAAATTGCATGCTCTATCCGAATCATGAAAGATAACATTTGGGTTCAAGAGTCCATGAGCTAGTGACGTATGGGATATACATTCCTACCAGGAGGGGGCAAAGTTTCCCAAACCTCAAAATGCCTATAAATACACCTCCCACCTCACTCATACCTCAATTTTACAAACTTTGCCTCCTTGTGGAGGTGGTGAAGTAAGTCGTGCTTGATATCTTCTGTATAAGGCGCTTCTAAGCATATTGAAGCCCAGTTCCTCTCTAAGTACAGTGTTTGTCTGAGGGATGTGAAGGAAGTATTGCCTGATGACATCATGTTTTCGCCTATGGAAAATCTATTCTAAGGCTCTCTGTAAATCGGTCGCAGGGATTCATCTGCTGCCTCCCTTTACAGATCAACATTATACTCCTCTACCATTACCTCTGCTGATTTGTTTCAGTACTGGTTTGGCTGTCTGCTATATGTGGATGGGTGTCTTCTGGTAAGTATATATTTTCTAAGACACTCTCAGCTATATTTGGCACTTTATATTTTGAAGTTTTTAATGTATATTGCATATATTTGCCATGAATCAGGTCTGTGTATTTCCCTTTGCAGTCCAACAGTTTCAGCAAGGAAATTATGTTTATGGGATATTTTAGGTATTTTTTTCTTATCTGGGGTTCCAGTTAGTTGTAACTTGGAGTCTGGCTGTTTTTTCTAAATTTTTGTGGGCTAATAGCCTCGCGATGACGCAAAATGCTACTCTTTATTGCGTCATTTTTGGTGCGAAGTCGCTTCTGTCGTGACGCGAGTCACATAATTTCTTGCGTCTTTATTGACGCAATTTTTTTGGTGCGAAGCCGCGTCTGTTATGATGCGAGTTGCGTCATTTCATTTGTTGGCTTTGGCGCCAAAAGTTTTTTCCTCTGCATTTGCGTAAACATTAAGTCTCTCCCTCTTTTGCTCACTGCTCTCATTTGTTTATAGAGAGCTATGATGTCTGCTTTTGAATTATTATTTTTTTATCATAAGCATTTTTTTCCCATTCCTGAAACTGCTATTTTGATGAAATTGGATATTTTGTTTAAATGTTTTTTCTTTTTTGTTACATTTTGCAAGATGTCTCAAACTGATCCTGCCTCTGATGTTACTGTAGGAACTAAGCTGCTTGAACACAATTTTACCAAAGCTAAGTGTGTTTGTTGTAAATTAGCTGATTTTACTTCTTCAGCTCAAATATGTGGCACTTGTTATGATAATTTATTACATGCTGATGAAGGCTATGACTGCTATTCCGCCTTCAAATAACCGTAAAAGGTCTTTTCAAATTTCTCATAAATCTGATGAAATTTGTATTGATCAACAGCATACTGAAGTATCTTCTGCTGATGATTTCTTTGGCTCAGATGATCCTGCTTCAGAGACTGAAATTGACAAATCTATTTTTCTTTTTAAGATTGAATATATTGGTTCTTTATTAAAGAAGTATTGTTTACTTTGGGTATTAAGGAATCTAGTCCTCTTGATAACAAAACTAGCAAATGTTTGAATTCTGTTTTTAAAACTTCTGAGGTTACTCCTGAAGTTTTTCCTATTCCAGTTGCTATCTCTAATATGATTACTAAAGCATGGTGCTTCTTTTAACCCTTCTTCTAGGTTTAAGAAGCTATATCCTTTACCTGTGGCCAATTTATAGGTTTGGGAAAGAGTCTCTAAGGTTGATGGGGCTATTTCCACTCTTGCCAAACATACTACTATTCCTATGGAAGATAGTACTTCTTTTAAGGATCCTTTAGATAGGAAGATTGAATCTTATCTTAGAAGAGCATATTTACATACTGGTTATTTTCTTAGACCTGCTATAAATATGGCTGATGTTGCTGCTGCTTCAACTTTTTGGTTGGACAGTTTAGCACAGCAGTTATCAGATCCTGAATTGTCTAGCATTGTTCTTTTACTTCAACATGCTAATCATTTCATTTGTGATGCTATATTTGATGTCATTAAGATTGATATTAAATCTATGTCTTCAGCTATTCTTACTAGAAGAGCTTTATGGCTTAAATCTTGGAATGCTGATATGGTGTCTAAATCTAGATTACTATCTCTATTGTTTCAGGGTAATAATTTATTTGGTTCTCAATTGGATTCTATTATCTCCACTATCACTGGGGGAAGGGGAGTTTTTCTGCCCCAAGATAACAAATCTAGGGGTAAGTTTAAAGCTCTTAATCGTTTTTGTTCCTTTCGTCAGAATAGAGAACAAAAGACCTCTCCTTCCCCTAAGGCCTCTGGCTCTAATTGGAGACCATCTCCGAATTGGAATAAATCCAAGCCTTATAAGAAATTAAATTCAGCCCCTAAGACTGCATGAAGGAGCAACCCTCAAACCGGTTTAACTGGTGAGGGGCAGATTGAAATTATTTCAAGACATTTGGACAGATTCTGCCCAAAATCAGTGGATTCGCCATATTGTTTCTCAAGGGTATCGAATAGGTTTCAGAATAAGACCTCCCATGAGAAGATTCTTTCTTTCTCATGTTCCAACCAACCCTGTGAAGGCTCAGGCTTTTTGGAAGTGTGTTTCAGACCTAGAGCTTTCAGGGGTGATTGTTTCAGTTCCTCAGCAGGAACAGGGTTTGGGTTTTTATTCAAATCAGTTCATTGTCCCAAAGAAAGAAGATTTGTTCAGACCAATTCTGGATCTGAAATTTTTAAATAGTTTTGTAAGGGTCCCAACTTTCAAGATGGTGACTATAAGGACTATTCTGCCTTTTGTTCAGCAAGGTCATTTCATGTCCACAATAAACTTACAGAACGCTTATCTTCATATTCTGATTCATCCAGACCACTATCGGTTTCTGAGATTCTCTTTTCTAGACAGGCATTACCAATTTGTCGCTCTTCCGTTTGGCCTAGCAACAGCTCCAAGAATCTTCTCGAAGATTCTCGTGCCCTTTTATCTGTAATCCGAGAGCAAGGTATTGTGGTGTTTCTTTATTTGGACGATATCTTGGTACTAGCTCAATCTTTTCATTTAGCAGAATCTCACATGAAACAACTAGTGTGGTTTCTTCAAAGACATGGTTGGAGGATCAATTTACAAAAGAGTTTCTTGATTCCTCAGACAAGGGTCACCTTTCTAGGTTTCCAGATAGATTCAGTGTCCATCACTCTTTCTCTGACAGACAAGAGATGAATGAAGTTGGTTTTAGCTTGTCTAAACCATCAGTCTCTATCATTCCCTTCAGTGGCCATGTGCATGGAAGTTTTAGGTCTCATGACTGCAGCATCGGATGCGATCCCCTTTGCTCGTTTTCATATGAGGCCTCTACAGCTTTGCATGTTGCACCAATGGTGCAGGGATTATACTCAGATTTCACAACTGATATACTTAAATCAGTAATGAAAGAAGTATCTGATACTTTCTTTGGCGGAATCTAATTCTTGTCAAATTTCTGCAATTCATATCCCTGTTGTAGACAATTGAGAAACGGATTATCTCAGCCATCAGACTTTACATCTGGGGGAGCGTTCTTTCCATCCAGATGTGTTTTTTCCTCTTGTACAGATGTGGGGTCTTCCAGAAATAGATCTGATGGCCTCTCTTCTAAACAAGAAGCTTCACAGGTACCTTTCCAGGTCCAAGGATCCTCAGGCGGAGATAGTGGATGCTTTAGCAGTTCCTTGGTTTTACCAACCTGCTTACATTTTTCCGCCTCTGGTTCTTCTTCCAAGGGTGTTTTCCAAGATCATAATGGAACAATCTTATGCATTTGTGATAGCACCTGCATGGCCTCACAGGTTTTGGTATGCAGATCTTGTCCGGATGTCCAGTTGCCAGCCTTGGCCACTTCCTTTAAGGCCAGACCTCCTGTCTCATGGGCTGTTTTTCCATCAGGATCTCAAATCTCTAAATTTGAAGGCATGGACATTGAATGCTTAGTCATAGAGGTTTCTCTGACACAGTGATTCGCACTATGATACAGGCTTGTAAGTCTGTTTCAAGGAAGATTTATCATCAGGTTTGGAAAACATATTTCATGGTGTTCCCCCCATAATTATTCTTGGTATTCTTTCAGAATTCCTAGGATTTCACAGTTTCTTCAGGATGGTTTGGATAAAGGGTTGTCTGCAAATATTTTGAAAGGACAAATTTCTGCTCTGTCTTATTTCATAGAAAGATTGCTAAGCTTCACCGTTTTGTTCAGGCCTTGACTCGTATCAAACCTTTTATTTAGTTTATTTCTCCTCCTTTGAGTATAAATTTGGTATTGAAGATTTCTTTCTAATGACACGGTGAGTCCACGGATCATCATTAATTACTTTTGGGAATATCACTCGTGACCAGCAGGAGGAGGCAAAGAGCACCACAGCGGAGCTGTTGAGTATCACTTCCCTTCCCACAAACCCCAGTCATTCTCTTTGCCTCTAGTGCAAGGAGGAGGTGATATTTTAGCCTCATGTCTCCCTGGGTGATGCTGTTTAGGCTATGCCACAGCTTTCTTCGCAAATGTCCCAAGCCTTGTTATGGCTTCACATGTAGTGCCCTGCGGTTCCTCAATCTCCTGGAGGAGTTATTTGCTTGCAGGATTGTCTGCCCAGGTATCATCTGGCATCCGTGGCTCTATCTGCTTTTCCTGTTTGAGGGAAATCACAAGAAGAAATTTAATGAATCAGTAAGGTCTCTGCTCCACTTGGTGCTACACATATTGCCCTTCTTATACTCCGTTGAAGAGGATAGTCGGTAGCATCTGAGGGTTAAAATTCTGATTTGGACAGTATAACTCCATCTGGTACTGAAGTAGTTATCCTCAGATTCAAGCCTGAACACCTTTGGGTATTATTTAGGAAGGGTTGGCTACTTGGTAGACTTAGACTTTCTTTTCTAGTAAGTTTTATATATACTAGAATTAATCTGTAAAACATTTTCTTGTTCTCGTTTGTACTAGGAGAATTTTCTCATGTATGGGAGAAGTCAAGGATTTCTTTTTCCCCATCTCCTGTCTGTAATAAGCTATCTCCTTATATATTATGGCACATGGTTTTTAAAGTAGGGGGACCATTGTTAGTCTGGCTTAGAGAGCTTCAATCCATATAATGGAAATACTCTTTTAAGGATGGAGGCTTTTATGGACAAGTGTGGCATCCTTTGGTGCGACGCGTTGTCTGATTCCATTTTGGAAGTCTTCCCCTTTGTCTTCCAAGCAGGAGCAGCTCAAGTCGTCTTGGATCGGGGGAAGTAATTAATCAGAACCGCGGATGTCCTAAGTCCCTAAAGGACTGTAGATACTGTATTCCAAGATTAGAGTTGGTATTCAACTCTTCCTCCCAGGAGCAGGTTCTTCCTCCCAAGATTATCTGTAGTCCAGATCAGAAGAGAGGCGGGCTCAAAATGTGTTCAGGATCGTCCTCCCTGGGAGTGATTGTTCCAGTTCCAGTTTAGGAACAGGGGTTAGCTTCTTTTCCATCCTGTTTCAAATACTTTTCTTCCAAATTTATACATGACATGTTTAAATTGGTTTCTCTGAGTACCGTCCTTCAAGATGGAGATTTGCTCCATTCTTGCTTGGTACAGGAGGGTCAGTTTATAACGGCCTTAGACCTAAAGGATGCGTACCCTCTGTTTCACATTCAAAGGGATCATCTCAGATTTCTGAGTTTTGCTTTCCGGCAAACTTTTTCAGTTTGTGTGCCGACATCGCTTTGCAACAGCTTTCAGAGTTTTCTCAAATTTTTCTGGTCGTGATTCGGTTCCGGGATTGCAGTGGCGTCCCTCCTGGACATCCTATGGGTTCAGGCGCCATCCTCTTACAAACAAGATCTCATTGGAGGTTTTTGTTGTCTTCGTTACAAGAATGGAAGTGGAGCTGGAAAAGAACACCCTTGTCCCAACTACATGGGTATTTTGCTTAGGAATTATTTTTGATCCTTTCAATGTAGTATTTTTCTGTCGGAGGTCAGGAAGGCCTAAATCCTTCCTCTTGCCTCCTTTTTTCTGTCCACTATTCAATCACAGTGACTCAATGTTTGATTCCATTTCAGAGTTTAGCAGCTCTGCATGCTCAGTCATTGGAATGGGGCTGTGGTGCTTTTAGTGGTATCTTGGCCTCAAGATTCACACTTTGGTGGCTTTACTAGCCGTTTGACCGTGGACACCAGCCTGCTGGGCTGGGGAGGTGTCTGGGACTCGTTGAGACCCACCGGGGAATTAGCTCAAATGGTAGAGCGCTCGCTTATTAGGCAAGAAGTAGCGGGATCGCTGTCCACATTCTAACGCAGGGACTTTGGTCCTGGGAGAAGTCTGCTCTCCCCTCTATAGTTTGGAGTTGATAACTATTTACAGTGCTCTGAGGGTTTGACCTCAGTTGTCTGTCGCCCTTTTTATCGGGTTCTAGTCAGACAACATAGTCTCTGTGGCTTTCTTCAACTTCCTAGAAGGAACTTTAGTTCCTTAGTCACATCGGAAGGGTTTTAGATTTTTTCTGGGGGTGGTGGTTCTCAGTTATTGTCCATTTGCCATCCACATTTCTGGAATGGACAATTGAGAAATGGAGGTGTTCTCCAGGTTATCTACCAAATGGGGGTTCCCAGATTTGGTTCTGATGGGTTCGTCTGAATTCCAAGTTCGGTTTGAGGTCGAGAGATCCTCAAGCCTTTCTGATAGATGCTCTGGCAGTTACTTGGATCTTCAGGTACATATCCTCCTCTGTTTATTCTCCTTTTGCGAGTCATTGTTTGAATCTAGTAGGAGAGAGCATTGGTTCTCTCCTAACTCCTGCGTCACCTCGCAGGATTTGGTAGGTGGATCTAATAGAGACGTTTTTATCTCTGTGAAAACTTCCTCTGTTTCAGGGGTCTTTCCTCCTTCCAAATATTGTTTTCTCTAAAGCTGACTGCTTGGAGATTGAACGTTTTGCTTTTAGCTAAGCGTGAATTTTAGGATCTGTTATTGAGACCACGATTCAGGCTTGTAATCTTATCGCTAGGAAGATTTACTATAGGATATGGCTGGATTATTATTATCATCATCAGGTATTATCAGGTATTTGTAGAGCGCCAACAGGTTCCACAGCGCTTTGAACATAGGTGGTATGTAAAAAACAATTACAGGGATCAAATGGGTAGAGGGTTCTGCCGAGAGTTGCACTGTTGTAGTTGGCTCTTATGAAGGTGAACTACAAACAGCTGGGTTTTAGGGGATAGCAGTGGAGATAGGAAGGTTAGTGTAGGTTAAAAGCGTCCCTGAATAGTAGACTCTTCAGGGAGCACTTTAAGCTTTTAAAAATAGGGGAGATTCTTGTGGAGCGAGGCAGAGAGTTCCATAAGATGGGAGCCAGTCTGGAGAAATCTTGTAGACGGGAATAAGAGGAGGTAACGAGATTAGGAGATCATGAGCAGAGGGGAGGGAGAGTATCTGGAGACAAGGTCTGAGATGTAGGGTGAGCAATGCAATTGAGGGCTTTGTGTGTCAGAGTGAGAATTTTGTGTTTAATCTTGGAGGCAAGAGGAAGCCAGGGTCGAATGACTGGGGTTTGTGGGAAGGGAAGTTATACTTAAAGGGACAGTCTAGGCCAAAATAAACTTTCATGATTCAGATAGAGCATGTAATTTTAAACAATTTTCCAATTTACTTTTATTACCAATTTTTCTTTGTTCTCTTGGTATTCTTAGTTGAAAGCTTAACCTAGGAGGTTCATATGCTAATTTCTAAGACCTTGAAGGCCACCTCTTTTCAGAATGCATTTTAACAGTTTTTCACCACTAGAGGGTGTTAGTTCATGTATTTCATATAGATAACACTGTGCTCGTGCACATGAAGTTATCTGGGAGCAGGCACTGATAGGCTAAACTGCAAGTCTGTCAAAAGAACTGAAATAAAGGGGCAGTTTGCAGAGGCTTAGATACAAGATAATCACAGAGGTTAAAAGTATATTAATATAACTGTGTTGGTTTTGCAAAACTGGGGAATGGGAAAGGGATTATCTATCTTTTAAAACAATAACAATTCTGGTGTAGACTGTCCCTTTAACAGATCTGCTGTGGTGCTCTTTGCCTCCTCCTGCTGGCCAGGAGTGATATTCCCATCAGTAATTAATGATGATCCGTGGACTCACCGTGTCAAGAAATACATTTATTTATCAGGTAAGCATAAATTTTGTTTTTACAGGCTTCTCCTTTTGAACCCATGTATTCTCTGGATATTAAATTACTTTCTTGGAAAGTGTTATTTATTTTGGCTCTCTCTTCTGCTAGAAGAGTTTCTGAATTGTCTGCTCTCTTGTGAGTCTCCTTATCTGATTTTCCATCAAGATTAGTCAAACATTTAAACGAAGTCCGCAAAACAGCTTTAACTTGTGAATTCTAACAACATTAATAGGGAAACTGTTGTTCCTTCGTCTCCGCCTCAGAGAATGACAGCTCATTCTACTAGTTCAGCTTCTTCGGAAGCATCCTTTGGTAGAAAGGTTCTTCAGACAGCTGTCTCAATTTGATTCTAGTGCCTTTGATTTGAGATTTTTGAAAACAATTTTTTTTTTGGGGGGGGGGGGCGATTTAATTTCTCATATATTGCCGTTTTTATTTTATCCCTCCCTCTCTAGTGACTCGTGAACTTACACATCTTGGGTATTATATCCCATACATCACTAGCTCATGGACTCCTGACACTTGTATGAAAGAAAACATAATTTATGTAAGAACTTACCTGATTTCTGTCATAGTGGCAAGAGTCCATGAGACCCACCCTATTTTTTTTTGTGGTTATTATTTTTTGTATAAAGCACATTATTTTTCCAGTTCCTCTTTTTGTTTGCTTTTTTTTTTTTTTTTTTACACCTCGCTACTTGGCTATACGTTAAACTGAGGTATGAGTGAGGTGGGAGGTGTATTTATAGGCATTTTAAGGTTTGGGAGACTTTGCCCCCTCCTGGTAGGAATGTATATCCCATATGTCACTAGCTTATGGACTCTTGACACTATGAAAAGTGAATTTATCAGGTAAATTGTTACATAGATTATGTTTTTGTATTTTTGGGCTATTTAAGTTCATAGATTTTTTTTTTTTTTTGCGAGTCATTTTCCAGCTATGGACTCTGATAAAGACTTAACTTTGTCCTTTGACAAATGCTTATATTGCTTGAAGGCTAAAAGAGCCACCTGTCTCTCAGGATACTACTGTCTGTGCCATGCCTCAGCTCTCTCCTCAAACGTCCCAAGCTTTAGCAGTTTCACAAGCAGTGCCCCCTGCGGTTCCTCTCAACCTTTTCCTAGAGCTGTATATTTACTAGGTGATTTTGCTGTGCAACTGACTTCTGCAGTTTCTGAAGCTTTGGGCGCCTTACCTATGGCTGGTAAGAGAAAAAGAAAATCTAAGCATCTCTTTTAAGATAGTAGAGTTCTGATTCCGCCTAGTCAGTCTTTCTCAGTTATATGAGGAGGATCACTCCTTGGTGGCCTCTGAGGGCGAGATCTCCGATTCTGAATCTGCTGTTGCTAGTACAGTCGACTCAGAGGTCAATTTTAGATTTAAGCTTGAACACCTCCGTTTACTTTTTGTCAGGGTTTTTTCCCTGTTATGTTTGCCATGTGCTGCTGGCAGCCATCTTACTCACCTCTCTTCCTGACTATGGTGCATTGTGGGGGATGCTGCTCATTTCCTGCACTTCCTTTTATGCCCAGACTGGTGTGCATCATCCGTGTGAGACAGGATGCAGTCTCAGAATTGTGATGTCATCACTTATTACTTAAAGGGCCTCTGTTCAGTATGCTTTGCCTTTGCGTTGTCTCAGACCTGTTTGTGAGAGTTCCTGTGTATTACCTGGCTGCCTGACATCCTTCCTGGTTCCTGATCCCTGGCTTGTTCCTGACTGCTGATTTCCTGATTCCGGCTCATCTGACTATTCGCTTTGGCTCCAGGCTCGGCTCGTCAGGTTTGACTACCAGCTCTGGTTTTGACTCCTGGCTTATTTGACTTGTGGACTTTTTTATTTTTTGCTATTAATAAAGGTGTGATTATTTTTGCACTTCTCGTCTCAGTCTGATTCCTGGCACCCTGACACTTTTAAAAGATGTTCTAGCTACTTTAGAGAACTCTGAGTCTACTGTTGTAGAGACCCCCCAAAAAAGCGAACAAACAGAGTATTTGATGTCAAACCTAAATCTGTGGAGGTATTTCCTATTCCAGATTGCATGTCTGACATATCTCAGGAATGGGAAAACCTGGGTGTTCCTTTTTCCCTGTCTCCTGTTGCTGACTCTGTGCTGGATCTTTGGCACACTGTTCCCAGAATAGAGGGCGCTATATCCATCCTAGCCAAGAGGACCACTATCCCCCTAGAGGATAGTTCCTCCTTTAAGGACCCTATAGATGGGAAACTGGAAGGTTACTTAAAAAAGATGTTCCTTCATCAGGGTTTACAATGGCAACCTGTTGCCAATATTGCTACAGTTGCTGGTGCGGCCTCTTATTGGTGCGACTCCTTCTCTGATCTAATTTTGGGGGAGAGTACAATAGCCGAGATCCAGTATAGGATCAAAGCTTTAAAGCTGGCTAATACCTTTATTTGCGATACCAGCATGCAAGTTTGTTTGGGAGCAAAGATTTCTAGCTTTCCCGTTCTTTCTCGCAGAGCCAAGTGGCTAAAGTCTTGGTCTGCTGATGTGACATCCAAGTTTAAGCTTCTGTCTTTGCCCTTTAAGGGCAAGACTTTATTTGGTCCAGGTCTGGCTGAAATCATTTCCACGGTTACTGGTGGAAAGGGGGCTTTTCTGCCTCAGGACAAAAAAGGGACAACCCAAGGTTCACCAGAATTCTAATTTTCGTTCCTTTCATAACTTCAAGGGACAAAAATCCTCCTCTTCTTCCAAACCTGAGCAAGCCAAGACCTCCTGGAGATCTAGCCAGCCTTAGACTCAGAGGAATGTTTCTTGGATTGTTTACTCTTATTCCAAGTCAGTCCTGGATCAGGTGGGGGCAGGCTTTCCGTCTTTCAGCAGGCTTGGATTCACGATGTCCCAGATCCTTGGGCAGTGCAGGTAGTCTCCCAGGGATACAGGATAGGATTCAAATCTTGACCTCACAGGGGCTGATTTCTCCTGTCAAGATTATCTGTAAACCAGGTAAAGAGAGAGGCTTTATTAAACTGTGTAAATGTTCTCGCTTCTCAATAAATTTCTCAGGGTTCCGTCCTTCAAAATGGAGACTATCCATTCTATCCTCCCTTTAGTGGGTCAGTTCATGACTACCATCGCCCTGAAGGACACATATCTTCGTGTTCCTATTCACAAGGAACATTTCCAATACCTTTGGTTTGCCTTTTTGGACAAACATTTTCAGTTTGTAGCCCTTCCCTTTGGCCTTGCCACCGCCCCTCAAGTTTTTACAAAGATTCTAGGGGCTCTTCTGGCAGTGACCAGAGCTCAGGGAATTGAGGTGGCTCCGTACCTGGACGATATCTTGGTTCAGGCGCCATCTTTTCATTTAGCAAGATCTCATACGGATTCTGTTGTCGATTCTCTGCTCCCACGGATGGAAGGTGAATCTGGCAAAGAGTTCCTTGGTACCAAACACCAGGGTATGTTTTTTTACGGGGACGATCATAGACTCAATCTCCATGAAGATTTTCTTGACGGAGGTCAGAAAATTCAAGCTTCTTGCTGCTTGTCTTTCACTTCAGTCCTCTGTACGTCAGTCATTGGCTCTGTGTATGGAAGTAATTGGTCTAATGGTGGCCTCCATAGACATTTATTCCTTTTGTTAGTTTGAAACCTCTACAGTTATTCATGCTCAGACAATGGAATGGAGATCACTCGGACCTCTCTCAGGATACTCCTGGACAACCAGACGAGAGATTCTGTCCTGGTGGCTCTCCCAGGATCATTTGTCCCAGTGCACATGCTTCCTGAGACCGTCTTGGGAGATTATGACCACGGATGCCAGCCTGTCGGCTGGGGAGCAGTTTGGGGTTCCTTAAAAGTTTAGGGTCTTTGGACTCAGGAGGAGTCTTCCCTCCCGATTAAATATCCTAGAGTTGAGAGCAATTTTCAGTGCTCTGACAGCTTGGCCTTGACTGAGTTTGGTTCGGTTTATCAGATTCTAATTGGAAAAAATAACTTTGGACTCTTGCTAATATGAAAGAAATGAATTTATCAGGTAAATTCTTACATAAAACAGAATTTATGTTTACCTGATAAATTACTTTCTCCAACGGTGTGTCCGGTCCACGGCGTCATCCTTACTTGTGGGATATTCTCTTCCCCAACAGGAAATGGCAAAGAGCCCAGCAAAGCTGGTCACATGATCCCTCCTAGGCTCCGCCTACCCCAGTCATTCGACCGACGTTAAGGAGGAATATTTGCATAGGAGAAACCATATGGTACCGTGGTGACTGTAGTTAAAGAAAATAATCAGACCTGATTAAAAAAACCAGGGCGGGCCGTGGACCGGACACACCGTTGGAGAAAGTAATTTATCAGGTAAACATAAATTCTGTTTTCTCCAACATAGGTGTGTCCGGTCCACGGCGTCATCCTTACTTGTGGGAACCAATACCAAAGCTTTAGGACACGGATGAAGGGAGGGAGCAAATCAGGTCACCTAAATGGAAGGCACCACGGCTTGCAAAACCTTTCTCCCAAAAATAGCCTCAGAAGAAGCAAAAGTATCAAACTTGTAAAATTTGGTAAAAGTGTGCAGTGAAGACCAAGTCGCTGCCCTACATATCTGATCAACAGAAGCCTCGTTCTTGAAGGCCCATGTGGAAGCCACAGCCCTAGTGGAATGAGCTGTGATTCTTTCGGGAGGCTGCCGTCCGGTAGTCTCGTAAGCCAATCTGATGATGCTTTTAATCCAAAAAGAGAGAGAGGTAGAAGTTGCTTTTTGACCTCTCCTTTTACCGGAATAAACAACAAACAAGGAAGATGTTTGTCTAAAATCCTTTGTAGCATCTAAATAGAATTTTAGAGCGCGAACAACATCCAAATTGTGCAACAAACGTTCCTTCTTTGAAACTGGTTTCGGACACAGAGAAGGTACGATAATCTCCTGGTTAATGTTTTTGTTAGAAACAACTTTTGGAAGAAAACCAGGTTTAGTACGTAAAACCACCTTATCTGCATGGAACACCAGATAAGGAGGAGAACACTGCAGAGCAGATAATTCTGAAACTCTTCTAGCAGAAGAAATTGCAACTAAAAACAAAACTTTCCAAGATAATAACTTAATATCAACGGAATGCAAGGGTTCAAACGGAACCCCCTGAAGAACTGAAAGAACTAAATTGAGACTCCAAGGAGGAGTCAAAGGTTTGTAAACAGGCTTAATTCTAACCAGAGCCTGAACAAAGGCTTGAACATCTGGCACAGCGGCCAGCTTTTTGTGAAGTAACACAGACAAGGCAGAAATCTGTCCCTTCAGGGAACTTGCAGATAATCCTTTTTCCAATCCTTCTTGAAGGAAGGATAGAATCCTAGGAATCTTAACCTTGTCCCAAGGGAATCCTTTAGATTCACACCAACAGATATATTTTTTCCAAATTTTGTGGTAAATCTTTCTAGTTACAGGCTTTCTGGCCTGAACAAGAGTATCGATAACAGAATCTGAGAATCCTCGCTTCGATAAGATCAAGCGTTCAATCTCCAAGCAGACAGCTGGAGTGAAACCAGATTCGGATGTTCGAACGGACCCTGAACAAGAAGGTCTCGTCTCAAAGGTAGCTTCCAAGGAGGAGCCGATGACATATTCACCAGATCTGCGTACCAAGTCCTGCGTGGCCACGCAGGAGCTATCAAGATCACCGACGCCCTCTCCTGATTGATCCTGGCTACCAGCCTGGGGATGAGAGGAAACGGCGGGAACACATAAGCTAGTTTGAAGGTCCAAGGTGCTACTAGTGCATCCACTAGAGCCGCCTTGGGATCCCTGGATCTGGACCCGTAGCAAGGAACTTTGAAGTTCTGACGAGAGGCCATCAGATCCATGTCTGGAATGCCCCACAGCTGAGTGACTTGGGCAAAGATTTCCGGATGGAGTTCCCACTCCCCCGGATGCAATGTCTGACGACTCAGAAAATCCGCTTCCCAATTTTCCACTCCTGGGATGTGGATAGCAGACAGGTGGCAGGAGTGAGACTCCGCCCATAGAATGATTTTGGTCACTTCTTCCATCGCCAGGGAACTCCTTGTTCCCCCCTGATGGTTGATGTACGCAACAGTTGTCATGTTGTCTGATTGAAACCGTATGAACTTGGCCCTCGCTAGCTGAGGCCAAGCCTTGAGAGCATTGAATATCGCTCTCAGTTCCAGAATATTTATCGGTAGAAGAGATTCTTCCCGAGACCAAAGACCCTGAGCTTTCAGGGATCCCCAGACCGCGCCCCAGCCCATCAGACTGGCGTCGGTCGTGACAATGACCCACTCTGGTCTGCGGAATGTCATCCCTCGTGACAGGTTGTCCAGGGACAGCCACCAACGGAGTGAGTCTCTGGTCCTCTGATTTACTTGTATCTTCGGAGACAAGTCTGTATAGTCCCCATTCCACTGACTGAGCATGCACAGTTGTAATGGTCTTAGATGAATGCGTGCAAAAGGAACTATGTCCATTGCCGCTACCATCAACCCGATCACTTCCATGCACTGAGCTATGGAAGGAAGAGGAACGGAATGAAGTATCCGACAAGAGTCTAGAAGTTTTGTTTTTCTGGCCTCTGTCAGAAAAATCCTCATTTCTAAGGAGTCTATTATTCTTCCCAAGAAGGGAACCCTTGTTGACGGAGATAGAGAACTCTTTTCCACGTTCACTTTCCATCCGTGAGATCTGAGAAAGGCCAGGACAATGTCCGTGTGAGCCTTTGCTTGAGGAAGGGACGACGCTTGAATCAGAATGTCGTCCAAGTAAGGTACTACAGCAATGCCCCTTGGTCTTAGCACAGCTAGAAGGGACCCTAGTACCTTTGTGAAAATCCTTGGAGCAGTGGCTAATCCGAAAGGAAGCGCCACGAACTGGTAATGTTTGTCCAGGAATGCGAACCTCAGGAACCGATGATGTTCCTTGTGGATAGGAATATGTAGATACGCATCCTTTAAATCCACCGTGGTCATGAATTGACCTTCCTGGATGGAAGGAAGAATAGTTCGAATGGTTTCCATCTTGAACGATGGAACCTTGAGAAACTTGTTTAAGATCTTGAGATCTAAGATTGGTCTGAACGTTCCCTCTTTTTTGGGAACTATAAACAGATTGGAGTAGAACCCCATCCCTTGTTCTCTTAATGGAACGGGATGAATCACTCCCATTTTTAACAGGTCTTCTACACAATGTAAGAATGCCTGTCTTTTTATGTGGTCTGAAGACAACTGAGACCTGTGGAACCTCCCCCTTGGGGGAAGTCCCTTGAATTCCAGAAGATAACCTTGGGAGACTATTTCTAGCGCCCAAGGATCCAGAACATCTCTTGCCCAAGCCTGAGCGAAGAGAGAGAGTCTGCCCCCCACCAGATCCGGTCCCGGATCGGGGGCCAACATTTCATGCTGTCTTGGTAGCAGTGGCAGGTTTCTTGGCCTGCTTTCCCTTGTTCCAGCCTTGCATTGGTCTCCAAGCTGGCTTGGCTTGAGAAGTATTACCCTCTTGCTTAGAGGACGTAGCACTTTGGGCTGGTCCGTTTCTACGAAAGGGACGAAAATTAGGTTTATTTTTTGCCTTGAAAGGCCGATCCTGAGGAAGGGCGTGGCCCTTACCCCCAGTGATATCCGAGATAATCTCTTTCAAGTCAGGGCCAAACAGCGTTTTCCCCTTGAAAGGAATGTTAAGTAGCTTGTTCTTGGAAGACGCATCAGCCGACCAAGATTTCAACCAAAGCGCTCTGCGCGCCACAATAGCAAACCCAGAATTCTTAGCCGCTAACCTAGCCAATTGCAAAGTGGCGTCTAGGGTGAAAGAATTAGCCAATTTGAGAGCATTGATTCTGTCCATAATCTCCTCATAAGGAGGAGAATCACTGTCGACCGCCTTTATCAGCTCATCGAACCAGAAACATGCGGCTGTAGCGACAGGGACAATGCATGAAATTGGTTGTAGAAGGTAACCCTGCTGAACAAACATCTTTTTAAGCAAACCTTCTAATTTTTTATCCATAGGATCTTTGAAAGCACAACTATCCTCTATGGGTATAGTGGTGCGTTTGTTTAAAGTGGAAACCGCTCCCTCGACCTTGGGGACTGTCTGCCATAAGTCCTTTCTGGGGTCGACCATAGGAAACAATTTTTTAAATATGGGGGGAGGGACGAAAGGAATACCGGGCCTTTCCCATTCTTTATTAACAATGTCCGCCACCCGCTTGGGTATAGGAAAAGCTTCTGGGAGCCCCGGCACCTCTAGGAACTTGTCCATTTTACATAGTTTCTCTGGGATGACCAACTTGTCACAATCATCCAGAGTGGATAATACCTCCTTAAGCAGAATGCGGAGATGTTCCAACTTAAATTTAAATGCAATCACATCAGGTTCAGCTTGTTGAGAAATGTTCCCTGAATCAGTAATTTCTCCCTCAGACAAAACCTCCCTGGCCCCATCAGACTGAGTTAGGGGCCCTTCAGAAATATTAATATCAGCGTCGTCATGCTCTTCAGTATCTAAAACAGAGCAGTCGCGCTTACGCTGATAAGTGTTCATTTTGGCTAAAATGTTTTTGACAGAATTATCCATTACAGCCGTTAATTGTTGCATAGTAAGGAGTATTGGCGCGCTAGATGTACTAGGGGCCTCCTGAGTGGGCAAGACTCGTGTAGACGAAGGAGGGAATGATGCAGTACCATGCTTACTCCCCTCACTTGAGGAATCATCTTGGGCATCATTGTCATTGTCACATAAATCACATTTATTTAAATGAATAGGAATTCTGGCTTCCCCACATTCAGAACACAGTCTATCTGGTAGTTCAGACATGTTAAACAGGCATAAACTTGATAACAAGTACAAAAAACGTTTTAAAATAAAACCGTTACTGTCACTTTAAATTTTAAACTGAACACACTTTATTACTGCAAATGCGAAAAAACATGAAGGAATTGTTCAAAATTCACCAAATTTTCACCACAGTGTCTTAAAGCCTTAAAAGTATTGCACACCAAATTTGTAAGCTTTAACCCTTAAAATAACGGAACCGGAGCCGTTTTGAACTTTAACCCCTTTACAGTCCCTGGTATCTGCTTTGCTGAGACCCAACCAAGCCCCAAGGGGAATACGATACCAAATGACGCCTTCAGAAAGTCTTTTCTAAGTATCAGAGCTCCTCTCACATGCGACTGCATGCCATGCCTCTCAAAAACAAGTGCGCAACACCGGCGCGAAAATGAGGCTCTGCCTATGCTTTGGGAAAGCCCCTAAAGAATAAGGTGTCTAAAACAGTGCCTGCCGATATTATTATATCAAAATACCCAGATAAAATGATTCCTCAAGGCTAAATATGTGTTAATAATCAATCGATTTAGCCCAAAAAAAGTCTACAGTCTTAATAAGCCCTTTTTGAAGCCCTTATTTACGATCGTAATAAACATGGCTTACCGGATCCCAGAGGGAAAATGACAGCTTCCAGCATTACATCGTCTTGTTAGAATGTGTCATACCTCAAGCAGCAAGAGACTGCTCACTGTTCCCCCAACTGAAGTTAATTGCTCTCAACAGTCCTGTGTGGAACAGCCATGGATTTTAGTGACGGTTGCTAAAATCATTTTCCTCATACAAACAGAAATCTTCATCTCTTTTCTGTTTCTGAGTAAATAGTACATACCAGCACTATTTCAAAATAACAAACTCTTGATTGAATAATAAAAACTACAGTTAAACACTAAAAAACTCTAAGCCATCTCCGTGGAGATGTTGCCTGTACAACGGCAAAGAGAATGACTGGGGTAGGCGGAGCCTAGGAGGGATCATGTGACCAGCTTTGCTGGGCTCTTTGCCATTTCCTGTTGGGGAAGAGAATATCCCACAAGTAAGGATGACGCCGTGGACCGGACACACCTATGTTGGAGAAATTATGTTTTTGTGTGTGCAGTAAAAGTTTGATGCTAGGGATAGCCAAGTGATGGACACCGAGAAAATTAGAACAAAGAATGCGCCATGTTTTGTGGCCCCAGAAAAAAGAATTTAAAACGAGTGCTTTGCAAATTTCTGTTGGGCGAGCAAAAAATATATACACATCATTTAGGGTATATGGTGTCAAGATTTTATATTCTGACCCTACAAAATGTTAAATTACTGAATTCTCAAAGTGTTAGCTGCAAATTGGTGTTTTATTATTTTAATGTGCCAACAGGCAAGGCAGACTAGAACAAAGGGATTAGATGGCCCTGATACCTAAACAGTTTACCATTTAACTGATAATCTGGTACCACATGGGGAGTCAAAAATAATTCTAAAGCTAAAACATGTTGTATATTAAATAACAAAGCCTTGATCTGATTTTCAGCTATAGATGCACATTTTGACTTCATAAATTTCCCTTTTTTCTCTTTCTGACCATCACCTCCTCCCTTGCAACATCATAGCACCTCCTACTCCATCCTAACCCTCACACCAAACCCTACATAAGCATTAATTTACTAGATCAGCAACATCTTCAAACTCTCTCAAATCTCTGCTCTCTTCTATCTCCTCCTTTTCGTGCCCTGACCAATCTGTCACTACAACTCCAGTTTTACATTAGTCCTTGAGAACTTGGCATCTCCTACCATTGCTCGAAAATCAGGCACTCATCCTCAGCCCTGGCATACTCCTCTGACACACTACCTACACAGATGTTCCCGCACTGCTGAGTGACATTGGAGAAAATCTTGGTGTTCAGCTGACTTTTTTCACTACAAGTTCATCTTGAACTCCTCTCTTTCCTTAACCTCTATAAGCAGGGTTACTTCTCCACTTTTAATAGCCTTCTCTACCCACTCCTCTTCCAGCTCAAGATTTTACCAGCCACATAAACAACAAAATTGATTCCATAAGAAATAAAATGATCTCTCAACATCCTACCAATCTCCAACTGTTCACAAACTTATAAAACCCACAAATTCAAATCTTGCCCTTGTTACTGAGAAAGAAATATATATGCTCATATCTTCCTCTCACCTCACTACCTGACCCCTAGATCCTATCCCCTCATATTTACTGCCCTCCCTCTCTCCTACTCCAATACTTACACATATTATCAATCTCTCCCTCAGTACTGGTATATTTGTATATTTCGCTCATCCCTTAAAACATACACTAGTCATAAAAAAACTCTCAATCTAACATCTTCATCCAACTTCTGCCCTATTTCCATACTCCCCCTTGTTTCAAAACTTAAATCATTTTTAATCTGGATTTTGCCCCCAACACTCCACAGAGACAGGTCATTAGTAACCTTAATCCCTTAGTGACCAGACCATTTTTCAATTTTCTTACCATTAAGGACCAGGGCTATTCTTACATTTCTCGGGTGTTTGTGTTTAGCTGTAATTTTCCTCTTACTCATTTACTGTACCCACACATATTATATACCATTTTTCTCCCCATTACATGGAATTTCTAAAGATACTATTATTTTCATATCATAATTTACTATAAAATTTTTTTTTATAAAATATGAAAATGGAAAAAAACACTTGTTTCTAACTTTGACCCCTAAAATCTGTTACACATCTATAACCACCAAAAAAACACCCATGCTAAATAGATTCTGTATTTTGTAATAATTTTTGAAATACCCAATGTTTACATGTTCTTTGCAAGTTAGAGGGCAATAAGTACAAGTAGCACTTTGCTATTTTTTTTTTTTTTTTTAAATTAGCGATAATTACATTGTAACACTGATATCTGTCAGGAATCCCTGAATAATCCTTCACATATTTTATATATTTTTTAGTAGACATACCAAAATGGGCCTAGATCAATATTTTGGGTTATTTCATGCCACCATTTCACCGCCAAATGCGATCAAATAAAAAAAATCATTAACTTATTTACAAACTTTTTCACTAACCTTAGGTTATTCACTGAAATTACAAGTCGCTTGTGCAATTATGGCACAAATGGTTGTAAATGCTTCTCTGGGATCCCCTTTGTTCAGAAATAGACATGTATGGATTTGGCATTGCTTTTTGGTAATTAGAAGGCCGCTAAATGCAGATGCGCACCACACTTTTATTATGCCCAACAGTGCAGGGCTAAATGCCGATGCGCACCACACTTTTATTATGCCCAACAGTGAAGGGGTTAATTAGGTAGTTTGTAGAGTTAATTTTAGCTTTAGTGTAGAGATCAGCCTCCCATCTGACACATCCCACCCCTAATCACTCTCAGACAGCTCTCTTCCCTCCCCAACCTCACAATTGTTATCACCATCGTAAATACTGGCAGAAAGTCTTGCCAGTATAAAAATTAAAGTTTTTTTGTTCTTTTAAATATATATATATATATATATATATATATATATATATATATATATATATATATATATATATATATATATATATATATAAATATAAAATATGGAGAGCACTCACAGGATTTTTTGCAATCCAAATAAATATTTATTTCCAAATGTTTACAAAGCCAAAAAAATGTCAACGGTTCGGCCCCAACTTGGACCTTTTTCAAGAAAAAAAATGTTCTGAAAGATATAAAACATACAATTGAGAATTCAAATGATTAGAATAACATACAACAAAACAAAAACTGAAATATAAAAATACAAAAACAGGGACATCCCTTTAATTAGCCTACCAATAAACTAAAAAAAGAAAAAAATTTAAATTGGTAAACCATACAAATGTGCATATAGAAACAAGGTACAATGATGGAACGGTATATTCAATCCATATGAGGAACACTGGGAAGAGACCCCCCTGAACCTTTTATAACCTAGGTAGGGAGCACATTACAAGAAAAGAGGGAACCAGCACTAACCACCGCAGAGCACAATCCAACCGAAAAACATCACATAGGACCACCAAAACTGCACACAATAAAGTATACAAACAACAAAAAACTCCCAGAACCCAAGGGTTACCAAAATAAAATAGATATACTGTGCAGATATATATGGGACAAATAAAGTACATAATTAACTCACTGATTCAGAAAAGGATGATGTCTATATAAATCCAAAATGCCCTAACAAGAGACTAAAACTAACCTACTAAAAGTGCAGGACAGAAGTCCTAGAGCAGTATTACCTATAGGAAATACCAGTGAAATACAACAAAGTATACCTAACTATGCTTACACATACAACTTCAGTGTGTAAAGAGAAAAAACAAAGTACCAAAGTGTTAAACACATCACAAGACCGCGTCCGGTGTGAAGACTATCACAATCAAAAACCAAAATATTGTTCACTGAACCAATCAATACAACCTACACATAACTCTAGTCTAGAGTATGTTTTTTCCGTAATTGGATAGCAGAGCCCACAAGGTGTGGATCATCCGGGTTCCTGGGTGTATATCTATGTCCGGTGGTTTGATTGTTATCTATGGCTATTAAGGCTTACTATTTGGGAGTACGACACGAGCGCCGGCTAGAGCTATGTTGCTCTCTAAAGAATTTGCACTTTGGTTTTATCGTTTGCTTTTTATGGTTTGATTTTTGGTCCGTTCTGATATCTGTTCAATTACTAGTTCTCATAGCTTTTTTTGTTTGGCCATTTGGCCCCCATGTATAAGTTTTTCGCTTGGGTCTATATTTCTAAGTGTAGTGTTATGTGTAGGTTGTATTGATTGGTTCAGTGAACAATATTTTGTTTTTTGATTGTGATGGTCTTCCAGCTGGACGAGGTCTTGTGATGTGTTTAACACTTTGGTACTTTTTTTTTTCTGTTTACACACTGAAGTGGTATGTGTAAGCATATTTAGGTATACTTTGTTGTATTTCACTGGTGTTTCCTATAGGTGATACTGCTCTATGACCTCTGTCCTGCACTTTTAGTAGGTTACTTTTAGTCTCTTGTTAGGGCTTTTTGGATTTATATAGACATCTTCCTTTTCTGAATCAGTGGGTTAATTATGTACTTTATTTTTCCCATATATATCTGCACAGTATATCTATTTTATTTTGTCAACCCTTGGGTTCTGGAAGCTTATGTTGTTTGTATACTTTTTATTTTCATTTTGTGCAGTTTTGGTGGTCCTATGTGATGTTTTTCGGTTGGATTGTGCTCTGGGGTGGTTAGTGCTAGTTCCCTCTTTTCTTGTAATGCACTCCCTACCTAGGTTATAATAGATTCAGGGTGGGTCTGTTTTTGTTTGGTCTCTTTCCAGTGTTTCTCATATGGGTTTAATATACCATTCCATTATTGTACCTTGTTTCTATTTGCACATTTGTATGGTTTACTAATTTATTTTTTAGTTTATTGGTAGGTTAATTAGAGGGATGTCACTGTTTTTATATTTCAGATTATTGTTTTGTTGTATGTTGTAATAATCTTTTGAATTCCAATTGTATGTTTTATATCTTTCAGAAAATTGTTGTCTTGAAAAAGGCCCAAATTGCGCCCGAAACAATGTCATTTTTTTGGTTTTGTAAACATTTGGAAATAAAGATTTATTTGGATTACAAACAAATCCTGTGAGTGCCCTCCATATTTGAGAATTTTGTATAAGCACCATTGAGGATAGCACCCAGGTATTGGATATACCCTGGAGGTTGGAGTGCTGGACTACCAGCTAGTTACTATCTATGTATTTATTTTATATTTAGTGTAGGATCCCCCCAATACCCTCTAAACCTCCCTGATCCCCCGTCCAGCTCTCTAAGCCTCCCCCCTTGACCTATTGTCTGCCATCTTAAGTACTGGCAGCTGTTAAAAAAACAAACAAAAAAAAACAATTTCTGTAGTGTAGCTCCCCACCCTCTATACCCTACCCTCCCAGATCCCTTCCCCAACATTTTCTCTCTCTCTCCCTTCTTTGACTTGTGTTAACAGACTGTACCTCCCGCCTCCTCACGCAATCCAGAACACACAGAGGGGACAGGATCCGGATATCCACCAATGATGGGCTGCCCACCCGCCTCCCTGCTATGGATCCCACCCACCAATGATCAGAACCATCGCTGGCCAATGCAGAGAAACATCGGATGCCTAAAAAAATGTTATTGCAGGATGCCTCAATATCGAGGCATCACTGCAATAATATGAAAGCGATCACAATCGCTTCCAGCGCTTGAAAACCCGGACGTACAAGGTACGGCCTTGGTTATTAATTGACAGTTTTTGTAGGACGTACCCTGTATGTCCTTGAGGGGTTAATGATTGCTAATTACAGCAAAATTGAAAGACCATTTTTCTCTATTAATCCTTCTTGATCTGTCTGCAGCCTTTGATACGGTTGACCACCCTCTATTGTTCCAAACTCCCATGCAATCCTTCGGGCCCTCTTGTGGTTTTCCTCGTACCTTTAGTGTAGCCTTCTCTGGCGCATCCGCTACCACTTTCTGTTTGGGTACCACAAGACTCTGTCCTTGTCCCCTTCTAAATGTGTCATTGTTAGATTTGGGTTTCATTATCATTTCTATGCTGATGTAACCCAATTATACCTCTACACCAGACCTATCTCCTTTCCTTGCTAACTAGTGTCACTATCTTCCTAATATTTCATCCTGGATGTCCTCTCACTACCTTAAGCTAAAACTCTTCAAACTGAGCTCCTTATTTTCCCTCCTTTCTTCCAAAATATCTATCCCCCAACTTTCTATAACTGTTTATCACCCCAACTCCACATGCCTGATGTCACACTTGACTCAGATCTTTTTTTTTTCACTCCCCTCCTCCAGTATTTGGCAAATTCCTGATGTTTCCACCTTATAAACAACATCTCCAAAATGTGCCACCTCCTCACACAAATCCACTCATTTACCACCTTGACTATTGCAACTCCATCTTATCTAGTCTCCCTAGCTGCTGTCTATCTCCTTTACAATCCATAATAAATGCCTCTGCCAGGCTGATCTTCCTTACACGTCGCTCCTTGTTTGCCAGTCGCTTAACTGGTTTGATCTAACCTCCAAAATAAAACACAAAATCCTGACTCTGACATTCAAGACCCTCAACAACATTGCTTCTCAGACCTTGTCTCCAGTTACTCTCCCATCCCCTTCACTCTGCTTATGACCTACTTCTCACCTTTCCTCTTCATATTCCCATCTACAGAACTCCTTCAGGTTGGCACCTCTCTTGTGGAACTTTCTGCTGGTCTCCAGAAGACTCTCCCCTAGTTTTCAAAGTTGCAAGTGCTCCTTAAAGAGACTACTGTTCAGGGATGCATACACTAACATATTTTTACCTTAGCTTTAATCCTTTTGTCAGCCCCTTGAACCCCCTTAGAATGTAAGCCAATGAGTCCAGTTGTTTTATGCATCACCTTTATGAGTGCTGATTTACAACAGTGCAGCTCTTGACAGGGCCCTCTACCCATTTGTCATAAATGCTATCTTGTATATTAGACATATGTTTATAGTGCTGCAAAAACTGTTGGAGCTCTACAACTAACATAGGTGATTTATTAAATTAAAGTGTAAAAATGTATATCTTGCATATACAAGAGTTCTATTTATCAGTGTATTAAATATTTTGTGCATAAGTTTAAAAGGGGCATTAAAGTGGTGGAAACTACAATAGCATGGTTACTAGGCACCATGCTGTTTGCCCTCCTGTGTGCAAATCTTTTCAAAGCTCTTCTCATTTTAAACTCTTACAGATACTTGCTCACATGAAAATTTGACATGTCCCTTTATATGGAAAAAACGCTATCCTAACATTTTCAGATTGAAAAGGCAAAACCAAATGATCTTTAGAGCTAGAAAGTTAACTTTTTATTCAGTGAGGAATAGGGGAACTGAAAACTCCTTTAGAGACAAAACTTTTGGTACTTTTAAATAGTACCTCAGTACAGTATCTAATGACACCACAAACCAACTAAATAATATTTATGATGTTGGTGTATATCAGCATATACATGCAGAACATGACAGATGTTATGTGGGCATATGAAGGAGCAATTACACACATTCTGCATGCTTCCCACCCATATCTATACATATACTATTATGATGACGCAATTTTAATTAATCGAAAGAAGAGTTACTCAGCCTGCCTGACAGTGCTGTGTCCTGTCTTTGTTAGTACATTAGCTTTTAATTTTACTCACACACTTTTAAAGCGAAATATTTGTGTGCATGATTGCTATATAAATACAAATTGACATGCTCTGGCTATAAAGTGTCTGCTAGTGCTGAAATAAACATAAATAGTATACCCTTGTATACTTTACATTGAAACTTGTAAGAAGCATTGAGAAAGGGGCATTCTAGTACAAAAAGTACATGTTCTAGGTCATTCCTAAACCTAAAACTATGTTTTAAAACCAATTAAAAGGGCTAAACACATAAGCAAACTCCCTCTCGGGAGCAACAAACCAACATTGAAGCTCCCAAATACAAAACATCCAGTGACTGGCACTCCTGATGTCCTCACTGGTAGCTCACTTTCAGTTCTCAATCAGGATATTACCTATGTGCTTAATCCATCTGAAGGGGTTAAACACAGTTCTATGGTCAGTGAAGTAAAAACTAAATATGCTAACAAGTCAGAGCATATTATTTCTTATAACATTGATTTCTTTATAAATGGAACAAATACAAATGGTAATCAGCACCCAAAGGCAGGTTGTAATGTGAGTTTCAAGGTCAATCACACATAATTTGCCTTCCATCAAGGACTCCTGATCTCAAGCTGAAGGGTAGTGTATTCAGGAGTAATAAGAGGAAGCACTTCTTTACAGAAAGGGTGATTGATTCATTGGATAAACTTTTACAAAAGGTAGTAATGACTAACACTGCGGTGGGCTTTAAGAATGTCTGGGTTAAGCATAAGAATATCCTAGGAACTAGATAAGTTTATTCTTTTTAGGAAATATCGGGCAGACTTGCTGGGCCTATATGGCTCTTATCTACCGTCAATATCTGTTTCCCAAAGGATAACTACACCATGCCCCGCAACTTTCCTACCGTAAAGCATGGGTTTTCAAACCTGCCCTCGGGCCTCCCACCAGGCCATATTTTCAGGATATCTGAACTGGAGTACAGGTGAAATAATCAGCTGATTAGTAAAACATGGTTATTAACCTGCTCTCACCCAAGGTAATCCTGAAAATCTGGGCTGTTAAGTAGGCCTCAGGACAGGTTTGAAACCTCCTTCAATAAAGGATAATTAACCTGAATTTCTATCATGCTTATGTATGATCGCTATTTAAATGTTCAATATTGTTTTGCATGACAAAAATGTTAGGTTGATTTTGAGACTAAGTTAATGTGCATGGCAGTGTACAGATGGGTACTAGGGCCATTGCTTACTACAATTGCTTGTAGTAGACAGTTGCATGCCTGAAAAATAAAACAAAAAAATTCCTAAGTATGTGAGCATCATGGTTGGGTCAACTCAACAAATTATGTTCCTATTTATGGTGATGTTCCTACGTACTGATCATTACTTCATTTGCAAAATCAATCTGTCAGTTGGTGTAGCAGGTACACTGGCAGCTGCACAGTAGGATATTATCCATATGTTAAAGGGACAGTCTACACCAGAATTGTTATTGTTTAAAAAGATGGATAATCCCTTTATTACCCATTCCCCAGTTTTGCATAACCAACACAGGTATATTAATCTATGTTTACCTCTGTGATTACCTTGTATCTAAGCCTCTGCAGACTGCCCCCTTATATCAGTGCTTTTGACAGGCATGCAGTTTAGCCAATCAGTGCAGACTCCTAAATAACTACATGGGAGTGAGCATATTATCTAACTGTGAAAAACTTTCAAAATGCTCTGAGCTAAGAGGCGGTTTTCAACGGTTTAGAAATCAGTTTGAGCCTACCTAGGTTTAGCTTTTGAAAAATACCATCAAGGAAACAAAGCAAATTTAGTGATAAGTCAATTGGAAAGTTGTTTAAATTTTCATGCCCTATCTGAATCATTAAAGTTTAATTTTGACTAGACTGTCCCTTTAATTTTTTTTTTTCTTCTTGGAAGATCCTGTGTGATGGAACTTTGTACTTAATCGGCTTTTATAAACAGTTTGTAGTGTTTAGCTGTTATATTTAAGATAGAATATAGGGGGCGCCCTTAGTCAAAAGAAACAAATTATATATATACAAATAAAATAAAACTAAAAACTGAACAATCTAACTGATAGGTCAAACAATATGACAATACAAGTGGCAAGTCAATCAATATGACAGGAATGACAAAGTCTTATAAATCAGAAGCAGGGTATTAGATAAGGGACCTAGGTGTAAGTGGTAAATCCAGGTCCAGGCAGCTGTTGGTGGATAGATCAAGGACAGGATCAGCAATCTGTAGAAAGTATAGAAAAACAGAAGGGCCACATGGCCAGTACTGTATGGTTACGTGAGAGATGGTGTGTTGAATGTAAACATTCACATTTAGTAGAGCACCCCTCTTGGTGCAAATAGAGCAGGCTGGAATCAAACAGTCACCCAGCAGACTGACCTCCGGTGTCGCTCGAACTCCAATGGGTCAGGATACGATACCCCCAAAAAATGGTACACCAAATGTCAGGGTGTAAATCAGAATAAATGGTATGGCAGCAAGTAGTAAGTGCAAAACTTACTTTATTAGGATCAAATTAAAACAAGCAACGCGTTTCTCAGTCCACCAGTGACGGTTTCATCAGGCTTAAAGGGACAGTCAACCCAAAAATTACTGTTACTTATTTAGATTAGTTAATTAACAATCTTTACATCAAACTCTACCCCAATTTTCTTCTAAATAAACTTTGGCAGAAAATACACTTACTAGATCTCATCTGAATGTTTTGAAATGGCCACCTGACTCCTTCTCTGACGTCTCCCAAAAGCTTGAACTGCAGCAGTAGTACAGGAACTTCTCGTCCCTGCGCGCTCCTTTCATTCAGTTAATTGAGAAACACATATGGCACCCCCCCTCACACTATATCCCCTCACTTTCAGAACGTTCTGTCTGCAGTCACTGGCCGATTATCACAGCTAGTGCTCTGTGATCCTATTTATTTATGAGCTCTCAATGCGACAATTTGTAATTTCAACTCACGTCAAGGGGATTGTTCAGCAAACTGCTGCTGTGAGAGCAAACCCCCTAAAGTGTTACTATATGCTACACAGGGGTTACATTTCCTGGGGCCGTGTACAATGTGAGTTTTATAGCACTTTCCCCTGGAAGCCAAAGTACAGCTGTGCTCACACGCAAACAGAGCTACTGCTCCAACACTTTTAAATTTACATATTGGATTTGTGCAAATTCTAGCATCTGTATATGTATCGGTATTATTTTGCCAGATAGAACACATGGATCATAAAGCTATACATTTAAATCTGTACTTTCACTTGTTTTGATGATAACAACTTGACATAACGTTAGAATAATGCCTCCATCTAAGTGAAAGGGAAAACATTTCTCAGAGTACACCACAGGACTTCAGACCGTGGCGTTCCCCAGAGCATCAGCGAAGCGGAGTTTAGATGTGAGGCGAGAGATGAATTTGATCCTCTGCACTATAAGACGCCCATGTCTGCCCGGATTCTATTGCCAACCAGAATGAGCCCCGGCACTTCCCTAGCCCCAGAGCCCTCCACCGCCGTCAAGGATTGTCTCTCCTCCAGGGTTAGGCTAACAATGATCATAGGGGTTAGAGACTGGTTTGTTGAGCTGAAAACCGATTATCAGCACAAGGAATATTCTGACAACATTGACGTCTGCGCCCCTGAAACAGCAGCAGATAGGCGCTTAAAAAAACATAACGCTCTTGGTGCTACACAACTCACATTGTACACGGCCCCAGAAAATGTAAATCAAAGCAAATGTTTTCCCTTTCACTTACATCATAACAACATAACGTTAGAATAATGCCTCAATGTAAGTGAAAGGGAAAACATTTACTATGATTTACATTTTCTGGGGCCGTGTACAATGTGAGTTGTGTAGCACCAAGAGCGTTATGTTTTTTAAGTGCCTATCTGCTGCTGTTTCAGGGGCGCAGACGTCAATGTTGTCAGAATATTCCTGATAATCGGTTTTCAGCTCAACAAATCAGTCTCTAACCCCTATGATCATTGTTAGCCTAACCCTGGAGGAGAGACAATCCTTGACGGCAGAGGATCAAATTCATCTCTCGCCTCACATCTAAACTCCGCTTCGCTGATGCTCTGGGGAACGCCACGGTCTGAAGTCCTGTGGTGTACTCTGAGAAATGTTTTCCCTTTCACTTAGATGGAGGCATTATTCTAACGTTATGTCAAGTTGTTATCTTCAAAACAAGTGAAAGTACAGATTTAAATGTATAGCTTTATGATCCAGGTGTGCTATCTGGCAAAATAATACCGATACATATACAGATGCTAGAATTTGCACAAATCCAATATGTAAATTTAAAAGTGTTTGAGCAGTAGCTCTGTTTGCGTGTGAGCACAGCTGTACTTTGGCTTCCAGGGGAAAGTGCTATAAAACTCACATTGTACACGGCCCCAGGAAATGTAACCCCTGTGTAGCATATAGTAACACTTTAGGGGGTTTGCTCTCACAGAAGCAGTTTGGTGAACAATCCCCTTGACGTGAGTTGAAATTACAAATTGTCGCATTGAGAGCTCATAAATAAATAGGATCACAGAGCACTAGCTGTGATAATCGGCCAGTTACTGCAGACAGAACGTTCTGAAAGTGAGGGGAGATAGTGTGAGGGGGGGTGCCATATGTGTTTCTCAATGAACTGAATGAAAGGAGCACGCAGGGAGGAGAAGTTCCTGTACTACTGCTGCAGTTCAAGCTTTTGGGAGACGTCAGAGGAGGAGGAGTCAAGTGGCCATTTCAAAACATTCAGATCAGATCTAGTAAGTGTATTTTCTGCCAAAGTTTATTTAGAAGAAAATTGGGCTAGAGTTTGATGTAAAGATTGTTAATTAACTAATCTAAATAAGTAACAGTAATTTTTGGGTTGATTGTCCCTTTAAGCCTTATGAAACAGTCACTGGTGGACTGAGAATCGTGTTGCTTGTTTTTACTTGCTTTTAATAAAGTAAGTTTTGCACTTACTACTTGCTGCCATACCATTTATTCGGATTTCACCCTGACATTTGGTGTACCATTTCTTCTTAAATGGAAAGAGTCCACAGCTGCATTCATTACTTTTAGGAAATAAGAACCTGGCCACCAGGAGGAGGCAAAGACACCCCAGCCAAAGCATGGGACAGGAGTTTTAAGTAGTCCTGTCAGTCTCTCAGTGAGGGCTTGGATGAAAGTTAGAGTCCGGAGATGCAGGGAGAGTCTTTCTGCGAAACCATCCCGACTCATATTAACAGCTCCTCAAGCAATCGGTGTTGTCGAACTTCGCTCCGCTGCCTGCTTTCTTCTCTCAAGTCCATTGCGGAGGCGATGCTACTATTAGTCACACTTGAAAGACCGTGTTCCTGTTCCACAGCGTTGATTCCGGTAAGATTGTTTCATTTTACTTTGTCGTCAATGTACTGTAATGTGAATGTATACCCAAGAGGTTACACACCTTTGCGGGTCTAACTATATGACATAAGGGTCTCGAGTGAGTCTCTGTTAGTATCTTGGAATCGAGGGTTTATATCTCCTGAGAGGGGTTATTGAACAGGGGGTTTATAATCATGTTTGTTATGTGATTCAACCTGCTTATGTGAGATGTTTATGGGATCGTGGTTGGAACTTTGAGGCCTTTGAAAGTGACGCAGCCTTTTGGTTGGGCGCGCTTTTTTTGGACTGTTTGGTTCACCTTGTGTTCAGACGTGGTTACACTCCGTTCCCTATTTCCGCATTCCTGACCGTGTGGCGAAGAAGATATTCTAGTCCGCAGGGCTCTGGTCATAGGTGGTGGTGAGTGCCCCAGCCATTGTGGGCGTCAGGTGCCGTTTTTGTTTTCATACTTTAGTCCATATTGATATTTCTTCTATCCATTTATGGAGGATTCTGATGCTGAGACTGTGATCATTTCTGATTCAGTTACGGAGGATTCTGATACCGAGACTATTTTGATTTCAGATTAAGATTCTGTGTCCGGTGACTAATCCGGATTGGCCTCGTTGACACGTCGACCAGTTTTGTTCCGTATGCCATTTTAGAGCGCCTTGTTCCTCGGACTCGGGGAATCAAGGGACGGCTGAGTCATCTGCCTCTGGGGGTCCTGTCCTCCAAGAGGTAAGTTCCCTACCAATTCATACTTCTACACATGCGGGTAACCCAGTTTCTGATTCCTCCATGCAGGGTGGCGTGTTCCCCCTGGAGGTTGCAGCACGTTTTAGTTTCCACATATTGTTGATGATTGTTTGTCTGCAGAGTCCAGACGTTTCTTTGAGAATGTGCTTGTGCCCTATTGTTCTGGGCCTTCCGCCTTGGGGAGGGCCTCTACAGTTCCCCGCGGGTGTAATGGTCCCCGAGTGTTGTGCCTTTCATTACAGGATTGCGCGACTTTGCGTATTGCTCAGACATGTTTTTCAGTTATTGAATGACCCCATCGTTACCAGATACAGGGATTTTAAGTCTGCTAATTCGAATGGTGCACCTCATTAGACATTTGGGGATGAGGTAATCTCCTGATTGTAATTTGAGATCTTTCCCAGTTTTTGAAAGATAGGGCTCCGTTTGGCTGGTCCTGCGGGTAGGCCTGTGTCTTTTTGGGCGTTAACCTCCGGGTTGCCTTATAATTTATTTGTATCTGATGGGATGTCTTATTTGTTTTTTGCTTCAGAAATCTTCTGGGATTGATACTCTGTTACTTCTTTGGAAGTTGTTTTGGACATGTTAGTCCTATGTTAAATATATGTCTGTTTTCTGTTTTCTGTTTTTTCCCCTATGGAGGGAGAATTTATGCACCCAGAGACAGAACTTTTTTTCACTTTCTGCGATGAGATTTTTTTAGTGAATATTTTTCTGCAGGTCCTTTTTAAATAAAATAAAATTGTAAATGTGTCAGTTACACTAAAGCACCAGATCAATTGCAATGTGTTGGTTAACAGGAGAATAAAGCAATATTTAAAGTTGTATAATCTAGTGTAGTAGTTAAAAATTGCATTGCAAATTAGCTGCAGACAAAAAAAGTAATTGTAAAATGCCTCTTGAATTAATTTGTTTCCTTTTCTCTTAGTCTAACAGACATGTAGTAATAAAAAGGTGCATTGCTCATACAAACATCTTACATTCAGAGAAAAACAGCTTTGCAGACTGTAAAAAGCTAGGGAACGAGCTTGCAAAAATCTCAGAGCCAGACTACAATCAATGACCTGCTGCTTTGCAGCACTACTGCATATTTGATTGTTGTCTTCAAGCAGCACTTTGCTCTGGATGCACTGTTAAGGAAAACTTATACAATGCAGCCAGAGAACATCTCTGTTTAAAAAGAACAGTCTAATGTGGAGCAGCGCTGAAAAGTTAAAGTGTTAACAGTTCTTGTTCTTTCTGCAGACATGCTGCATTTTCTGCGATGACATCTCAGATCACTCTATGTTCTGCCTTGGGGTTTATGCAGTTTGCCAGTTAGGTGCAGGCTGGTCCTGTAAGGTTCATTCGGTCTTGCGGCTGTTCGGACACGTGGCACTGTTCTGCTAGGCTGGTTCGGTAGAAGCGCTGAGTGCTCAGGTTATCATTGTTTTTCATGTTCAACTAAGCATTCGAGAGGACCTGTGGGTCCCTGAGGCGGGAAGGATTCTTTCAGTCCTTATAGCCTTCAGTGATAGATGGCCGGGCAGGGGAGTTTCCCGCTGCGTCACTCTCTCGGACATCTGATTTCATCAAAACCTAGAGCCTCCCTCATGTGATGGAGGGTTGGAGGGCTTAACGCCCCTTACTGCATTTGAGCGGTTTGGCCTTCATTTTTTAGGCCTCTGGATTTGTCCTTTTGGGCTTGATCCAACAGCTTGTAAGGATAGCATGCGGAAGGTTTGCAGTTTGAAACCAGTTGCAGCTCTTTACACCTTGCAGGTGTACGCGTAAGCTGTTTATAGTGTTTGTAGATACAGCTCTTACTCTTTGACGTGTACTGTCTGTCTGAGTTATAAGAGACCTTTGGGTCTTCTTCCATTGTTTCTGGGTGAGTTGGATCTCCCTTTAGGGATCATTGTTTCCGGGTGATGGTTGTTCCCTGCGGGAACTTTGTTTAGCTCGGGGTTTCCCGGAGCTGGGAAAGCTTAGTGCCTTTCTCTTCCTTGTGTCCTCTGCTTGTGCGGAGGTGATAGGGAGACTAGTCCTGCTAGTAGGATTTTTTTGACCTTGAGGTATCCCTTGGTTGTCCTGAGGCTTTGAGAAGTATCTTCATACAACTTCTAGCCTTGCTCCTTGGAGCGTTGGACTTTAGATAGGGGTGGTTCCTTCCTTTGGTTGGGGCTTTCTAGTTCTTCTCGCTATCCGTATTCTCTGGATATGCATCCATATCCCTTGTGTCTGGCTTTTTGGCCAGTTGAGGTATTTAGTTCTAGGGTAAGGTTTGCCTGAACTATTAGGTTCCCGGACCTGTTTTTCTTCCTGAGACTTCTGGTTGCTGAAGCTTCGCTTGGCCTTTTTCCTGACCCAGTTTTGGAATCTTGGATCTCAGGGCTGGTCGGGGTGTTCCACGGTTGTGGTAACTTGGGCTATGTCCTTGCTCCATCTACCTAACCGGGTCATGGTTGGCCAAATTTTCTGAGTATTTTTTACTCTTTGCCACAAGAGTAGCCCATGTCATCTTGTGGTTAGCTGTGTGGCTTGCGCCTCAAGGGTGGTTGGTTCCTTCCCAGCTGCTGGCACTGGATGTCCATTTTCTGTTGCGCCTTAGGGTTGCATTCCCCTGGTTAGCTTGCCAGTATTCCAATGGATTCCCTGCTCTGCAGGCGAATGGTTTGGCTGTGCCTCTGCTTGGCTAGCTATTTGTAGGGGGGTCCTTTTCTAGGACATCTGTGTTGGGAATTTATCTTCTCATTAGCCGGTGACTTCTGGCCTTGAAGAGTTGTTGCTCTTCAGGCATCATCCTTTTTCTTTAGGGGCCAGCTGTGGTAGCCTTATGGTTAGCTTAGCTGCCTAGCAAGCAGATAGTTGCAGTTTGAAACCAGCTGCAGATATTTTCACCTTGAATGTGTGCTAGCAAGCTGATGATATTCTCCTCCCTATGGAGATGGAGTCCTTGCTTGGGGCTTCTCCTGGATGGGAGGCGCAAAGGTGGGATTGGTTCTCCCTGGAGTCTTGCTGGCTCCAAGTCAGACTTGTTGGGCCTTTATTTGAATATATCCTTCGGTCTATGACCTTGTTGTCTGTTTTCAGAGTAGGGTTGTACTTGTACTTGTACTCTGTGGGGATGGCTGTGCTATCCTTACGCTCGTTCCTGTACCTGTTTCAGGATTCTTTGTTACCCGGCCTTGGATTCCTGAGGCTGGGTTGGTCCAGCTGGGTGTGGATCTGCAGGTCAAGATGGCAGAGCGTTCGGGTCGCAGTCTCCTCTGGATGTGTGAGCTTGTTGAGTCTATCCTGTTAGCTCAGTCTGCTAAGGTATATATTTTCCTTTCACCTTGCTCCATTGATTTCAGAAGAGGGTTTACTCTTCCTTTGGGTTCTGAGGGTATACTCTCCTTCTCGGGGGGCCTCGATTGAGGTTTTGTGTCCCCCTTTTTAGGAACCTGTGTGTAGGTCAAGTGACTTGGGTTGCCTGGAGCGTGCCCTCTGTCGGGGGTTTGTTTTTGCGGTCTGTTTCTTGCTTGACTGCTTCTTCTTCCTCAAGTACCCTCTGTGTTGTCCTGTTATGGACTCTGTGTTCTCAAACTTGGTGTTTCTCACCTGGGTGTATTACACACCTTTTCATGGTCGAATGCCTTGGTTTTTTATGGTCAGACACTGGGAGGACTTTGCCTCTTCAGTGGCATTCCATGCTTGCAGGATATTGAAGAGACATCTGTTCTGTCTCTGTGCCCGGTTTTATCCCGGGTTTTGCTTGGTATAGGTGTGGCCTTCTTTCCCTGTTTGGGTCTCTGTGAGCTGGGCTCACTCTTGGAGGTGTTCTTTTTTGTATTAGGGGACCTTTCGGTTTCCTTGGTTCTCCTTTGCCTTGTCCCCTTGGGGGTTTCAGCTGGTGTCCCCTTCATTTGTGGGGGGTGAGCGGTGGGGGACAGTTTGTTGTACGACAGTGTCTCCTAGAGGACTGTTGGCTCAGGCAAATCCGTTTGTGGTCTCTGGTTTGGCTTCTGGACTAACTGCGACTCAGTGTCATTGGGGCTTTTCCTCTTAAAATGTTCTCGGCTTCGGACAAAGCAGGGTTTTTTTATTGGGTAGAAGTTCAGGCCTGGTGCCCTCAGTATGGGATGCCTATTGTACCCTCCAGTCTTGGCATTCAGTGTCCTCTATAGCTTGGGTATTTTTTCCCCAAAAGTAATGAATACAGCTGTGGACTCTTTCCATTTAAGAAGAAAAACATAAATTATCCTTACCTGATAATTTCCTTTTCTTCTAATGGAAAGAGTCCACATCTCCCCACTTATTTTATGTGTGGCGTGACCGGCGTCATTTTCTTCTGGCACCTTTCACCTTGATATTTCTTCTACTGTTCCTTGTTCCTTGGCAGAATGACTGGGGGGTGAGGGGAGGAGGAAGAGTATTTAAAGGGACAGTAAACACCAGAATTTTTGTTGTTTAAAAAGGTAGATAATCCCTTTATTACCCATTCACCAATTTTGCATAACCAACACAGTTATGATATACTTTTTACCTCTGTGATTGCCTTGTATCTATGCCTCTGCAAACTGCCCCCTTATTTCAGTTCTTTTGACAGACATGCATTTTTAGCGAATCAGTGCTTGCTCTTAGGAGCTTCACGTGCCAGAGCTCAATGTTATCTATGTGAAACACATGAACTAACACCCTATAGTGGTGAAAAACTGTCAAAATGCTTTCCGATTAGAGGCAGTCTTCAAGGTCTAAGAAATTAGCACATGAACCTCCTAGATTTAGCTTTCAACTAAGAATACCAAGAGAACAAAGCAAAATTGGTAATACAAGTAAATTGGAAAGTTGTTTAAAATTACATGCCCTATTTAAATCATGAAATATTTTTTGTGACTTTACTGTCCCTTTAAGCCTTTGGCTGGGGTGTCTTTGCCTCCTCCTGGTGGCCAGGTTCTTATTTCCCAAAAGTAATGAATGCAGCTGTGGACTCTTTCCATCAGAAGAAAATGAAATTATCAGGAAAGCATAATTTATGTTTTTTGGGAGATATCGTATCCTGACCCATTGGAGTTCGAGTCACACCGGAGGTCAGTCTGCTAAGTGACTGTTTGATTCCAGCCTGCTCTATTTACACCAAGAGGGATGCTCTACTAAATGTGAGTGTATACATTCTACACACCATCTACACCGTAATCATACAATACTAGGCTATGTGGCGCTTCTGTTTCTCTATACTTTCTACAGATAGCTGTTGTATTTGTTCTATGTATGTATAAATAAAAAATGTTTGAGCAATAACTTTTTACCACTGCAACTACATGTATCATCTTTTCAATAAATTCCATATGCATAATATTAAAAATCAAATCAAACCTTATCAAATTATATTCTTTGTACTCCCCACAAAAAGAGTGGAGAGACAAAACGGAAAAATATTTTCAGTTGCATGGAAAATTACATTAAAGGGCCATAATACCCAAATGTTGAAACACTTGAAAGTGATGCAGCATAGCTGACTAGAAAATATCACCTGAACATCTCTATGTAAAAAAGAAAACATAATTTATGCTTACCTGATAAATTTATTTCTCTTGTAGTGTGTTCAGTCCACGGGTCATCCATTACTTATGGGATATATTCTCCTTCCCAACAGGAAGTTGCAAGAGGATCACCCAAGCAGAGCTGCCATATAGCTCCTCCCCTCACATGTCATATCCAGTCATTCGACCGAAACAAGACGAGAAAGGAGAAACTATAAGGTGCAGTGGTGACTGGAGTTATAATTTTAAAATTTAGAACCTGCCTGAAAAGAACAGGGCGGGCCGTGGACTGAACACACTACAAGAGAAATAAATTTATCAGGTAAGCATAAATTATGTTTTCTCTTGTTAAGTGTGTTCAGTCCACGGGTCATCCATTACTTATGGGATACCAATACCAAAGCTAAGTACACGGATGATGGGAGGGACAAGGCAGGAACATTAAACAGAAGGAACCACTGCCTGTAGAACCTTTCTCCCAAAACCAGCCTCCGAAGAAGCGAAAGTGTCAAATTTGGAAAATTTGGAAAAAGTATGAAGTGAAGACCAAGTTGCAGCCTTGCAAATCTGTTCAACAGAGGCCTCATTCTTAAAGGCCCAGGTGGAAGCCACAGCTCTGGTGGAATGAGCTGTAATTCTTTCAGGAGGCTGCTGTCCAGCAGTCTCATAGGCTAAACGTATTATGCTACGAAGCCAAAAAGAGAGAGAGGTAGCCGAAGCCTTTTGACCTCTCCTCTGTCCAGAGTAAACGACAAACAGAGAAGAAGTTTGTCTAAAATCTTTAGTTGCCTGTAAGTAGAACTTCAGAGCACGGACCACGTCTAGATTATGCAAAAGACGTTCCTTCTTTGAAGGATTAGGACATAATGATGGAACAACAATCTCTTGATTGATATTCCTGTTAGAAACAACCTTAGGTAAAAACCCAGGTTCAGAGGAAGAGACCATGGTGGACAGGACGACATGTCCACTAGGTCTGCATACCAGGTCCTGCGTGGCCACGCAGGCGCTATCAGAATTACCGATGCCCTCTCCTGTTTGATCCTGGCAATCAGCCGAGGTAGCAACGGAAATGGTGGAAACACATAAGCTATGTTGAAAACCCAAGGGGCTGCTAATGCATCTACCAGCACCGCTCCCGGGTCCCTGGTCCTGGATCCGTAACAAGGAAGCTTCGCGTTCTGGCGAGATGCCATGAGATCCAGATCCGGTTTGCCCCAACGACGAATCAGTTGAGCAAATACCTCCGGGTGAAGTTCCCACTCTCCCGGATGAAAAGTCTGGCGACTTAGGAAATCCGCCTCCCAGTTCTCTACGCCTGGGATGTGAATCGCTGACAGGTGGCAAGAGTGAGACTCTGCCCAGCGAATTATCTTCGAGACTTCCAACATCGCTAGGGAACTCCTGGTTCCCCCTTGATGATTGATGTAAGCCACAGTCGTGATATTGTCCGACTGAAATCTGATGAACCTCAGCTTTGCTAACTGAGGCCAAGCTAGAAGAGCATTGAATATTGCTCTTAATTCTAGAATGTTTATTGGGAGGAGTTTCTCCTCCTGAGTCCACGATCCCTGAGCCTTCAGGGAATTCCAGACTGCTCCCCAGCCTAGAAGGCTGGCATCCGTTGTTACAATCGTCCAATCTGGCCTGCGAAAGGTCATTCCTTTGGACAGATGAACTGGTGACAACCACCAGAGAAGCGAATCTCTGGTCTCCTGGTCCAGATTTAGCAAAGGGGACAGATCTGAGTAATCCCTGTTCCATTGACTGAGCATGCATAGTTGCAGCGGTCTGAGATGCAGGCGCGCAAATGGCACTATGTCCATTGCCGCGACCATTAAGCCGATTACCTCCATGCACTGAGCTACTGATGGGCTTGGAACGGAATGAAGGACACGGCAAGCATTGAGAATCTTTGATAACCTGGACTCCGTCAGGTAAATCTTCATCTCTACAGAATCTATAAGAGTCCCTAGAAATGGAACCCTTGTGAGTGGTAACAGAGAACTCTTTTCCACGTTCACTTTCCACCCATGCGACCTCAGAAATGCTAGAACTATCTCTGTATGAGACTTTGCATTCTAAAAACTTGATGCTTGTATCAGAATGTCGTCTAGGTACGGAGCCACCGCTATGCCTCGTGGTCTTAGTACCGCCAGAAGTGAGCCCAGAACCTTCGTAAAAATTCTTGGGGCCGTGGCTAACCAGAAGGGAAGAGCCACAAACTGGTAATGCCTGTCTAGAAAGACAAACCTCAGGTACCGATAATGATCTTTGTGAATCGGTATATGAAGGTAAGCTTCCTTTAAGTCCACCGTGGTCATATATTGACCCTCTTGGATCATGGGTAGGATGGTTGGAATGGTTTCTATCTTGAACGATGGTACCCTTAGGAATTTGTTTAAGATCTTTAAGTCCAAGATTGGTCTGAAGGTTCCCTCTTTTTTGGGAACCACAAATAGATTTGAGTAAAATCCTTGTCCCTGTTCCGATCGCGGAACTGAGTGGATCACCCCCATGATTAAGAGGTCTTGTACACATTGTAGAAATGCCTCTCTCTTTACTAGGTTTGTCGATAACCTCGAAAGATGGAACCTCCCTTGTGGGAGGAGAGGTTTTGAAGTCCAGAAGTTATCCCTGAGATATAATCTTCAACGTCCAGGGATCCTCCACATCTCTTGCCCAAGCCTGGGCAAAGAGAGAAAGTCTGCCCCCCACTAAATCCGTCTCTGGATAGGGGGCCCTGACTTCATGCTGTCTTAGGGGCGGGAGTAGGCTTTCTGGCCTGCTTGCCCTTGTTCCATGACTGGTTGCCTTTCCAACCTTGTCTGTAATGAGCAGTAGTTCCTTCCTGTTTTGGAGCGGAGGAAGTCGATGCTGCTCCTGCCTTGAAGTTACGAAAGACACGAAAATTAGACTGTTTGGCCCTGTCCTGAGGAAGGGCGTGGCCCTTACCTCCCGTAATGTCAGCAATAATTTCCTTCAAGCCGGGCCCGAATAAGGTCTGCCCTTTGAAAGGAATGTTAAGTAGTTTAGACTTGGAAGTTACATCCGCTGACCAGGATTTAAGCCAGAGCGCTCTGCGCGCCTGTATGGCGAATCCGGAATTTTTAGCCGTAAGTTTGGTTAGATGTACTACGGCATCTGAAACAAACGCATTAGCTTGCTTAAGGGTTCTAACTTTGCTCAAGGCCTCATCTAACGGCTCTGTGCGAATCGCCTCTTCCAGAGACTCAAACCAGAATGCCGCTGCAGCCGTGACAGGCGCAATGCATGCAAGAGGCTGCAATATAAAACCCTGTTGAACAAACATTTTCTTAAGATAACCCTCTAATTTTTTTATCCATTGGATCTGAGAAAGCACAGCTATCCTCCACCGGGATAGTGGTACGCTTGGCTAATGTAGAAACTGCTCCCTCCACCTTAGGGACCGTCTGCCATAAGTCTGTGGTGGCGTCTATAGGGAACATTTTTCTAAATATCGGGGGAGGGGAAAAAGGCACACCGGGTCTATCCCACTCCTTACTTATAATTTCTGTAAGTCTTTTTTTGTATAGGAAAAACGTCAGTACACACCGGTACCGCATAGTATCTATCCAACCTACACAATTTCTCTGGAATTGCCACCGTGTCGCAATCATTCAGAGCCGCTAATACCTCCCCTAGTAACACACGGAGGTTCTCAAGCTTAAATTTAAAATTTGAAATTTCTGAATCCGGTCTCCCCGGATCAGAACCGTCACCGACAGAATGAAGTTCACCGTCCTCATGTTCTGCAAATTGTGACGCAGTATCAGACATGGCTCTCGTGTCATCAGCGCGCTCTGTCCTTAACCCAGAGCTATCGCGTTTGCCCCTTAATTCGGGCATATTATATAATACTTCTTTCATAACATTAGCCATATCATGTAAAGTGATTTGTAAGGGCCTAGATGTACTAGGTGTCTCAATCCTACGCATCTCCCGAGCGGGAGACGCAGGTACTGACACGTGAGGAGAGTTAGGCGGCATAACTTCCCCCTCGTTGTCTGGAGATAGCTTCTTTATCGGTACAGATTGACTTTTATTCAAAGCAATATCAATACAATTGGTACACATCGTTCTATTGAGCTCCACATTGGCTTTTGAACATGATGAACAAACAGTTTCCTCTGAATCAGACATGTTTAAAACAGACTCAGCAATGAAACTAACAAGCTTGGAAATCACTTTCAATAAGTTTACAAGCAATATAAAAAACGCTGCAGTGCTTGACAAATACAGATATAATTAAACAATTCTTAACAAGAAGTGTATTATTAGCAGAGGATTGCACCCATTAGCAAAAGGATGATTAACCCCTCAATACCCAAAACGGATAAAAGATATCAATTAAGATTTAACGCTTTTAATCACAGTCAGCACACTGTCACAGATCTGCTGTGACTGATTACCTCCCTCACAAATGAAATTTGCAGACCCCTGAGCTCTCTGGAGGAAGAAGCAGAAAGACTGTGCAATAATTTTAACTGCGCAACAAGGCGCTAAAACAAGGGCCCTCCCACTCCAATCACAACAGTGGGAGCCCTGATATAACGGTTTCCATGCAGAAAAGTATGTTAGCCATGTGGAAAAAAATCATACCCAAAGCGATTTATCACCAAAGTACCTCACAAAAACGAATAACATGCCAGTAAACGTTTTATTAAAAAACAACATTTTTCAATGTCATGCAAAGCTATCACTAAGCCTGCTACCAGTCGCTACCACTGCAGAGAAGGCTTAATTATTATTTCAGTGTTAACAGTATTTTCTCAGTCAAATTCTAGTCCCTAGAATATAACTCGACTGCGCATACATTTATCAGCCTGATACCAGTTGCTACTACTGCATTTAAGGCTGTACTTACATCATATGGTAACAGCAGTATTTTCTTAGTCAATTCCATTCCCAGAAAATAAAGTACTGCACATACCTCATTTGCGGAGGACCCCGCATGCTATTCCCAGTTTCTGAAGTTACCCCACTCCTCAGAATGTCGAGAACAGCCAGTGGATCTTAGTTACGCCTGCTAAGATCATAGATAAAAAACGCAGGCAGTTTCTTCTTCCAAATACTGCCTGAGATAGAAAAACAGCACACTCCGGTGCCATTTAAAATAACAAACTTTTGATTGAAGAATAGTTAAGTAAAAACTCCAGCCCCTTCTAGCGACCTCCTTCTTTGTTGAGGGTTGCAAGAGAATGACTGGGTATGACATGTGAGGGGAGGAGCTATATGGCAGCTCTGCTTGGGTGATCCTCTTGCAACTTCCTGTTGGGAAGGAGAATATATCCCATAAGTAATGGATGACCCGTGGACTGAACACACTTAACAAGAGAAAACAGAATTTATGCTTACCTGATAAATTACTTTCTCCAATGGTGTGTCCGGTCCACGGCGTCATCCATAACTTGTGGGAATATCTCTTCCCCAACAGGAAATGGCAAAGAGTACAGCAAAAGCTGTCCATATAGTCCCTCCTAGGCTCCGCCCACCCCAGTCATTCGACCGACGGACAGGAGAAAAACAGGAGAAACTATAGGGTGCCGTGGTGACTGTAGTTAAAGAAATAAATTCATCAAACCTGATTAAAAAACCAGGGCGGGCCGTGGACCGGACACACCATTGGAGAAAGTAATTTATCAGGTAAGCATAAATTCTGTTTTCTCCAACATTGGTGTGTCCGGTCCACGGCGTCATCCATAACTTGTGGGAACCAATACCAAAGCTTTAGGACACGGATGAAGGGAGGGAGCCAATCAGGTTACCTAAACAGAAGGCACCACGGCTTGCAAAACCTTTCTCCCAAAAATAGCCTCCGAAGAAGCAAAAGTATCAAATTTGTAGAATTTGGCAAAAGTGTGCAGGGAAGACCAAGTCGCTGCCTTACATATCTGATCAACAGAAGCCTCGTTCTTGAAGGCCCATGTGGAAGCCACAGCCCTAGTAGAGTGAGCTGTGATTTTTTCAGGAGGCTGCCGTCCGGCAGTCTCGTAAGCCAATCGGATGATGCTTTTCAGCCAAAAGGAAAGAGAGGTAGAAGTAGCTTTTTGACCTCTCCTTTTACCAGAATAGACGACAAACAGAGAAGATGTTTGTCTGAAATCTTTTGTTGCTTCTAAATAGAATTTTAAAGCACAGACTACATCCAAATTGTGTAACAAACGTTCCTTCTTTGAAACTGGATTCGGACACAAAGAAGGCACAACTATCTCCTGGTTAATATTCTTGTTGGAAACAACTTTTGGAAGAAAACCAGGTTTAGTACGCAAAACAACCTTATCTGAATGGAACACCAGATAGGGCGGAGTACACTGCAGAGCAGATAACTCCGAAACTCTTCTAGCAGAAGAAATAGAAACTAAAAACAAAACTTTCCAAGATAACAACTTAATATCTATGGAATGTAAAGGTTCAAACGGAACCCCTTGGAGAACTGAAAGAACTAGATTTAGACTACAGGGAGGAGTCAAAGGTCTGTAAACAGGCTTGATTCTGACCAAAGCCTGAACAAATGCTTGAACATCTGGCACAGCTGCCAGTCGTTTGTGTAACAAGACAGATAAAGCAGAAATCTGTCCCTTTAGAGAACTCGCTGATAATCCCTTATCCAAACATTCTTGGAGAAAGGAAAGGATCCTAGGAATTTTGATCTTACTCCATGAGAATCCCTTGGATTCACACCAACAGATATATCTTTTCCATATTTTATGGTAAATTTTTCTAGTTACAGGTTTTCTGGCTTGTACCAGAGTATCTATCACAGAATCCGAAAACCCACGCTTAGATAGAATCAAGCGTTCAATTTCCAAGCCGTCAGCTGGAGAGAGACTAGATTTGGATGTTCGAATGGACCCTGTACAAGAAGATCCTGTCTCAAAGGTAGCTTCCATGGTGGAGCCGATGACATATTCACCAGGTCTGCATACCAAGTCCTGCGTGGCCACGCAGGAGCTATCAAAATCACAGAGGCCCTCTCTTGCACCACATACTCTTCACCATCTCCGTGGAGATGTTGCCTGTGCAACGGCAAAGAGAATGACTGGGGTGGGCGGAGCCTAGGAGGGACTATATGGACAACTTTTGCTGTACTCTTTGCCATTTCCTGTTGGGGAAGAGATATTCCCACAAGTTATGGATGACGCCGTGGACCGGACACACCAATGTTGGAGAAAGATATTTTACCTCAAAAGTTCCTCGGTAGCCACATCCCATTGGAAAGGACTTCTAAGCAGCAAATCAGTATGTCTGTCCCGGGACAGCCGAAGGGATGAGCCTCGTGCACTATCATCTTATTTCCCAATTCAGTGCAAGGAAGTTTACAATGAAATCTCATGAGATCACAGTAAGAGAGTTAATGACCTCAGCACTGCTGATTGGCTGCAGTTCATTTCTTCATTTATTTATTTTTTACCTGCAGCTGGGAGCAGCTGAGTATAACTTTTTACAAGAACTTACTCTGCTGAGCTGAGGAGATTGTGAGGTAAAATATCTTCCTTTTTTACATACAGATGCTCAGGTGATATTTTCCTGTCAGCTTTTTACAGTTATACTGCATCAGTTTCAAGTGATTTAGCATATGAGTATTATGTCCCTTTAATGGTCTGAAATGATATACTTGCTTACACGACTGCAGATTTGGATGTAAGAGTGAGCTTCAACACTATCTTACAAATCCAAAAGAAATAACACAATTTGTGCCATTCACTAGAAATAAACGGTTTTAATCACAACTACTAATTATGTGTTGTCTTGTATTACAAAATTGCTGTGGCATGAAGAAAAAAAAACAAAACAAAAAGCACACAATGGCATTCTGAATTAGGAAGGTGTAATAGGATCTACTGGGAGAAAATGTGCAGGTTGTAGCATATTTATGCTTTGGAAAGACCTGGCAATCTCAGATCCAGGGAGCTATGGCTCCTAGAATTTAAGATTTAGCCCCTAACCTGCTTTTTCCCACAAATATCTCTATACAAATACGTCCTAAATTTGAAATGAATGTGTAAGCTTGTATTATTAGATTTTTCACAGAGAATTCTGAGACACCTTACCACTATTCTTAGGTATCCTACATGAGACTGAAGCACTACTGGCACCAGGTCTACATAATTAACTGGTTTTACATGCATTATATGCTTGAAGGTAATTAACTTTCAGGATAGTCAAATCACATTAAATTGTTCTGGCCTTTTAAGATGGTGATTTTTACACAGGTTTTGTGGTATTAAACGGCATCAGTTCATTAAAGGGACAGGAAAGTCAAAATTAAACTTGCATGATTCAGATAGAGCATGTCATTTCTCTTGTAAGGTGTATCCAGTACACGGATCATCCATTACTTGTGGGATATTCTCATTCCCAACAGGAAGTTGCAAGAGGACACCCACAGCAGAGCTGCTATATAGCTCCTCCCCTAACTGCCATATCCAGTCATTCTCTTGCAACTCTCAACAAGCATGGAGGTAGTAAGAGAGAGTGGTGAAATAGTTAGTTTTTTTCTTCAATCAAAAGTTTGTTATTTTTAAATGGTACCGGAGTTGTACTATTTTATCCCAGGCAGTAAATAGAAGAAGAATCTGCCTGTGTTTTCTATGATCTTAGCAGGTTGTAACTAAGATCCATTGCTGTTCTCACATATGACTGAGGAGAGAGGTAACTTCAGCGGAAGAATGGCATGCAGGTTATCCTGCTATGAGGTATGTGCAGTTACAATTTTTTCTAGAGATGTAAATGCTAGAAAATGCTGCTGATACCGGATTAATGTAAGGTAAGCCTGGATACAGTGATTTAATAGCGACTGGTATCATGCTTACTCTCAGAGGTAATACTCTTATAAATTTGTAATATAAAACGTTTGCTGGTATGTTTAAGCGTTTTTATATATGCTTTGGTGATAAAACTTTATTGGGGCCTAGTTTTTCCACATGGCTGGCTTAAATTTTGCCTAGAAACAGTTTCCTGAGGCTTTCCACTGTTGTAGCATGAGTGGGAGGGGCCTAATTTAGCGCTTTTTTTGCGCAGTTAAAATTACAGACCGAGACATCCAGCTTCCCTCAGGAGTCCCCTGAATGCTATAGGACATCTCTAAAGGGCTCAAAGGCTTTCCAAAGTCGTTTATTGGGGAAGGTAGAGCCACAGCAGAGCTGTGGCAGTTTGTTGTGACTATTAAAAAACGTCTATAACGTTTTTTTTATCCGTTTTTTGAACTAAGGGGTTAATCAACCATTTGCAAGTGGGTGCAATGCTCTGTTAGCTTATTACATACACTGTAAAAATTTTGTTTGATTTACTGCCTTTTTCACTGTTTTTCAAATTCTGACAAAATTTGTTTCTCTTAAAGGCACAGTACTGTTTTTAATATTTGCTTGTTAACTTGATTGAAAGTGTTTTCCAAGCTTGCTAGTCTCATTGCTAGTCTGTACAAACATGTCTGACATAGAGGAAACTCCTTGTTCATTATGTTTAAAAGCCATGGTGGAACCCCCTCTTAGAATGTGTACCAAATGTACTGATTTCACTTTAAGCAATAAAGATCATATTATGTCTTTAAAAAATTTATCACCAGAGGAATCTGACGAGGGGGAAGTTATGCCGACTAACTCTCCCCACGTGTCAGATCCTTTAACTCCCGCTCAAGGGACTCCCGCTCAAATGGCACCAAGTACATCCAGGGCGCCCATAGCGTTTACTTTACAAGACATGGCGGCAGTCATGGATAATACACTGTCAGCGGTATTAGCCAGACTACCTGAATTTAGAGGAAAGCGAGATAGCTCTGGGGTTAGACTAAATACAGAGCATACTGACGCTTTAAGAACCATGTCTGATACTGCCTCACAATATGCAGAAGCTGAGGAAGGAGAGCTTCAGTCTGTGGGTAATGTTTCTGACTCAGGGAAGATGATGCAACCTGATTCTGATATTTCTACATTTAAATTTAAGCTTGAACACCTCCGCATGTTGCTCAGGGAGGTTTTAGCTGCTCTGAATGACTGTGATACAATTGCAGTGCCAGAGAAATTGTGTAGACTGGATAAATACTATGCAGTGCCGGTGTGTACTGATGTTTTTCCAATACCTAAAAGGTTTACAGAAATTATTAATAAGGAATGGGATAGACCAGGTGTGCCGTTCTCTCCCCCTCCTATTTTTAGAAAAATGTTTCCAATAGACACCACCACACGGGACTTATGGCAGACAGTCCCTAAGGTGGAGGGAGCAGTTTCTACTTTAGCAAAGCGTACTACTATCCCTGTCGAGGACAGTTGTGCTTTTTTAGATCCAATGGATAAAAAGTTAGAGGGTTACCTTAAGAAAATGTTTATTCAACAAGGTTTTATCCTACAGCCCCTTGCATGCATTGCGCCTGTCACTGCTGCTACGGCGTTCTGGTTTAAGTCTCTGGAAGAGGCTTTACAGGTAGCGACTCCATTGGATGACATACTTGACAAGCTTAGAGCACTTAAGCTAGCCAATTCTTTTGTTTCTGATGCCATCGTTCATTTGACTAAACTAACGGCTAAGAATTCTGGTTTTGCTATCCAGGCGCGCAGGGCGCTATGGCTTAAATCATGGTCAGCTGACGTTACTTCTAAGATGCTTAACATTACCTTCAAGGGGCAGACCCTATTCGGGCCTGGTTTGAAGGAGATTATTGCTGATATCACTGGAGGAAAAGGTCATGCCCTTCCTCGGGATAGGTCCAAATCAAGGGCCAAACAGTCTAATTTTCGTGCCTTTCGAAACTTCAAGGCAAGTGCGGCATTAACTTCCTCTAATGCAAAACAAGAGGGAACTTTTGCTCAGTCCAAGACGGTTTGGAGACCTAACCAGACCTGGAACAAAGGTAAGCAGGCCAAAAAGCCTGCTGCTGCCTCTAAGACAGCATGAAGGAACGCCCCCCTATCCGGTAACGGATCTAGTAGGGGGCAGACTTTCACTCTTCGCCCAGGCGTGGGCAAGAGATGTCCAGGATCCCTGGGCGTTGGAAATTATATCCCAGGGATATCTTCTGGACTTCAAAGCTTCCCCTCCAAAAGGGAGATTTCACCTTCCACAATTATCTGCAAACCAGATAAAGAGAGAGGCATTCTTAAACTGTGTACAAGACCTCCTAGTTATGGGAGTGATCCATCCAGTTCCAAGGGAGGAACAGGGACAGGGATTTTACTCAAATCTGTTTGTGGTTCCCAAAAAAGAGGGAACCTTCAGACCAATTTTGGATCCAAAGATCTTAAACAAATTCCTCAGAGTTCCATCATTCAAGATGGAAACTATTCGTACCATCCTTCCTATGATCCAGGAGGGTTAATATATGACTACAGTGGATTTAAAGGATGCTTATCTTCACATTCCGATACACAAAGATCATCATCGGTTTCTCAGGTTTGCCTTTCTAGACAGGCATTACCAGTTTGTAGCTCTTCCCTTTGGATTAGCTACAGCCCCAAGAATTTTTACGAAGGTTCTGGGGTCGCTTCTGGCGGTCCTAAGGCCGCGGGGCCCCTTATTTAGACGACATCCTGATACAGGCGTCAAACTTCCAAATTGCCAAGTCTCATACGGACATAGTACTGGCATTTCTGAGGTCGCATGGGTGGAAAGTGAACGAAGAAAAGAGTTCTCTATCCCCACTCACAAGAGTTTCCTTCCTAGGGACTCTGATAGATTCTGTGGAAAGGAAAATTTACCTGACGGAGTCCAGGTTATCAAAGCTTCTAAATTCCTGCCGTGTTCTTCATTCCATTCCGCGCCCTTCGGTGGCTCAGTGCATGGAAGTAATCGGCTTAATGGTAGCGGCAATGGACATAGTGCCGTTTGCACGCCTACATCTCAGGCCGCTGCAACTCTGCATGCTCAGTCAGTGGAATGGGGATTACACAGATTTGTCCCCTCTACTAAATCTGGATCAAGAGACCAGGGATTCTCTTCTCTGGTGGCTATCTCGGGTCCATCTGTCCAAAGGTATGACCTTTCGCAGGCCAGATTGGACTATTGTAATGACAGATGCCAGCCTTCTAGGTTGGGGTGCAGTCTGGAACTCCCTGAAGGCTCAGGGATCGTGGACTCAGGAGGAGACACTCCTTCCAATAAATATTCTGGAACCGAGAGCCATATTCAATGCTCTTCAGGCTTGGCCTCAATTAGCAACAATGAGGTTCATCAGATTTCAGTCGGACAACATCAGGACTGTGGCTTACATCAACCATCAAGGGGGAACAAGGAGTTCCCTGGCGATGTTAGAAGTCTCAAAGATAATTCGCTGGGCAGAGATTCACTCTTGCCACCTATCAGCTATCCATATCCCAGGTGTAGAGAACTGGGAGGCGGATTTTCTAAGTCGTCAGACTTTTCATCCTGGGGAGTGGGAACTCCATCCTGAGGTGTTTGCTCAATTGATTTATCGTTGGGGCAAACCAGAACTGGATCTCATGGCATCTCGCCAGAACGCCAAGCTTCCTTGTTACGGATCCAGGTCCAGGGATCCCGAGTCGATGCTGATAGATGCTCTAGCAGCGCCTTGGTCTTTCAACCTGGCCTATGTTTTTCCACCGTTTCCTCTGCTCCCTCGACTGATTGCCAAGATCAAGCAGGAGAGAGCATCGGTGATTCTGATAGCGCCTGCATGGCCACGCAGGACCTGGTATGCAGATCTGGTGGACATGTCATCCTTTCCACCTTGGACTCTGCCGTTAATACAGGACCTTCTACTACAAGGGCCTTTCAATCATCCAAATCTATTTTCTCTGAGACTGACTGCCTGGAGATTGAACGCTTGATTTTATCAAAGCGTGGCTTCTCCGAGTCAGTCATTGATACCTTAATACAGGCACGAAAGCCTGTCACCAGGAAAATTTACCATAAGATATGGCGTAAATATCTTTATTGGTGTGAATCCAAGGGTTACTCATGGAGTAAGGTCAGGATTCCCAGGATATTATCCTTTCTCCAAGAAGGTTTGGAAAAAGGTTTGTCAGCTAGTTCCTTAAAGGGACAGATTTCTGCCCTGTCTATTCTTTTGCACAAGCGTCTGGCAGATGTTCCAGACGTTCAGGCATTTTGTCAGGCTTTAGTTAGAATCAAGCCTGTGTTTAAACCTGTTACTCCGCCATGGAGCTTAAATCTGGTTCTTAAGGTTCTTCAAGGAGTTCCGTTTGAACCTCTTCATTCCATAGATATCAAACTTTTATCTTGGAAAGTTCTTTTTTTGGTAGCTATTTCCTCGGCTTGTAGAGTCTCCGAGTTATCTGCTTTACAATGTGATTCTCCTTATCTGATCTTCCATGCGGATAAGGTAGTCCTGCGTACCAAACCTGGGTTTTTACCTAAGGTGGTATCTAACAAGAATATCAATCAAGAGATTGTTGTTCCATCTTTGTGTCCTAATCCTTCTTCAAAGAAGGAACGTCTATTACACAATCTGGACGTGGTCCGTGCTTTAAAGTTTTACTTACAAGCTACTAAAGATTTTCGTCAAACATCTGCTTTGTTTGTCGTCTACTCTGGACAAAGGAGAGGTCAACAGGCTTCAGCAACCTCTCTTTCTTTTTGGCTAAGAAGCATAATCCGCTTAGCCTATGAGACTGCTGGCCAGCAACCTCCTGAAAGGATTACAGCTCATTCTACTAGAGCTGTGGCTTCCACTTGGGCCTTTAAAAATGAGGCTTCTGTTGAATAGATTTGCAAGGTGGCGACTTGGTCTTCGCTTCATACTTTTTCAAAATTCTACAAATTTGATACTTTTGCTTCTTCAGAGGCTATTTTGGGAGAAAGGTTTTACAGGCAGTGGTACCTTCCGTTTAAGTACCTGCCTTGTCCCTCCCTTCATCCGTGTACTTTAGCTTTGGTATTGGTATCCCACAAGTAATGGATGATCCATGGACTGGATACACCTTACAAGAGAAAACATAATTTATGCTTACCTGATAAATTTATTTCTCTTGTGGTGTATCCAGTCCACGGCCCGCCCTGTCATTTTAAGGCAGGTAATTTTTAAATTTAAACTACAGTAACCACTGCACCCTATGGTTTCTCCTCTCTCTGCTTGTTTTCGGTCGAATGACTGGATATGGCAGATAGGGGAGGAGCTATATAGCAGCTCTGCTGTGGGTGTCCTCTTGCAACTTCCTGTTGGGAATGAGAATATCCCACAAGTAATGGATGATCCGTGGACTGGATACACCACAAGAGAAATACATTTATCAGGTAAGCATAAATTATGTTTTTAAGACACTTAAATTTACTTCTATTTTCAAATTTGCTTCGTTCTCTTGGTACCCCTTGTTAAAAAAGAATATGCAAACATCCTACACTAGTGGGAGCTAGCTGCTGATTGGTGCCTGCAGACATTTGTCTCTTGTGATTGGCTAACCAGATGTGTTCAGTTACCTGCCAGTAGTGCAATGCTGTTCCTTCAGCAAATGATAAGATAATGAAGCAAATTTGCTAATAGAAGAAAATTGGAAAGTTATTTATGAATTGTATGTTCTATCCAAATCATGAAAGAAAATTGTGGGGTTTCCTGTCCCTTTAATATTTCAGCTAACTAGCAGTATAATCATGAAAAAGTATCTGACGACAGGTAGGGAATACATTATATTCCTGGCTCATGCACTCAGATACTTAGGTTAAATGCCACCAATAAGGTGGGCTAAATATATTATCATCAAAATAGAACTTTAAAAATATACATGAAATAAAGTAAGTCTTTGTGGTGTCTTGGAATCTGAATCTGCTACTCTTTACTCACCTTATGGAGTGCTGTCCTTCTATCTGAGTCTGTCCTAGCGGGGTCAGCACCAAACTCTAGAAGTAGTTTTACCACTTCAAGGTGACCGCAATATGCTGCCCGATGCAGAGCTGTGCTACCACCATGTGTCTGAGAGTTGCTGTCAGCTCCATTCTCCAACAGGAAGCGGCATACAGGAACATGACCGTGACGACTGCTGTAATGCTAAGCAGAAGAAGACACAATGGTACTGTTTTTTTTTTTTAACTTGTAGTGATTTCTTTCATAAGATGATTTGAGTCCATAACATGTGGGATATATTTCCTGCCACTAGGAGGAGGTCAAGAACCCTCACAAGAGCTTTAATCCCTCCCACCTCCTCTTCCCACTCAGTTTGTTCTTGGCCTCCAAGGAGAGGGGTTGAGAAAGGTGCTCTGAAAGCAAGATTTATTTTATTGGGAGCTCAGACTTGACTTGGGATCCAGTACCCCTCTTCCATCTTGGCTCAGGGAAGACTTCAGGATAATTTATCAAAGGTTCTAAGTAAAGCAGAGGTAAAAGAATTCCTCAGAAATGGCATGTCCGAACACTCACAGGTATATCTCCCAGCCATAATTATCCTCAGGCGTCACAGGAAACCCATCCCTTAGCCTCCACCTGAGGGGTTGCTGGTATATCCGCAAGTATCCTCTGCAGTATATTTACTTGCACTGAGTGGGCTCTCTACTGGATCAGCATTCTGTGAGGGAGAAAGGACTCATCAAGCAGGTAAGATACAATGGATGGGTGCTGCAGTCCAGGTAAGTGACTCAGACACTAAACACAGCACAGGAACTAGTACTCTCCTTATATAGGTACTACATAATTGGGGGTTCCCAGCCTTTACACATAGGTAAAGTGCTATGTGTTTAACATAAAAAATTTCAGAATTCAAAGTAAAAATCCGTTTCCATAGCCTTATTACCCCTTAGCAATTCTCAGTATGTTTTTTACTTAAATTCACCTTTTTTCCCTCTCAAACCAAGAAAACTTCACTGTCTCTTTAAGAAAACCGCTAACTGCCTCATGCAGAAGAGTTTTTTTTTCTTCTTTTCACTTTTACATGTAAATTGTGTGATTTGGGGTTTTTACTCCCAGGCTTTGGATTGCATTTTGTTCCGGAGTTAAAGTGAAGATAAAGTTTAAAGGTTGGCTCATCAGAATTAAATGTAAGATTTAAATTAAATATGAGTTTCACTCATCAAATTGCTTACTCATTTTTCGAAAACAAAGTTTTACTTGTTTAAATATCAACCCGTTTTTCTAACATTTTTCTGCTTCCTTTTGACGTATTTGTGTCTTCCAATTGAAATCCTGGCCGTTAGGCGGCCGTAACACTAAGTCATTTTACTATTGGCCCATCTGCGCATGCGTCCCATGTAATAAGCATATCCGAAATCAGAATGCTCGTGGCCGATTCGCGCATGCGCACGCGCACATTCTTCACACCTTCTTGTTTCGTTGGCAAATAACATAGTAATGAATGAATACAATATCGTGATCCATTCATTACTATGTTGCGAGTTGAGGGAGACGCCTGCGCATTGGAGCCCAGCAGTATTGTCAATCGCATGCGCATTGAGACTCGCATACTTAAATCGCGCATGCGCAAATGGTTCTGATTGTTGTGAACGCGCATAGATGATACGTATAGAGCGGGTGGGACCGCTCTATACGTAAAGACTGAGAAAGCAGGAAGAATAAAACGGGAGGAGTCAGGACGAAAACGGCTGAATAAAACGTTAGTAAAAATATGAAGATTTATTTATTCAAAAAAAGATGGCGATTATGTTTATATACATGGGGATAATTAGATACTGTCTTTCAACTTTTCAAAATTAACTTTCACTTTAAGTTCCGCCCAAACTCCCGCCGCCCTTTTTTTTTTTCCCTTACAAGATAAGTAGCTGGATGAAATTTAGTCTGTCTGCAGGCATTATAAGCTATATGGGCCTAGTTTTTAAAACTTTCTCTGCCCAGGAGGTGGGTGAGTACCCTCATATGAGCTGCTGAGGGGGTAGGTAGGTGAATTTTTTTCTGAGGATAAATAATTTGGCTTTATTTTGTGACTTCTGAGGTGTTCTTATAGGGTGTATGTTGTATTTTGGATAAATACACTTGTTATTTAAAGCTTTGGAATATATCTTTATTTCAATTTACTTTCAGTTTGCTTATTATTTTGGTGTTGTGTCTGTACCCCCATCTAATATGACACCTAGGGAACATACTGCAGCACAATAACATTCTGCAGTCCATTATCCCTGTTTATTATGAAAAACTGTTCCAGTGGACCAAATTAACCAGTTGTGTGCTGATTGTGTCCCACATCCCTAATTCGCAACCCATAATCATGTCAGTATGATACCTGGCAGACTTTTAGTACCCATGCATATTTATATTGCTTATTGGGATTTCACTGACTTTTCTCCAAAGTTTAAAACAAGTCTTCACAAGACTATGACAGAGATTGTAAAGTCTATTCCCAAACTAAGTAAACATAAGTGAATAATTAGGAGATTTACCTCACACCACCTATAATACGCAGGGTCCTATTCCCCAAGCTCAGTTACAACCAAGCTTACAAAAGCTCTGACTCAACCAAGTCTCTTTCTGAGGATGAAATCTACTCTGAGGACCCTGAATCCAATGAATAAGCCAGAGACGGATTCCACTTTTAGATTTTAAAGTGGACCAAATCTGCTTCCTGCTTCAGGAGGCTTTGAATACCTTAGAACAATCAGAACCGAATCCAGGGGATTCGAAGCCTGTAAATAAGTTGAATCCGTCCAAAAGGTCTTTCAAACACTAGACTTGGTTACAGAATATATAGCCAAAGAATGGAAAAAAATATAATTTATGCTTACCTGATAAATTCATTTCTCCTGTAGTGTAGTCAGTCCACGGGTCATCCATTACTTATGGGATTATATCTCCTCCCTAACAGGAAGTGCAAGAGGATCACCCAAGCAGAGCTGCTATATAGCTCCTCCCCTCTACGTCATACCCAGTCATTCGACCAAAACCAAACGAGAAAGGAGAAAACTATAGGGTGCAGTGGTGACTGGAGTTTAATTTAAAATTTAGACCTGCCGTAAAAACAGGGCGGGCCGTGGACTGACTACACTACAGGAGAAATGAATTTATCAGTCCACGGGTCATCCATTACTTATGGGATACCAATACCAAAGCTAAAAGTACACGGATGACGGGAGGGACAGGCAGGATCTTTACACGGAAGGAACCACTGCCTGTAGAACCTTTCTCCCAAAAACAGCCTCCGAAGAAGCAAAAGTGTCAAATTTGTAAAATTTTGAAAAAGTGTGAAGTGAAGACCAAGTTGCAGCCTTGAAAATCTGTTCAACAGAAGCCTCATTCTTAAAGGCCCAAGTGGAAGCCACAGCTCTAGTAGAATGAGCCGTAATCCTTTCAGGAGGCTGCTGTCCAGCAGTCTCATAGGCTAAACGTATTATGCTACGAAGCCAAAAAGAGAGAGAGGTAGCCGAAGCTTTTTGACCTCTCCTCTGTCCAGAATAAACGACAAACAGGGAAGAAGTTTGACGAAAATCTTTAGTTGCCTGCAAATAAAATTTCAGGGCACGGACGACGTCCAGATTGTGCAGAAGTCGTTCCTTCTTTGAAGAAGGGTTAGGGCACAATGATGGAACAACAATCTCTTGATTGATATTCTTGTTAGTGACTACCTTAGGTAAGAACCCAGGTTTAGTACGCAGAACTACCTTATCTGAATGAAAAATCAGATAAGGAGAATCACAATGTAAGGCCGATAACTCAGAGACTCTTCGAGCCGAGGAAATAGCCATTAAAAACAGAACTTTCCAAGATAACAGCTTGATATCAATGGAATGAAGGGGTTCAAACGGAACACCTTGCAGAATGTTAAGAACTAAGTTTAAGCTCCACGGCGGAGCAACAGTCTTAAACACGGGCTTAATCCTAGCCAAAGCCTGACAAAAAGCCTGAACGTCTGCCAGACGTTTGTGTAAAAGGATAGACAGAGCTGAGATCTGTCCCTTTAATGAACTAGCAGATAAACCCTTTTCTAAACCTTCTTGTAGAAAAGACAATATCCTAGGAATCCTAACCTTACTCCATGAGTAACTCTTGGATTCGCACCAATATAAGTATTTACGCCATATTTTATGGTAAATTTTCCTGGTAACAGGTTTCCTAGCCTGTATTAAGGTATCAATCACTGACTCTGAGAATCCCCGCTTTGATAGAATCAAGCGTTCAATCTCCATGCAGTCAGCCTCAGAGAAATTAGATTTGGATGTTTGAAAGGACCCTGAATCAGAAGGTCCTGTCTCAGAGGCAGAGACCATGGTGGACAGGACGACATGTCCACTAGATCTGCATACCAGGTCCTGCGTGGCCACGCAGGCGCTATTAGAATCATCGATGCTCTCTCCTGTTTGATCCTGGCAATCAATCGAGGAAGCATCGGGAAGGGTGGAAACACATAAGCCATGTTGAAGACCCAAGGAGCTGTCAGAGCATCTATCAGTACCGCTCCCGGGTCCCTGGACCTGGATCCGTAACAAGGAAGCTTGGCGTTCTGGCGAGACGCCATGAGATCCAGATCTGGTTTGCCCCAATGGTGAAGCAGTTGGGCAAACACCTCCGGATGAAGTTCCCACTCCCCCGGATGAAAAGTCTGGCGACTTAGAAAATCTGCCTCCCAGTTCTCCACGCCTGGGATGTGGATCGCTGACAGGTGGCAAGAGTGAGACTCTGCCCAGTGAATTATCTTTGAGACTTCCATCATCGCTAGGGAACTCCTTGTTCCTCCCTGATGGTTGATGTAAGCCACAGTCGTGATGTTGTCCGACTGAAACCTGATGAACCTCAGAGTTGCTATCTGAGGCCAAGCCAGAAGAGCATTGAGAACTGCTCTTAATTCCAGAATGTTTATTGGAAGGAGTCTCTCCTCCTGGGTCCATGATCCCTGAGCCTTCAGGGAATTCCAGACTGCGCCCCAACCTAGAAGGCTGGCGTCTGTTGTTACAATCGTCCAATCTGGCCTGCGGAAGGGCATCCCCTTGGACAGATGTGGCCGAGAAAGCCACCATAGAAGAGAATCTCTGGTCTCTTGATCCAGATTTAGCAGAGGGGACAAATCTGAGTAATCCCCATTCCACTGACTTAGCATGCACAATTGCAGCGGTCTGAGATGCAGGCGCGCAAAAGGTACTATGTCCATTGCCGCTACCATTAAGCCGATTACCTCCATGCACTGAGCCACTGACGGGTGTTGAATGGAATGAAGGACACGGCAAGCATTTAGAAGTTTTGATAACCTGTCCTCCGTCAGGTAAATTTTCATTTCTACGGAATCTATAAGAGTCCCTAAGAAGGGAACTCTTGTGAGTGGCAATAGAGAACTCTTTTCTACGTTCACCTTCCACCCATGTGACCTTAGAAATGCCAGAACTAACTCTGTATGAGACTTGGCAGTTTGGAAACTTGACGCTTGTATCAGAATGTCGTCTAGGTACGGAGCTACCGCTATGCCTCACGGTCTTAGTACCGCCAGAAGAGAGCCCAGAACCTTTGTAAAGATTCTTGGAGCCGTAGCTAACCCGAAGGGAAGAGCTACAAACTGGTAATGCCTGTTTAGGAAGGCAAACCTTAGATACCGGTAATGATCCTTGTGAATCGGTATGTGAAGGTAGGCATCCTTTAAATCCACTGTGGTCATGTACTGACCCTCTTGGATCATGGGTAGGATAGTTCGAATAGTTTCCATTTTGAACGATGGAACTCTTAGGAATTTGTTTAGGATCTTTAAGTCCAAGATTGGTCTGAAGGTTCCCTCTTTTTTGGGAACCACAAACAGATTTGAATAAAACCCTTGTCCGTGTTCCGACCGCGGAACTGGGTGGATCACTCCCATTAGTAAGAGGTCTTGTACACAGCGTAGAAACGCCTCTTTCTTTATCTGGTTTGCTGATAACCTTGAAAGATGAAATCTCCCTTGTGGAGGAGAAGCTTTGAAGTCCAGAAGATATCCCTGAGATATGATCTCCAACGCCCAGGGATCCTGGACATCTCTTGCCCAAGCCTGGGCGAAGAGAGAAAGTCTGCCCCCCACTAGATCCGTTTCCGGATTGGGGGCCCTCACTTCATGCTGTCTTAGGGGCAGCAGCAGGTTTTCTGGCCTGCTTGCCCTTGTTCCAGGACTGGTTAGGTTTCCAGCCCTGTCTGTAGCGAGCAACAGTTCCTTCCTGTCTTGGAGCGGAGGAAGTTGATGCTGCTCCTGCCTTGAAGTTACGAAAGGCACGAAAATTAGACTGTTTAGCCCTTGGTTTGGCCCTGTCTTGAGGCAGGGCATGGCCCTTACCTCCAGTAATGTCAGCGATAATTTCTTTCAAACCGGGCCCGAATAATGTCTGCTCTTTGAAAGGAATATTAAGTAATTTAGATTTAGAAGTAACATCAGCAGACCAGGATTTAAGCCACATCGCTCTACGCGCTTGAATGGCGAATCCGGAGTTCTTAGCCGTAAGTTTGGTTAAGTGTACTACGGCATCAGAAATAAATGAATTAGCTAGCTTAAGGACTTTAAGCTTGTTTATAATCTCATCCAATGGAGCTGTGCTAAGGGTCTCTTCCAGAGACTCAAACCAGAAAGCCGCCGCAGCCATGACAGGCGCAATGCATGCAAGGGGTTGTAATATAAAACCTTGCTGAACAAACATTTTCTTAAGGTAACCCTCTAACTTTTTATCCATTGGATCTGAAAAAGCACAGCTATCCTCCACCGGGATAGTGGTGCGCTTAGCCAGAGTAGAAACTGCTCCCTCCACCTTAGGGACCGTCTGCCATAAGTCCCGTGTGGTGGCGTCTATTGGAAACATTTTTCTAAATATAGGAGGGGGTGAAAAAGGCACACCGGGTCTATCCCACTCCTTGTTAACAATTTCTGTAAGCCTTTTAGGTATAGGAAAAACGTCAGTACACGCCGGTACCGCAAAATATTTATCCAGCCTACATACTTTCTCTGGAATTACAACCGTGTTACAATCATTCAGAGCCGCCAATACCTCCCCTAGTAATACACGGAGGTTCTCAAGCTTAAATTTGAAATTTGAAATGTCTGAGTCCAGTTTACTTGGATCAGATCCGTCACCCACAGAATGAAGCTCTCCGTCCTCATGTTCTGCAAATTGTGACGCAGTATCAGACATGGCTCTATTATTATCAGCGCACTCTGTTCTTACCCCAGAGTGATCGCGTTTACCCCTAAATTCTGGCAATTTACATAGTACTTCAGTCATAACATTAGCCATGTCTTGCAAAGTGATTTGTATGGGCCGCCCTGATGTGCTTGGCGCCACAATATCACGCACCTCCTGAGCGGGAGGCGAAGGTACTGACACGTGAGGAGAGTTAGTCGGCATAACTTCCCCCTCGTTGTCTGGTGATAATTTCTTTACATGTAAAGATTGACTTTTATTTAAAGTAACATCAATGCAATTAGTACATAAATTTCTATTGGGCTCCACATTGGCCTTTAAACATAGTGAACAAAGAGATTCATCTGTGTCAGACATGTTTAAACAGACTAGCAATGAGACTAGCAAGCTTGGAAATACTTTTCTAAATAAATTTACAAGCAATATAAAAAACGCTACTGTGCCTTTAAGAAGCACAAAAAAATGTCACAGTTGAAATAACAATGAACCAAAATAGTTATAGCAACCAATTTTTCACAGTAAATGTATTAAGTTAGCAAAGGATTGCACCCACCAGCAAATGGATGATTAACCTCTTAATACCCAAAAACGGATAACAATTTAATAATTAACGTTTTTATCACAGTCAAAACACACTGTCACAGGTCTGCTGTGAGTGATTACCTCCCTCAAAACTAGTTTTGGAGACCCCTGGGCTCTATAGAGACGTCCTGGATCATGGAGGAAGAAATAGGAAGACTGTGACTAAATTTTTACTGCGCAATAAAGCGCTAAAATAGGCCCCTCCCACTCATATTACAACAGTGGGGAAGCTCAGTAAACTGTTTTTATTCAGAAACAAACGACAGCCATGTGGTAAAAATCATGCCCATAAAGTTTTATCACCAAGTACCTCAGCAAAAACGATTAACATGCCAGTAAACGTTTTAAAAATGAAAGTTATGAAGTGTTATTAATAAGCCTGCTGCTAGTCGCTTTCACTGCAGTGCAGGCTCAAATATTACTTTAATATAGACAGTATTTTCTTAGTGAAATTCCATTCCCCAGAAATACCTCAGAGTATACATACATACATATCAGCCTGATACCAGTCGCTACTACTGCATTTAAGGCTGCACTTACATTACATCGGTATAAGCAGTATTTTCTCAGTCAATTCCATTCCTCAGAAAATAATTTACTGCACATACCTCCTTGCAGGTGGGCCCTGCCTGCTATCCCCTGTTCTGAAGTTACCTCACTCCTCAGAATGGCCGAGAACAGCAAGTGGATCTTAGTTACGACCGCTAAGATCATAGACAAACTCAGGTAGATTCTTCTTCTAATGCTGCCTGAGAAAAAACAACACACTCCGGTGCCGTTTAAAATAACAAACTTTTGATTGAAGAAATAAAAACTAAGTTTAACACACCACAGTCCTCTCACACGTCCTATCTATTAGTTAGGTGCAAGAGAATGACTGGGTATGACGTAGAGGGGAGGAGCTATATAGCAGCTCTGCTTGGGTGATCCTCTTGCACTTCCTGTTAGGGAGGAGATATAATCCCATAAGTAATGGATGACCCGTGGACTGACTACACTTAACAGGAGAAACAGGCCTTCCTTTTGCACCTTCTAGCAGGTTTAAAAGAATGTATCCACTTTCAGAGAATAATTTACAGCCTGGGAAGTAGTCCCTAAGGTTGCTGGAGCCATGTCCACCTTAGCTAGATGCACTACTATTCCCCTGGAAGATAGTTCTTAGTTTTAGGATCCAATGGACCACAAATTTGAGCAGTTGCTTAGGAAAATATTCTCTCAATCAGCTCTTCAGCTTAGACCTGCAGTAGCAATCACCTGTGTGGTAACCTCATAATTGAATTATTTTATCAAAACAGTCACTGGGGGAGAAGGGGCTTTTCTACCTCAGGACAAATTCTAAGGGGAAATACAAACAAAATGTTTTCGTTCCTTGCGCTCCCCAAAAAATAAAAAGTCCCCATCTAACCAGAAGTCTAAATCATCCAAGCCTTCCTGCAAGCCTGGACCTTCTTGATCTAAGAAGAAACAGACCACAAAGAACAATTCAAATCAGAAATCTGCATGAAGCGACGGCCCCCTGTCCAGAAGATCTTCTGGTAGGGGGCAGATTGATTCAGTTCAGGATCCCTGGGTTCTCAATATTATATCCCAGAGTAATTGCATAGGCTTTCACACCAGACCTCCCTGGGAACGGTTTCATCTGTCTCACAGTCCAAAGGCTCCTGTAAAGGTGGCTGCCTTTGTTCAAGACTTAAAGGATATGGGAGTAGACCAACCTGTTCCAATATCTCAACAGGAACAAGGATTCTATTCCAACCTCTTTGTTGTCCAAAAGGAAGAAGGCACATACCGTCCTATCCTGGACCTAAAGACTCGGTACACAAACCAATTTGTTAATTCTTTCAGAATGGAAACTATCAGTGTCATTTTGTCTCTAGTTCAGGAAGGCCAATTAATGACAATTGACATAGACTTAAAGGATGCATATCTGCACATTCCAATTCAGGAGGATCATTTCCAATTTCTGAGATTTGCTTTTCTCAACAAACATTACCAATTTGTGCCCCTCTCCTTTGGTCTGGCCACAGCCATTTGCATCTTCACGAAGGTATTAGAGGCTCTCTTAGAAGTGATCAGAGAATCTCCATTGCTCCTTATTTGGCTACTGCTCATACCTGTCTCTTTCTATGGCTACTGCTCATAACCACAGAATTGTATCTATCCTTCATGAACATAGATGGGATTGCCAGTTTATTGTGCCAGTTCACTTTATTTTCCAGATTCTTTTAACCTATGTATTCTCTGGACCTAAAGTTACTATCATGCAAGGTTCTCTTTCTTGTAGCCATTTTTTCCGCTAGAAGAGTTTCTGAATTATCAGCTTTGCCTTCTGATCATCCCTTTTTGATTTTTCATCAGGATAAAGCAGTTCTCTGGACTAAATATGATTTTCTCCTGAAGGTAGAGTCTTCAGAAAATATTAATCAGGAGATTGTTTTTCCTTCTCTGTGCCCAAATCCTTCTCTCTCTAAGGAATGCCTACTACATAATTTGTATGTAGTCCGAGCCTTAAAATGTTATCTTCAGGCTACTAAAGATTTTAGGCAGTCTTGTTTGTCCACTTTTCAGGGCCCAGAAAGGGTCAAAAGGCTATAGTGGTGGCCTTGGCATCATGGCTGAAGCAGACTATTCATAAGGCTTACTTGGTTGTGGGAAAACTGCCTCCAAAAAGAGCAACTGCTCATTCTACTAGGTCTGTATCTACTACAAAAATGACGCCTCCTTGGAACAGATTTGCAAGGCGGCAACTTGGTCTTCTCTCCATACCTTTTCTAAATTTTACCATTTTGATATCTATTCTTCTTCCGAAGCTGCTTTTGGCAGAAAAGTCCTTCAGGCCCCAGTGTCCGGCGAATGGGAATTGCCCCCCCCCCCCGTCCTAAACATGGACTTTCAGCTTGGGTATTGTATCCCACATTACGGACACCTATGGACTCATCTTACGAAAGAAAACAGAATTTATACTTACCAATACATTTCTTTCTTTCGGTTAATGAGCGTCCATAGGACTCCCCGGATTTTTTATATATATTAGAGAAAGTTCTCATTTGCACCTCTTAACCCAGCTTTCTGTCTCTCTCCTCAGCTATGTGTAAACTGAGTGGGTAGAGGAGGTGAGACCTCCTCTTAGTGGCAGGAAATATATCCCACATGTTATGGACACCTGTGGACTCATCCATCCCAAAAGAAATAAATTTACTCGGCAAGTATAATTTTTTTTTTTTTATTATATCCTACTGCAAAGATAGAATACACTTTATTTCCAAATTTATAGACAATTACTGGCCAGGGAATAGGAACAATTCATATGGTTCAGTGGATATGGGTAGTCCCCGACATTATAGTTGCTGTGGATTTAGATATAATATGCATGATCAATATCACAAATAAAATATATAAATTAAAATATAAAACAGATTGATTAAAAGAAAAAAAGTGGTAAGAAGTTGTGAGAGAAACAGTCTTCCATCAAGTCAATATGGAAGATGAAAGAAAGACAATAAACTGGAATCTTCTAATAGTAGGATTTCCAATAATTCTTCTCACTTGACCCACATTGCTGTATAATAGCACAACGAACGTGGGAAGAAGCCATTGTGGGTGAAGTATCTGGCTGTAATTGTTTACCTTGCTACACAAACAGTTTGAAGTCCTTTGAAACTACACATGGATTAGTGCCAACTGGTACTCTCTCCCTTTATTATACCCTCACAGACCCTCAGAGGGGTATGATCCTAGGAGAGATTTACTTATTGGATGGACATTCCTCTGGGCAAGGGCACAGTAACCCTTAGTGATGAATTGATGTGTATGCTGAGATTATTCTCCAGCCAGGTGAGGATATTCTGCAGCCATGTGAGTTACTTGGACAATTAACTCTTTCTTGCCAGCACTCATTTGTCTACATCAGAACAAAGTTGAAAAAATTTAAATCACGCAATTGTTATGCGATCCAGGGATTTCAATTATGGGATTAAGTCATGGGCGGGAAGTGCCTAAGACACTAGGCACGCCCGCCAGCCTATGATCCCATATAAGCTGCTAAAGTTTCAGGAGAGCCGAACAGTTAGGACGTTCCATGTCGTCCTAACGCTGCTAAAGCCCAGCAAAGTTAGGACGACCTAGAATGTCCTAATGGCAGGATGGGGTTAAGGAAACAGTGATATATAAACTAAAGGGACATGATTCAGATTTGGGCATAGATCATTTTAAACATCTTTCCAATTTACATATTTTTTATCAATTTTGCTTCATTATTGTTATCCTTTGTTGAAGGAGCAGCAATCCCCTACTAGGAGCTAGACAAATACATTGGTAAGACAAATAACAAGAGGCATATATGTGCAGCCAGTTTCAAGCTCCTGGGCCATGATTTTCCAGAAAGGATACCAAGAAAACTAAGCAAATAAGATAATAGGAAAGTTGTTCAAAAATGTCCTTCAAAATTCAGATAGGATACATTTTTGGTTTCATGTCGCTTTAATTTTTCCTCTTGCCAGGGGTATCATTTTGATTTTACCTGTGATGATATGGAATGTTACTGGGATTTTTTAAATACAATGCTTTTTGAGGAAATATATATATATATATCTAAAAGATAGTTTCTGTTTAACACACATTCTAATCCAAAGATTATTTAGCCTAAAATATTGATTAGTTTTTAATTTGTGTCTGCAGAAATAACATGCCCCTTCTTTACAGAAAAATGTTATAAAATTAACATACAGAGTTGATAAATAGACCTTAAAGGGACATAATCATGAAAGATAACTTTTGGGTTTCAGATAGAGCATACAATTTGCAGATTTGTTTTATATCAGATTTGCTTTATTCTCTGTGAATCCTTTGTTGAAGAAGAGCAATGCTCTACTGAGGCCTAGCTGAATGCATTGGGTGAGACAGTGACAAGCAGCTTGCTCACAGTAGTGCATTGCTTCTGTGCCTACCTATGTAGGCTTTTCAACAATGGATACCAAGAGAACAAAGCAAATTTGATGAGAGAAGTCAATTGGAAATTTTTTTTAAAAAAATGCTTGTTCTTTATGAATCATGAAAGTTTGACTTTACTGTCCCTTCAATGACATTGCTCCCATGCAAATCTATGTACACAGAATCAACCCATACTAAGTTTTAAGAAGCTCAATGAATAGAAGATTGTTTGGAGTGGAATAGATCTATCTGCACAAGGACCTAAATGTGAGGAGGGAGGGGCAAGCATTAAAAATGAAAAATAATGTAACTGTTTAGTTGAATAAAACTTTTAATTAAGTACAAGTGAAAAGTTGATCAAATATAAATGATTAACCAATTAAACTGGAGATAGTTCCCCTCCAAATAATTGAATTAATTTCAATGATCAATCTATATCTATAGATATATAAGCAAATCAGTAATGGTCCAATGTAACCAGAAAAAAATAATCTGAAAATGTATTCTAAAAATAAAAACCATGATTTAAAATTGGTCTTATTGACTTAGGCCTAGATTTGGAGTTCGGCGGTAGCCGTCAAAACCAGCGTTAGAGGCTCCTAACGCTGGTTTTGGCCGCCCGCTGGTATTTGGAGTCAGTGATTAAAGGGTCTAACGCTCACTTTTCAGCCGCGACTTTTCCATACCGCAGATCCCCCTACGCCATTTGCGTATCCTATGTTTTCAATGGGATCTTTCTAACGCCGGTATTTAGAGTCGTTTCTGAAGTGAGCGTTAGAGCTCTAACGACAAAATTCCAGCCGCCTGAAAATAGCAGGAGTTAAGAGCTTTCTGGCTAACGCCGGTTCATAAAGCTCTTAACTACTGTACCCTAAAGTACACTAACACCCATAAACTACCTATGTACCCCTAAACCGAGCTCCCCCCACATCGCCGCCACTCGATTAAAATTTTTAACCCCTAATCTGCCGACCGCCACCTACGTTATACTTATGTACCCCTAATCTGCTGCCCCTAACCCCGCCGACCCCTGTATTACATTTATTAACCCCTAACCTGCCCCCCACAACGTCGCCGCCAGCTACTTAAAATAATTAACCCCTAATCTTCCGACCGCAAAGCGCCGCCACCTACGTTATCCCTATGTACCCCTAATCTGCTACCCCTAACACCGCCGACCCCTATATTATATTTATTAACCCCTAATCTGCCCCCCTCAACGTCGCCGACACCTGCCTACACTTATTAACCCCTAATCTGCCGAGCGGACCTGAGCGCTACTATAATAAAGTTATTAACCCCTAACCCGCCTCACTAACCCTATCATAAATAGTATTAACCCCTAATCTGCCCTCCCTAACATCGCCGACACCTACCTTCAATTATTAACCCCTAATCTGACGACCGGAGCTCACCGCTATTCTAATAAATTGATTAACCCCTAAAGCTAAGTCTAACCCTAACACTAACACCCCCCTAACTTAAATATAATTTACATCTAACGAAATTAATTAACTCTTATTAAATAAATGATTCCTATTTAAAGCTAAATACTTACCTGTAAAATAAATCCTAATATAGCTACAATATAAATTATAATTATATTATAGCTATTTTAGGATTAATATTTATTTTACAGGCAACTTGGTATTTATTTTAACTAGGTACAATAGCTATTAAATAGTTAAGAACTATTTAATAGCTACCTAGTTAAAATAATAACAAATTTACCTGTAAAATAAATCCTAACCTAAGATATAATTAAACCTAACACTACCCTATCAATAAAATAATTAAATAAACTACCTACAATTACCTACAATTAACCTAACACTACACTATCAATAAATTAATTAAACACAATTGCTACAAATAAATACAATTAAATAAACTAGCTAAAGTACAAAAAATAAAAAAGAACTAAGTTACAAAAAATAAAAAAATATTTACAAACATAAGAAAAATATTACAACAATTTTAAACTAATTACACCTACTCTAAGCCCCCTAATAAAATAACAAAGCCCCCCAAAATAAAAAAATCCCTACCCTATTCTAAATTAAAAAAGTTACAAGCTCTTTTACCTTACCAGCCCTGAACAGGGCCCTTTGCGGGGCATGCCCCAAGAATTTCAGCTCTTTTGCCTGTAAAAGAATAAATACAATACCCCCCCCCAACATTACAACCCACCACCCACATACCCCTAATCTAACCCAAACCCCCCTTAAATAAACCTAACACTAAGCCCCTGAAGATCTTCCTACCTTGTCTTCACCGATCAGCCAATAGAATGCGAGCTCAATCTGATTGGCTGATTGGATCAGCCAATCGGATTGAACTTGATTCTGATTGGCTGATTCCATCAGCCAATCAGAAAATTCCTACCTTAATTCCGATTGGCTGATAGAATCCTATCAGCCAATCGGAATTCGAGGGACGCCATCTTGGATGACGTCCCTTAAAGGAACCGTCATTCGTCGGGAGACAACGGAAGAAGAGGATGGATCCGCGTCGCCTGCTTCAAGATGGACCCGCTCCGCACCGGATGGAAGAAGATCGAAGATGCCGCTTGGAGAAGATGTTTGCCGGTCTGGATGTCCTCTTCTTGCCGGATAGGAGGAAGACTTTGGAGCCTCTTCTGGACCTCTTCAGCACCGGATGATGGATCGCCAACCCCCGCTTGGGTTGGATGAAGATGTTGGAGCCAGGACGGATCGGTGAACCTGGTATGGTGAAGACAAGGTAGGAAGATCTTCAGGGGCTTAGTGTTAGGTTTATTTAAGGGGGGTTTGGGTTAGATTAGGGGTATGTGGGTGGTGGGTTGTAATGTTGGGGGGGGGTATTGTATTTATTCTTTTACAGGCAAAAGAGCTGAAATTCTTGGGGCATGCCCAGCAAAGGGCCCTGTTCAGGGCTGGTAAGGTAAAAGAGCTTGTAACTTTTTTAATTTAGAATAGGGTAGGGAATTTTTTATTTTGGGGGGCTTTGTTATTTTATTAGGGGGCTTAGAGTAGGTGTAATTAGTTTAAAATTGTTGTAATATTTTTCTTATGTTTGTAAATATTTTTTTATTTTTTGTAACTTAGTTCTTTTTTATTTTTTGTACTTTAGCTAGTTTATTTAATTGTATTTATTTGTAGCAATTGTGTTTAATTAATTTATTGATAGTGTAGTGTTAGGTTAATTGTAGGTAATTGTAGGTAGTTTATTTAATTATTTTATTGATAGGGTAGTGTTAGGTTTAATTATATCTTAGGTTAGGATTTATTTTACAGGTAAATTTGTTATTATTTTAACTAGGTAGCTATTAAATAGTTCTTAACTATTTAATAGCTATTGTACCTAGTTAAAATAATTACAAAGTTGCCTGTAAAATAAATATTAATCCTAAAATAGCTACAATGTAATTATAATTTATATTGTAGCTATATTAGGATTTATTTTACAGGTAAGTATTTAGCTTTAAATAGGAATCATTTATTTAATAAGAGTTAATTAATTTCGTTAGATGTAAATTATATTTAAGTTATGGGGGTGTTAGTGTTAGGGGTTAATACATTTATTAGAATAGCGGTGAGCTCCGCTCGGAAGATTAGGGGTTAATAATTGAAGGTAGGTGTCGGCGATGTTAGGGAGGGCAGATTAGGGGTTAATACTATTTATGATAGGGTTAGTGAGGCGGATTAGGGGTTAATAACTTTATTATAGTAGCGCTCAGGTCCGCTCGGCAGATTAGGGGTTAATAAGTGTAGTCAGGTGTCGGCGACGTTGTGGGGGGCAGATTAGGGGTTAATAAATATAATCTAGGGGTCGGCGATGTTAGGGCAGCAGATTAGGGGTACATAGGGATAACGTAGGTTGCGGCGGTTTACGGAGCGGCAGATTAGGGGTTAAAAAAAATATGCAGGTGTCAGCGATAGCGGGGGCGGCAGATTAGGGGTTAATAAGTGTAAGGCTAGGGGTGTTTAGACTCGGGGTACATGTTAGGGTGTTAGGTGCAGACGTAGGAAGTGTTTCCCCATAGGAAACAATGGGGCTGCGTTAGGAGCTGAACGCTGCTTTTTTGCAGGTGTTAGGTTTTTTTTCAGCTCAAACAGTCCCATTGTTTCCTATGGGGGAATCGTGCACGAGCACGTTTTTGAGGCTGGCCGCGTCCGTAAGCACCGCTGGTATCGAGAGTTGCATTTGCGGTAAAAATGCTCTACGCTCCTTTTTTGGAGCCTAACGCAGCATTTGTTTGAACTCTCGATACCAGAGTTAATTTTATGGTGCGGCCAGAAAAAAGCCCGCGGAGCGTTAACAGCCCTTTTACCGCCAAACTCCAAATCTAGGCCATAGTGATTTAAATCAAATCCACGGTTTCTGAACTATATTTGATTGCTATATGAACTATTGATGATAAAAACCTACTCACATAGGTGCATTAAAGTTATACTGAACCCATTTATTTTCTTTAGTGCTTCAGATAGAGCATACAACTTTCTAATTTACTCATATTATCACACTTTCTATGTTCTCTTGGTATCTTTATTTGAAAAAGCAGGAATGTAAGCTTACGAGCCGGCCCATCTTTGGTTCATACATGCTCTGAATCATGAAAGAAAAAAATTGGTTCAGTATCCCTTTAATCTGATGTACTTCGCTAATAGTGGCCACCAGAGGACAGTTTTAATGGTGCTTTTTATATGCATTATTTATGGATTTTGTAATATCTTGTGATATTGATTATTCATGTGCTTTGGATGTTTTCTCTTGGAGTCAGCATACTTCTATATATTAATAGATTTTCATATTTTTCTCTTTTTAGTAATATGAGTAGTAACTGGCTAGGATTCTCTGTATAGACACTGTAAAACCTCAAAATGTCAGCCAACTATGCAAACGTTGTGCATTGCTTCTGTGCCTACCTATGTAGGCTTTTCAACAATGGATACCAAGATAACAAAGCAAATTAGATGAGAGAAGTCAATTGGAAAAATTTTAACCAACTATGCAAACGTTGTGCACAGCACAGATTTTTTTTTTTACTGAATTAAGGACCATCCTCTAGTCACTCTGTAGTTTTCAAATTGTAAAAACCGCATAAAATAAACCAATGCCGGGGGTGGGGCATGGCCACGCAGGCGAATGGCCGCATTCTAGAGAAGCTCCTAATTCCAGGGGAACATGCAGCTCTAAAAATTGTACAATATTCCATTTGAATCTTGTAACTACAGCAGGGGATGGTGTGGCACAGCTAACTCTACCTTTGGAGCCGGACAACCACTACCCACACTGCCCTTGCGGTGGTGCGGGCCCAGTAAATTTCGGCGCAATGCTGCGCTGCATCACAGATAAGGCACCCGCCATTAAAGGGGTAAGGAGGCTGGTGGCGGCTAAAAGAAGAAGCAGGGACCGGCCGAGAGACAGCGGACCTAGAGCCATGGCACAGGACACAGAGCGGTAAAAGGAGTGAAGACCGTGATCCTGGGAGAACAGCAGCTGCATGCTACGAAGTGGCAAGACCAGCCTAGGCCTCCAAATCTCGTAAATGGGTAAGCCACGACCGAAACTATTACATAGCGGGGCAAACACTATACTGGTGGCTTAAGACATACCATAGCATGCAGCTGAATTATTATAGCTGAGTGGAGTGACTTTTATGGGGTAAAGACATTACTTGGGCCTGGTACAGAATTGCAGTTTCGGCAGGATTATTTATACTGCGTCACCAGAAAACACAGCCTACAAATAAATAAATAACGCAGGGCCTGGAGAGCTTTTCAGGGGCCTAGAACATACGCCGTGGGGACCCTGGTTCTTAAGGGATGCCAAATAAGCGGCAAAATAAGCAGGAGGAGAGGGGAACTCCTTTAAAGCCTTTGAGCAATTTTCTGAGACCAGTGGAACCAGCTACTCTATCAGACCGTAGTGACATGGCTACTAATTTACAGAAAGAGACCTCACTTATGGCTGTGGGAGAACAGCAAACTCAACAATTTATTACAAAAGATAACCTGCGACTGCTGTCCTCGAAAGAGGACGTTTAAAATGTGCTGAGAGAGATGCGCAGTCTCTTCCAAGACCTCAGAAAAGACATTACCATCTTAGACAATAGGGTGGCTAAAGTTGAGGAAGTCCAAATAGATAAAACACGGCGGAAATTCAGCACCATGAAGCCACTATCCAGATTTTAACGGATAAACTGGAGGATTTAGTCAATCTTGGCCGCCGCAACAACTTAAGAGTCAGGGGAGTCCCTGAAACCATACACCCTCTGCTATTGAGGGCTACCTTTAAAGCCTATTTCGCACCATCAAGGGAACTTTGTCCTTTGATGACATTGAGCCCTAAGCTAGTCCACCACCAAAGGCTCCCTTCTAGGGATATCATCATAAAATTGATTAACTTTAAGGACAAGGAGGAGATCTTAAAATGTGCAAGAACCAAAAATCCAGTACGCCATGCCGGTTACGACATCCAGTTATTTTCTGATCTGTCACCCACTACCCTTCAGAAGAGAAATGGCACATATCACATCTCAACTAAGAAGCCGCAACATACAATGTTGATGAGGGTTTCCAGTTTTCCTGATAGTGTCTTATGACAATAGAACTCTAATTTTTAAACCTGGGGCTGATCTTCTGTCCTTCTATGCAGAACTTGCCATCACAGACAAGCAGCCACAGATCGAAAATACTCCAGAAACAGGGAACACCGAAGTGAACTGATCCACCCCTGCACTGGCTGCGGGAATTTGAGAATTAGAGTTGGGTCTCCTGTTATGCCACTTGCTTCCACAGAGAACTGTGCGAGTATGACAGCAAGGACTTACTGAAGCAATGTTAATGTGCTCCACTGGAGCAAAAAACTAATGTTTGTTTATATGTTCTGCTGGCGTAAACCAGAATTGATTGTCTTGTTACTGTTTATTTAAACTGAAGAGGGGCAGGTATGCTCACTTAGAAGTATGCTGGATGGGAGGTGGGAAAAATGTGTATTCAGGTAGAGTGAAAAGTGAGGGGTCTCCCCCGTGACATAGTATGTGTGCCGATGGCCCCAACTTCCTCCAATTGGTTTAAAACCCCCATTCAGGATATAGCTATACATGGCGCGGCGCGTGGACCTGTGCCGTGAAAAATGGCTTGGGTGTATGGGATAAGGGCCATTTACATTTTGGGGGGGGGATAGTGGGTGGGAGGGCATTTTCCCTGCGATGGGTCTGTCCTTCTCCCACGTTCTAACTGCCCTCATTAAAACAAATCATATAGAGAACAAGTCGGCATTTGCAGTTATCTGCTTACCCGGGTCCAATACTGGCATGCCAGAATATACAGACTTATGTTTGACCTGTCATTTATTTAGGAACATTACAGTCCACCCTCGAGTTGACATTGCCGCTGCACCCTTTGAGCAATATGTCGCCACCTATCCTCCTAATAATAGACCATTTTTGCCACACTCCTTACCCCCTAACATAGGATATTGTACCTTACCACACACTATGGGCCTCAGTTGTAGGACCAATGGATCATGATAATTCTTTAAGTTGTGTTTCCTCTGGGATTATTTCCTCCATTGTTAATAGTTTAATTAGTTGTTACTTGACCGAACTGTAAACTGATCTATATTGTTGTTTCTTTCCATTATCAGCAAAAGAACAAGGTTGAGTCTCATTATCTGGTTTTAAACAATTGCCTAGCGTGTCAGGCGATCTTCCTTGTTCTCTTTCATTTGATAATTTCTTTCCCTTCTCTTCTTTCTTCTTTTACTCTCTTCACATCTTTTCTGTTCCCCTAACCCCCATACCTCTAGGATGACTGCACAGACGGGTAGATTCCAATTGCACAGCCTCATTTTAACCACCATCAATCCGAAAGGCCTTAACAGCCCAGGTAAGTGGTCCATTGCATTCTTTCAGGAAACACATTTTCGCAAGGGCAGAAAACCAAAATAGTTAAACTCACAATACCCTACAACATACTTTGCATCGGGTTCAACCAAAAAGAATGGAGTGGGAATTTGAATTCACCACTCAGTGCCATTTAAGCCCACACATCGTCCTAGTGGGTACCCTGTATATGCACCCTATCACACTGTTGACTATATAAACATGCCCAACGTCAAACAACACCAATTTATTAAATGCTTCTCAAGGTCGTTACTAGACTTCGCGAAAGGCCCGATATTCCTAACGGGCGACTAATATCCCCTTAGAACCGCATATAGACACATCAAACGGCACCACTTGTGTCCCAAGCAGAGTACTCAAATCCATAAAGTCAACATTCTCCGACCTCCTACTACATGACGTTTGGAGAGCCCTTCACCCTTCTACTAAAGATTTCACTTACTTCTCTCCCCTGTGTAAAAAATACTCTCGCATTGATTACATCCTCACTGACTCCTTAGGGCTAGACTTGTTAGAGAAGTGTACCATCGGCTCCATCACATGGTCGGACCACGCACCAGTTACATGCAAAATACACTGGCCAGATATTCCACCTACCTCATACATTTGGAGGCTTGACGACTCACTCTTGGTTAAGCCTTTAAGATAGAACTACAAAAATCATTTAAGGAGTACTTTAGGCATAATGCGCCAGAACAAACTTCCCTAAGTAATACATGGGAAGCCCACAAATGCGTAATATGTGGGGAATTTGCCTGTGGGTCCAAATAATATTCATCGAAGGGTTCTAAGAGAACTTCGATCCGTAATAGCTACTACATTAGCTGATTTATTTAATCAGTCACTTCTAACAGGAGTTGTTCCAAAAGACTGTAAAATTGCCAATGTAGTCCCTCTTCATAAAAAGGGTAGTAGGGAAGATTCTACTAACTATAGCCCAGTCAGTTTGACCTCAATTGCAGGGAAATTAATGGAAAGACTTGTATCTTTCATTTAGACAAACAACTTAGAAGACAAAGGACAGCATGGTTTCACTGCTGGAAGATCATGCCTGACTAATCTAATTGATTTCTTTGACCATGTAACTAAAATAATAGACCAGGGAGGAGCCGTAAATGTTGCATATCTAGACTTTAGCAAAGCATTTGACACCGTCCCACACAACAAACTTATTCACAAAATGTATTGCCTTGGAATAGATGCTAAGATTGTTAAGTGGGTAGAATGCTGGCTTAAAGATAGACGACAGAGGGTTTAAATTAATGGAGTACATTCAAACGAGGCATCAGTTACTAGTGGTGTTCCCCAAGGGTCAGTTCTTGGGCCTGTTTTGTTTAACATGTTCATAAGTGATATTGAAAGTGGGCTTAAAGGGAAGGTTTGCTTGTTTGCTGATGATACAAATGATCAAATGAACTGTGATATTAATAAACTAGAGGACTGGGATCTGAAATGTAATATTACCAAGAGCAAAATTATGCATATAGGATCCAAAAACCCAAAGGCCAATTATAGTCTTAATGGTACATTACTGACTGTAATTAAAGAAGAAAGGGATTTGGGAATTATTATTTCAGATTATTTAAAATTTGGTACACAATGCCGCAGTGCAGCCAGCAAGGCCAGTCAAATGCTTGGTTGCATTGGAAGAGGTTTCAGTAGCAGAAATAGCAAGGTTCTTATGCTACTTTACAGATCATTAGTTAGACCAAATATGGAATACTGTGTACAGTTCTGGAGACCATATCTTCAGAAAGATAAGGAAATTTATGCTTACCTGATAAATTGATATCTTATATGATACGACGAGTCCACGGATTTCATCCTTATATGTGGGATATTATCCTCCTGCTAACAGGAAGTGGCAAAGAGCACCACAGCAGAGCTGTATATATAGATCCTCCCTTCCCTCCACCCCAGTCATTCGACCGAAGGTTTAGGAAGGGAAAGGAAAAGCTAAAAGGTGCAGAGGTGACTGAAGTTGAAAAAATAAAATATAATCTGTCTTAAAATGACAGGGAGGGCCGTGGACTCGTCGTATCGTAGAAGAAATCAATTTATCAGGTAAGCATAAATTTCCTTTTCTTCTACAAGATACGACAAGTCCACGGATTTCACCCTTACTTGTGGGAAACGATACCAAAGCTACAGGACACGGATGAAAGGGAGGGACAAGACAGACACCTAAACGGAAGGCACCACTGCTTGAAGAACTTTTCTCCCTAAAACAGCCTCAGAAGAAGCAAAAGTATCAAATTTGTAAAATTTGGAAAAAGTATGAAGGGACGACCAAGTCGCAGCCTTACAAATCTGTTCAACAGAAGCATCGTTTTTAAAGGCCCATGTGGAAGCCACAGCCCTAGTAGAATGAGCCGTAATTCTTTCAGGAGGCTGCTGTCCAGCAGTCTCATATGCCAGGAGGATGATACTCCTCAGCCAAAAAGAAAGAGAGGTAGCCGTTGCTTTCTGACCCCTACGCTTTCCAGAATAAACAATGAATAATGAAGATGATTGACGGAAATCCTTGGTTGCCTGTAAGTAAAACTTCAAGGCACGGACCACGTCCAGATTCATGTAACAGACGCTCCTTCTTAGAAGGAGGATTAGGACACAAGGAAGGAACAACAATTTCCTGATTAATATTCTTATTTGAAACAACCTTAGGAAGAAATCCAGGTTTGGTACGCAAAACCACCTTATCAGAATAAAATATAAGATAAGGCAAATCACATTGTAACGCTGAAAGCTCTGAAACTCTTCGAGCAGAAGAAATAGCAACCAAAAACAGAACTTTCCAAGATAACAATTTAATATCTATGGAATGCATGGGTTCAAACGGAACCCCTTGAAGAACTCGAAGAACTAAATTCAAACTCCAAGGAGGAGTAATTGGTCTAAATACAGGCTTAATTCTGGATAGAGCCTGACAACAAGACTGAACATCTGGCACATCTGCCAAACGTTTGTGAAGCAAAATTGACAAAGCAGAAATCTGTCCCTTTAAGGAACTTGCTGATAACCCTTTCTCCAATCCTTCTTGGAGAAAAGACAGAATCCTGGGAATCCTAACTTTACTCCATGAGTAACCCTTGGATTCACACCAATAAAGATATTTGCACCATATCTTATGATAGATTTTTCTAGTGACAGGCTTACGAGCCTGTATCAAAGTATTGATGACCGAATCAGAGAAACCTCGCTTAGATAAAAGCAAGCGTTCAATCTCCAAGCAGTCAGCTGCAGAGAATTTAGATTTGGATGTTGGAAAGGACCTTGAATGAGAAGGTCCTGTCTCAAAGGAAGTTTCCACGGTGGCAGAGAGGACATGTCCACTAGATCTGCATACCAAGTCCTGCATGGCCACGCAGGCGCTATCAGGATTGCGGAAGCTCTCTCCTGTTTGATCCGAGCAATCACGCGTGGAAGGAGAGGAAACGGTGGAAACACATAAGCTAGGCTGAACGACCAAGGTACTGCCAAGGCATCTATCAGTTCGGCTTGGGGATCCCTCGACCTGGATCCGTAACGTGGAAGCTTGGCATTCTGACGAGATGCCATCAGATCTAATTCCGGTCTGCCCCATTGGCGAATCAATGAGGCAAACACCTCCAGGTGGAGTTCCCACTCCCCCGGATGAAAAGTCTTACGACTTAGAAAATCCGCTTCCCAGTTCTCTACTCCTGGGATGTAGATTGCCGATAGATAGCAAGAGTGGGCCTCCGCCCATCGGATTATCTTTGATACTTCTATCATCGCTAAGGAACTCCTTGTTCCCCCCTGATGATTAATATACGCCACAGTCGTGATATTGTCCGACTGGAATCTGATGAATTTGGCCGAAGCCAACTGAGGCCACGCCTGAAGCGCATTGAATATTGCTCTCCGTTCCAGAATATTGATTGGTAGTAGAGACTCCACCTGAGTCCAAACACCCTGAGCCTTCAGGGAATTCCAAGCTGCACCCCAGCCCAGTAGACTGGTGTCCGTTGTCACTATCATATACGAGGGTCTGCGGAAACAAGTCCCCTGGGACAGATGATCCGGCGACAACCACCAAAGAAGAGAGTCTCTGGTCTCTTGATCCAGATTTATCTGAGGAGATAAATTTGCATAGTCCCCATTCCACTGTCCGAGCATGCACAGCTGCAGTGGTCTAAGATGAAAGCGAGCAAACGGAATGATGTCCATTGCCGCTACCATTAATCCAATGACCTCCATACACTGAGCCACTGATGGCCGAGGAATGGACTGAAGTGCTCGGCAAGTATTTAGAATCTTTGATTTTCTGACCTCCGTCAGAAATATTTTCATGTCTACCGAGTCTATCAGAGTCTGTGGAACTAGTGAACTCTTTTCTATGTTCAACTTCCAACCGTGAATGCTTAGGAAAGACAACACTGTGTCCGTGTGAGATTTTGTCAGATGATAAGTTGATGCCTGGATCAAAATATCGTCCAGATAAGGTGCCACTGCTATGCCCCGCGGTCTGAGAACCGCCAGAAGGGACCCTAGAACCTTTGTGAAGATCCTGGGTGCTGTGGCCAACCCGAAGTGAATAGCCACGAATTGATAATGTTTTTCCAGGAAGGCAAACCTTAGGAACTGATGATGATCCTTGTGAATAGGGATATTAAGGTATGCATCCAAGTCCACGGTAGTCATATATTGACCCTCCTGGATCATTGGTAAGATTGTTCGTATAGTCTCCATCTTGAATGATGGAACTGAGAAACTTGTTTAGACACTTGAGATCTAAAATAGGTCTGAAAGTTCCCTCTTTTTTGGGAACCACGAAAAGATTTGAGTAAAACGCCTGCCCCTGTTCCAGTTTTGGAACGGGACAAATTACTCCCATGGTAGAGAGGTCTTTTACACAGCGTAAGAACGCCTCTTTTTTATCTGGTCTACAGATAATCGTGAAAGATGAAATCTCCCTCTTGGGAGAAAATCCTTGAATTCCAGTTGATACCCGTGAGTCACGATTTCCAGTGCCCAGGGGTCCTGAACATCTCTTGCCCAAGCCTGAGCAAAGAAAGAAAGTCTGCCCCCTACTAGATCCGGTCCCGGATCGGGGTCCGCCCCTTCATGCTGTCTTTGTAGCAGCAGCGGGCTTCTTGGATTGTTTACCTTTATTCCAAGCCTGGTTGGGTCTCCAGACTGACTTGGATTGAGCAAGATTCCGTTCCTGCTTTGTGGAGGAAGAGGAAGCAGAGGGTCCACCTTTAAAGTTTCGAAAGGAACGAAAATTCTTTTGTTTACCCCTCATCTTAACAGACTTATCCTGAGGTAGGGCATGGCCTTTACCTCCAGTAATGTCAGAAATTATTTCCTTCAATTCAGACTCTAATAGAGTCTTACCTTTAAAAGGAATAGCTAAAAGCTTAGATTTTGATGACACATCAGCAGACCAAGATTTGAGCCATAACGCTCTACGCGCTAAAATGGCAAATCCGGCATTTTTCGCCTCTAATTTAGCAATTTGAAAAGCGGCGTCAGTAATAAAAGAATTAGCTAGCTTGAGAGCCTTAATTCTATCCAAAATGTCATGTAATTGAGTCTCAACCTTCAGAGAGTCTTTTAGAGAATCAAACCAAAAAGCTGCTGCAGTAGTAACTGGAACAATGCAAGCTGTAGGTTGTAAAAGGAAACCCTGATGAATAAATAATTTCTTTAGAAGACCCTCAAACTTTTTATCCATAGGGTCTTTGAAAGCACAACTGTCCTCAATAGGTATAGTTGTACGCTTAGCCAGGGTAGATATAGCTCCCTCCACCTTAGGGACCGTTTGCCAAGAGTCCCGAATGGTGTCTGATATGGCAAACATTTTCTTAAAATTAGGAGGGGGAGAGAACGGAATACCTGGTCTATCCCATTCCTTTTTTTAAATTTCCGAAATTCTTTTAGGAACCGGAAAAACATCAGTGTAAGTAGGTATCTCTAGATATTTGTCCATCTTACACAATTTCTCTGGTGGTATCACAATAGGGTCACAATCATCCAGAGTCGCTAAAACCTCCCGAAGTAACAGGCGGAGGTGTTCAAGCTTAAATTTAAAGGACATCACGTCCGAATCTGTCTGAGGTAACACATTTCCTGAGTCTGAAAGTTCTCCCTCAGACAGCAATTCCCTGACCCCCAACTCAGAGCACTGTGAGGGTACATCGGAAATAGCCGATAAAGCATCAGAGGATTCAGTATTCACATTAATACCTGACCTACTGCGTTTACCCTGCAACACTGGTAATTTAGATAATACCTCTGCAAGGGTAGTTGAGATAACTGCAGCCATCTCCTGCAGAGTAAAAGAATTAGACGCACTGGAAGTACTTGGCGTCGCTTGTGTGGGCGTTAAAGGTTGTGACACTTGGGGAGAATTGGATGGCATATCCTGATTTTCTTCAGATTGAGAATCATCCTTAGGCACACTTTCTTTACCTAAAATATGCTTTTTACAATGTACGGCCCTTTCAGTACAAGAGGTACACAATGTAAGATGGGGTTCCACAATGGCTTCCAAACATATAGAGCAATGAGTTTCCTCAATGTCAGACATGTTGAACAGACTAGTAATAACCACAATAGTTGTTAAACGCTTTATTTATTGATTTAAACAATTATTTTAAAAACGTGTACTGCGCCTTTAAGGAATAAAAAAGCGCACAATTTTCACAAACTGCCTAAAAACGTTAAAAAACGCTATCTAATTAGCTACACATATACAATAGTGCCAAAAATCATTGCACCCTAAGAGCAAAGGGTGAAATGAACCTCTAAAAGATATTTATAGCAAAAAATGTATTTAATTTGAAAAAAACGGCCCCTGCACCTCGCCACAGCTCTGCTGTGGCGCCTACCTGCCACCAGGGAACTACATCGACAACGATCCGGTTAACAGAACATCAGTTTAGGCCCAACCGGAGCTAATGCCTGCTGCCTTCTCAGTCAGAGTAAACTGTGCATCTGAGCACGCGAAAATAGGCCCGTCCATCATGGACGACGTTCGCATTAGCCTGTACAACCACATGGGAAGCAGTTTAGCAATAAGCCATGTGGTCCCCTAAACACAACCTCATTAAAAACAGCCATATAAGTATTTGTTATCTTCCAAATAAAAACAAAACAGTTAAGCTGCCTCTCCCAGTGTCTCTGAAATATGCTGCAATAAGCCCTTTGCTGCATTAAGCCCAGTACTATGTCAATAAATAATACACACAGGATCTTCAGTAATGCCCCTTGTTAACAGGTATACTGCTTACCCCTTCCCTTGCAGGGAAAAAATGTCAGCCAGTTCTGATATACTAAGTCTCCTCAGAAATAAAGGACTGAACATACCTCAATGCTGCTTGTAGCACGAAACCGTTCTCCATACTGAAGATTTCTCTTGTACTACCTTCAGAAGCTCTGTGGGAACCAACATGGATCTTAGTTACATCCGCTAAGATCATCAACCTCAGGGCAAAAATCTTCTTCCATATCTTCCCTGAGGAAAATAGTACTCACCGGTACCATTTAAAATAAAAAAACTTCTTGATTGAAGAAACTAAAACTAACACCTCACTTTACCTCTTCCTAGTACTAAACACAGGCAAAGAGAATGACTGGGGGTGGAGGGAAGGGAGGAGCTATATATACAGCTCTGCTGTGGTGCTCTTTGCCACTTCCTGTTAGCAAGAGGATAATATCCCACAAGTAAGGATGAAATCCGTGGACTTGTATCTCGTAGAAGAAATAAATAAACTAGAAGCTGTCCAAAGGAGGGCTACTAAAATGGTACATGGTCAAAAATATAAAAACGTACAAAGAAAGACTCTATGATCTAAATATGTATCGTTTAGAGGATAGAAGGGAAAGAGGTGACATGATAGAAACCTTTAAATATATGAAAGAACTTAATAAAATAGAAGCTGAAAGCATTTTTTGCAAAAAATGAAATGCCAAAACAAGGGGTCACAATCTAAAGTTAGAGGGTAGCAGATTCAGGAGACCTTTGAGGAAGCATTTTTTTACAGAAAGGGTGGTGGATTCATGGAATAAACTTCCATTTGAGGTGGTAAACACAAAGACTGTAAAGGAATTTGCCTGGGACATGCATAAGGCTATCCTAAGGAAAAAGTAACGTTCCTGGCAGTGATACAGCTGATGTATCAGGCTTGTGCGAGGGGGGTGCCCATGACCCTTTTTTCAACCGATGTGGAGAAGGCCTTCGACCGTGTTTATTGTTTTTTTCTGCGTTGAGTCATGAAAATTATGAATTTTGGCGATTCTTTCATCAATATGACCTTCTCCCTATATTCTAACCCCAGCGCCCGCGTCAGAGTGAACGGCACCCTCTCAAATGCCTTTAATAGCACCAGACAGGGTTGTCCCCTGTCCCTGCTTTTGTTTGCCTTGTCTATTGAAGCCCTGGCCCAAAAAATCAGGAATAACCCTAATATAACCGGTATAAAAGTCGCAGAGGTGGAACACAAGCAGGCGCTCTACGCGGATGACATTTTATACACCCTCACAAACAGAAACCTCCGTCCCTGAGCTCCTTGCAGACATATCTGAATACGGGGCCTTCTCCAACTTCCACCTCAATATCATGAAGTCTGAGTTACTAAATATCTCCGCACCCCAGGATCAAGTAGATTACTTGAGAAAAACATATTCCCGTAGCGGACTCTAATATAAAATACCTGGGACTCTCCCTCGCTCAGAATCCCTCGGATCTATATAAAAGTAATTATTTGAAACTTAAGGAAGAAATAGTGAGGGACCTCTCGTCGTGGAAAAATAAACCTTTATCATGGCTGGGTAAGATTGGGGTAATTAAAATGAATGTTCTCCCACGTATATTATACGTCTTCCAGACATTGCCGATCCCCATTCCCCATGATTTTCTGCCACATGTACAAAACACGTTAGAAACATTTGTCTGGTCGGGCACAAGGCCGCAAATCCCCAAGAAAACTATGTACCTGCCTCGAGACAGAGGGGGGCTGGGTTTCCCTGATTTGGCTAAATATAGGAGAGCAATTCTCCTGCAGAGATTAGTAGAGTGGTCTCAAAACACCAACAACAAAGCATGGGTGCGCTTGGATGGACAAGTGCTTCCCCTAAAAAACTTGGGCACATTAGCCTGGAATCCCCCCTCTTTACGCCCCACGACTTTGCATAATTATCCTCTGACAGTGAGGTGCTGCGGGAGTGGGATAGAACTGTACATACATCCACACACCGGTCTTCTATATACTCTCCACTTCTGCCCATTTTAGAAAATCCAGAGTTACCATACTTTGTTAGGATCTCGTATGAGCGAGCCCTACAGCCTCCGGGCTGGTTCGCTACACTATGCCATAGAAGGAGGAAAATTATATTCACAAGAGCGCATGTTGGAGATGTTTTGGGCTTTGTTCTCATCATGGATGAGATACAGTCAGCTGTCTCATTTCCTGTCACACCACAGACATAAAGAACAATTTGCTAAGGATCTTACTGCATTTGAGCTTCTTTGCACATCGGTTAAACCCCAGAGACGACTAATTTCACTGATATATAAACTGTTGCTCCACCCCCAGATACCCAGTTACCCACATACTCATTTCATGGCAGAGGGAACTAGGCAGGGATATAGATCAAGACGCATGGCTAAAATCCTTTAAACTAGCGAAACACTCATCTGTCTTGGCCTATGTACAGGAAATACATCTGAAACTTACTTGCAGATGGTACCTAATGCTGATGAGGATACACAGGTGTTTCCCATTGGCGAATCCTTTATGCTGGAGGGGCTGTGGGGAGCAGGGAAGGCTCCTCCATATTTGGTGGTCTTGCCCTCTGCTGAGAGAATTCTGGCTTGGTGTAACAACCCTAATTTCAGATAAGTTAGGCATTGCAATTCCTCACACACCGGAAGTGATTCTCCTCTTTCACTTGCCTAAAATAAAAGAATCACATGTGCAGGCTCTACTCCTACTAATACTTATTGGAGCTTAGAAACTCATCCCTCGTAAATGGAAGACGAGGGCCATTCCCACAATGGAGGAATGGGCCGCCTCGGTAGAGGAGTTGCTAAGTTTAGAAAGCTTCCATTACTACAAGACTAAACAAGCTGACATGTATGAAATTATGCCGGCATCCTGGAGGAACCCACCCATTTAATATATCTCTTTCCCTTCCCCCTCTTTCTTTTCTTTCTCTCCTTTTCCTTTATTCTCCTTTTAATTCTTAATTCTTTGCTTTTATCTACTTTTAAGACACGTGATTCTATTTATTTAACTGTATTGTATAACTTCTTGTTGAAAATGTTATAAATACAACAGGCTACTGAAATGATACGGCGGGTATAACGCACTTGTCTGTGCGTTACTGGAGACATGGTCCTCTTGTCTACTATGCTAACTGCTTTCTTATACAGATTGTAGAGCCATTCTCTGTACCGTTTGGCAAGTAATGCCGATTCTATGTAAAGGTAATTTGTGCAACGATATAAATTACTTGTCCTGCCTACTCAAAAATATAACTCAATAAAGCTTGTACAAATAATAAAAAAATAAACCAATGCCTAGCAAGATTGATTTTGACTGTGGCATTTCATTTCATCCATTAGTTATCAATGAGAAAACGTGTTTAAAGTGACATAAAACCCAAACTTTCTTTCATGATTCAGACAAAACATACAGTTTTAAACAACTTTCCAATTTACTCCTATCACTAAATTTTCTTTGTTTTTTGCTATCCTTTGTTGAAAAGCAGGGAGTTAAGCTCGGAGCATGTGTCTGCAGCACTATATGGCAGCTTTGCAACAATGTTATACATTAGCAAGAGCACTAGATGGCAGCACTACCTATCTAGATATCTCTTAAACAAAGAATAATATGAGAATAACGCAAATTTGATAATAGAAGTAAATTGGTAACTTTTTTAAATTGTATTCTCTGTCTGAATCACAAAAAAAAATAATAATTGGGTTTCATGTCCCTTTAATCCCCTTGTATTGTCGCCTCTGAGCAGGCCATATAAACTTAGCTACGAGTTACTGGCCGTATTATGTTCAGGAGCAGCAATGCATTGCTGCTTGTGAGTGAGTGTTAAATAGATGTTAAAGGGACACTAAACCCAAATTTTTTCTTTCATGATTCAGATAGAGCATGCAAATTTAAGCAACGTTCTAATTTACTCCTATTATCAATTTTTCTTTGTTCTCTTGCTATCTTTATATACAAAGCAGGAATGTGAAGCATATGAGCCGGCCCATTTTTGGTTGAGAACCTGGGTTATGCTTGCTTATTGGTGGGTAAATGTAATCCTCCAATAAGCAAGTGCTATCCATGGCGCTGAACCTAAAATGGGCTGGCTGCTAACATTTACATCCCTGCGTTTAAAATAAAGATAGCAAGAGAACGAAGAAAAATTGATAATAGGAGTAAATTAGAAAGTTGCTTAAAATGTCATGCTCTATCTGAATCATCAAAGAAAAAATTGGGTTCAGTGTCCCTTTAATATTGCACTGCTAAGTCCTTATAGCACTGCACTGAAAATTATTTGCATAGAAATTAAAGGCAATAAAAGTATTTAAAACACATTTTATTGAAACGTTTGCAGCATTTACCCCTTTAAAAGCAGCTTTAATATGTTTATCTTATGCTTTTTGCCGTGGGCAATTAGGGACAGATGTATATGCACTCCTCACTGATCAAGCAATCACTGTGCAGCAGGGTCAGAATTCTATAGTAAACACTCCAGTCTGCCTGGGGGCTGTACCAGTTAAAATTACAGGTAAAGAGGAATACTAAATAAATGAATGTACGTGGTGATTTTATTCTGTGCATATTTTAATAGAAAAATATTTTGAGTTTAATGCACCCTTTTTTAAAAAGTTAAAAACAGAACTGAAATCGCATTTGTAAACTCTAAAACTTGTATGATATAATGATAATTGGTTGTTCATTTATAAAAAAAAAGTGTTTAGACATTTTTAAAACAATTATACAATTATGCAACAGTATCATATTGCTACGTGCATAGTTTTGAGCTTGTATTATCAGATAAACGACAACACCTGCATGTGTGCATATTAGACGGTCAGCATCAAAGCTGAATTAAGGGGACGTGAAACCCAATATTTTATATTTCATGGTTGAAACTGCATGCAAATTTTAAACAACTTTCTAATTTGCTCCTATTATCAAATTTTCTTAGTTCACTTGGTATCTTTTGTTAAAAAGCAGGTACATAAGCTCAGGAGCACTCACGTGTCTGGAGCACTATATGACAGCAGTTTTGCAAGAATGTTATCCATTTGCAAGAGCACTAGATGTCATAGCCATAGCAGGGAGGCGGGTGGGCGGCCCATCACTGGAGGCAGTTCTGGATCCTGAAGTGCGCGCAAGTGGCCGGGAGCGCACAGGGAGGCGGGTGGGCGGCCCATCGCTGGAGGCAGTTCCGGATCCTGAATTGTGTGCGAGTGGCTGGGAGCGTGCAAGGGGGAGGGAGCGCGCGTGTGCTACATTAAGTCCACGACTGAAGACTGTATGGAAAGGAGGGAGAGTGAGGGGGTAATAAATGTTGGGAAAGGGATCTGAGAGGGGGGAGGGTATTGAGTGGGGGCATTTTTTAAAAAGACCCAATTTATTTTGCAAACTGGGTACTACCCAAGATGGCGGCAAATAGGTAGAGGGGGATCAGGGAGGTTGGGGGCTAAGGGGGGGACCAACACTGCAGAATAAATTTAAAAAAAGCCTTTTATTTTAGTACTGGCAGACTTTCTGCCAGTACTTAAGATGGTGGTGACAATTGTGAGGTGGGGGGGAGGGAAGAGAGCAGTTTGAGAGGGGTCAAGGAGGGATCAGGGGGTGGGATGTGTCAGCTGGGAGGCTGATCTCTACACTAAAGCTAAAATTAACCCTACAAGCTACCCAATTAACCGCTTAACTGCTGGGCATAATACAAGTCTGGTGTGCAGCAGCATTTAGCAGCCTTCTAATTACCAAAAAGCAATGCCAAAGCCATATATGTCTGCTATTTCTGAACAAAGGGGATCCCAGAGAAGCATTTACAACCATTTGTGCCATAATTGCACAAGCTAATTGTAAATAATTTCAGTGAGAAACCTTAAATTAGTGAAAAAAGTTAATAAGTTAACAATTTTTTTTATTTGATCGCATTTGGGGGTGAAATGGTGGCATGAAAGATATTTTTGTCTACTAAAAATAAAAAATATATACATGTTAAGGGTTATTCATGGATTCCTGACAGATATCAGTGTTACAATGTAACTATCGCTAATTTTGAAAAAGAAATGGTTTGTAATAGCAAAGTGCTACTTGTACTTATTGCCCTATAACTTGCAAAGAACATGTAAACATTGGGTATTTCTCAACTCAGGACAAAATTTAGAAACTTTTTAGCATCAGTGTTTTTTGGTGGTTGTAGATGTGTAACAGATTTTGGGGGTGAAAGTTAGAAAAAGTGTGTTTTTTTCCATTTTTCATCATATTTTTTATAAAAAAAGTTATAGTAAATTATAAGATACTAGTCCTAAAGCCCGTGTACACGGGCCAATTTTTTAGGTACCGCGGTTCCAACCCTTGCTCCCTCTCTCTCCCCCCTCTCTTTTGCGCTCTCTCTCCCCCCTCTCTTTTGAGTTCTCTCTCTCCCCCTTATTTTGCACTCCCCCCTCTCTTTTGCTCTCTCTCTCTCTCCCCTCTTTTGCTCGCTCTCTCCACCCTCTTTTGCTCTCTCTCCCCCCTCTCTTTTGCTCTCTCTCTCCCCCTTCTCTTTTGCTCTCTCTCTCCCCCTTCTCTTTTGCTCTCTCTCTCCCCCTTCTCTTTTGCTCTCTCTCTCCCCCTTCTCTTTTGCTCTCTCTCTCCCCCTTCTCTTTTGCTCTCTCTCTCCCCCTTCTCTTTTGCTCTCTCTCTCCCCCTTCTCTTTTGCTCTCTCTCTCCCCCTTCTCTTTTGCTCTCTCTCTCCCCCTTCTCTTTTGCTCTCTCTCTCCCCCTTCTCTTTTGCTCTCTCTCTCCCCCTTCTCTTTTGCTCTCTCTCTCCCCCTTCTCTTTTGCTCTCTCTCTCCCCCTTCTCTTTTGCTCTCTCTCTCCCCCTTCTCTTTTGCTCTCTCTCTCCCCCTTCTCTTTTGCTCTCTCTCTCCCCCTTCTCTTTTGCGCACTCTCTCTCCCCCCTCTTTTTTGCGCACTCTCTCCCCCCTCTTTTTTGCGCTCTCTCCCCCTCTCTTTTGTGCTTTCTCCCCCTTGCGCTCTCTCCCCCTCTTTTTTGCGCTCTCTCCCCCTCACGCTCTCTCCCCCTCTTTTTTGCGCTCTCTCCCCCTCTTTTGCTTTCTCCCCCTTGCGCTCTCTCCCCCTCTTTTTTGCGCTCTCCCCCTCTTTTTTTTCTCTCCCCCTCTTTTTTTCTCTCTCCCCCTCTCTTTTGCGCTCTCTCTCCCTCTTTTGCACTCTGTCTCCCCCTTCTCTTTTGTGCTCTCTCCCCTCTCTTTTGCGCTCTCTCCCCCCTCTCTTTTAAGCTCTCTCTCCCCACTCTTTTGCGCTCTCTCCCCCCTTTTTTGCGCTCTCTCCCCCTCTTTTGCACTCTGTCTCCCCCTTCTCTTTTGCACTCTCCCCCCCCTCTTTTTTGCTTTCTCCCCCTTGCGCTCTCTCCCCCTCTTTTTTGCGCTCTCCCCCTCTTTTTTTTCTCTCCCCCTCTTTTTTTCTCTCTCCCCCTCTCTTTTGCGCTCTCTCTCCCTCTTTTGCACTCTGTCTCCCCCTTCTCTTTTGTGCTCTCTCCCCTCTCTTTTGCGCTCTCTCCCCCCTCTCTTTTAAGCTCTCTCTCCCCACTCTTTTGCGCTCTCTCCCCCCTTTTTTGCGCTCTCTCCCCCTCTCTTTTGTGCTTTCTCCCCCTTGCGCTCTCTCCCCCTCTTTTTTGCGCTCTCTCCCCCCCCTCTCTTTTGCGCTCTCTCTCCCTCTTTTGCTCTCTGTCTCCCCCTTCTCTTTTGCGCTCTCTCCCCCCTCTCTTTTGAGCTCTCTCTCTCCCCCTTTTGTGCGCTCTCTCTCCCCCTCTCTTGCGCTCTCTCACCCTCTCTTTTGCGCTCACTCTCCGACCTCTCTTTTAAAGGGACAGTCTAGGCCAAAATAAACTTTCATGATTCAGATAGAGCATGTCATTTTAAACAATTTTCCAATTTACTTTTATCACCAATTTTCCTTTGTTCTCTTGGTATTCTTAGTTGAAAGCTTAACCTAGGAGGTTCATATGCTAATTTCTTAGACCTTGAAGCCCACCTCTTTCAGATTGCATTTTAACAGTTTTTCCCCACTAGAGGGTGTTAGTTCATGTATTTCATATAGATAACACTGTGCTCGTGCATGTGAAATTATCTGGGAGCAGGCACTGATTGGCTAAACTGCAAGTCTGTCAAAAGAACTGAAATAAAGGGGCAGTTTGCAGAGGCTTAGATACAAGATAATCACAGAGGTTAAAAGTATATTATTACAACTGCGTTGGTTATGCAAAACTGGGGAATGGGTAATAAAGGGATTATCTATCTATTAAAACAATAAAAATTCTGGTGTAGACTGTCCCTTTAAGCTCTCTCTCTCCCCCCTCTCTTTTGAGCTCTCTCTCCCATTCTCTTGCGCTCTTCCCCCCTCTTCTGCTCGCTTTCTTTCTTTCCTTCCTTCCTTCCTCTGTTTTGGTCTCTCCCGCCGGCCACATCCCTCCCGCGCGCTCCCGCGAGGCCACGCCCCCTCGTCACGTCCGCCGGCCACGCCCCCATCACGACACGCCCGACGCCGGTCACGCCCCCACCAGGCAGCTTCCGCAGTGCGAACTACTCTGCAGCTGAAGGCCAGGTGTGTTTGTCCGCGCGCAGTCTCTACTGCGCATGACGGCTTCAGACAAACACACTTGGCCTTGGATAATATAGGATGATGAAAATAATGGTATCTTTAGAAAGTCCATTTAATGGCGAGAAAAACGGTATATCATATGTGGTGGGTACAGTAAATGAGTAAGAGGAAAATTATAGCTAAACACAAACACCGCCGAAATGTAGAAATTGCCCTGGTCCTTAACGGTAAGAAAATTGAAAAATGGTCTGGTCACTAAGAGGTTAAAGGGACAGAAAACCCCAACATTTTCTTTCATGATTTGGATAGAACATACTAGGGCTGTAAGTAACGATTATTTTCATATTAGATTAATCGGTCGAAATTTTTTTTCTCCCTATATTAAAAATAAAATCCACATACTGAGTGTTACAAATATAAACTTCAGACTACAACTTTACATTATCCAATTTTTAAGCAGCATAAAAACATTAATTTATGTAAGAACTTACCTGATAAATTCATTTCTTTCATATTAGCAAGAGTCCATGAGCTAGTGACGTATGGGATATACATTCCTACCAGGAGGGGCAAAGTTTCCCAAACCTCAAAATGCCTATAAATACACCCCTCACCACACCCACAATTCAGTTTAACGAATAGCCAAGAAGTGGGGTGATAAAAAAGTGCGAAAGCATATAAAATAAGGAATTGGAATAATTGTGCTTTATACAAAAATCATAACCACCACAAAAAAAGGGTGGGCTTCATGGACTCTTGCTAATATGAAAGAAATGAATTTATCAGGTAAGTTCTTACATAAATTATGTTTTCTTTCATGTAATTAGCAAGAGTCCATGAGCTAGTGACGTATGGGATAATGATTACCCAAGATGTGGATCTTTCCACGCAAGAGTCACTAGAGAGGGAGGGATAAAATAAAGACAGCCAATTCCTGCTGAAAATAATCCACACCCAAAATAAAGTTTAATGAAAAACATAAGCAGAAGATTCAAACTGAAACCGCTGCCTGAAGTACTTTTCTACCAAAAACTGCTTCAGAAGAAGAAAATACATCAAAATGGTAGAATTTAGTAAAAGTATGCAAAGAGGACCAAGTTGCTGCTTTGCAAATCTGATCAATCGAAGCTTCATTCCTAAACGCCCAGGAAGTAGAAACTGACCTAGTAGAATGAGCTGTAATCCTTTGAGGCGGAGTTTTACCCGACTCAACATAGGCAAGATGAATTAAAGATTTCAACCAAGATGCCAAAGAAATGGCAGAAGCTTTCTGGCCTTTTCTAGAACCGGAAAAGATAACAAATAAACTAGAAGTCTTTCGGAAAGACTTAGTAGCTTCAACATAATATTTCAAAGCTCTAACAACATCCAAAGAATGTAACGATTTCTCCTTAGAATTCTTAGGATTAGGACATAATGAAGGAACCACAATTTCTCTACTAATGTTGTTGGAATTCACAACTTTAGGTAAAAATTCAAAAGAAGTTTGCAACACTGCCTTATCCTGATGAAAAATCAGAAAAGGAGACTCACAAGAAAGAGCAGATAATTCAGAAACTCTTCTGGCAGAAGAGATTGCCAAAAGGAACAAAACTTTCCAAGAAAGTAATTTAATGTCCAATGAATGCATAGGTTCAAACGGAGGAGCTTGAAGAGCCCCTAGAACCAAATTCAAACTCCAAGGAGGAGAAATTGACTTAATGACAGGTTTTATACGAACCAAAGCTTGTACAAAACAATGAATATCAGGAAGATTAGCAATCTTTCTGTGAAAAAGAACAGAAAGAGCAGAGATTTGTCCTTTCAAGGAACTTGCGGACAAACCTTTATCTAAACCATCCTGAAGAAACTGTAAAATTCTTGGAATTCTAAAAGAATGCCAAGAAAAATGATGAGAAAGACACCAAGAAATATAAGTCTTCCAGACTCTATAATATATCTCTCTGGATACAGATTTACGAGCCTGTAACATAGTATTAATCACAGAGTCAGAGAAACCTCTTTGACTAAGAATCAAGCGTTCAATCTCCATACCTTTAAATTTAAGGATTTGAGATCCTGATGGAAAAAAGGACCTTGCGACAGAAGGTCTGGTCGTAGCGGAAGAGTCCACGGATGGCAAGAGGCCATCCGGACAAGATCCGCATACCAAAACCTGTGAGGCCATGCCGGAGCTACCAGCAGAACAAACGAGCATTCCTTCAGAATCTTGGAGATTACTCTTGGAAGAAGAACTAGAGGCGGAAAGATATAAGCAGGATGATACTTCCAAGGAAGTGATAATGCATCCACTGCTTCCGCCTGAGGATCCCGGGATCTGGACAGATACCTGGGAAGTTTCTTGTTTAGATGAGACGCCATCAGATCTATTTCTGGAAGCTCCCATATTTGAACAATCTGAAGAAATACCTCTGGGTGAAGAGACCATTCGCCCGGATGCAACGTTTGGCGACTGAGATAATCCGCTTCCCAATTGTCTATACCTGGGATATGAACCGCAGAGATTAGACAGGAGCTGGATTCCGCCCAAACCAGAATTCGAGATACTTCTTTCATAGCCAGAGGACTGTGAGTCCCTCCTTGATGATTGATGTATGCCACAGTTGTGACATTGTCTGTCTGAAAACAAATGAACGATTCTCTCTTCAGAAGAGGCCAAGACTGAAGAGCTCTGAAAATTGCACGGAGTTCCAAAATATTGATCGGTAATCTCACCTCCTGAGATTCCCAAACCCCTTGTGCTGTCAGAGACCCCCACACAGCTCCCCAACCTGTAAGACTTGCATCTGTTGAAATTACAGTCCAGGTCGGAAGAACAAAAGAAGCCCCCTGAACTAAACAATGGTGATCTGTCCACCACGTCAGAGAGTGTCGTACAATCGGTTTTAAAGATATTAATTGAGATATCTTTGTGTAATCCCTGCACCATTGGTTCAGCATACATAGCTGAAGAGGTCGCATGTGAAAACGAGCAAAGGGGATCGCGTCCGATGCAGCAGTCATAAGACCTAGAATTTCCATGCATAAGGCTACCGAAGGGAATGATTGTGACTGAAGGTTTCGACAAGCTGAAATCAATTTTAGACGTCTCTTGTCTGTTAAAGACAGAGTCATGGACACTGAATCTATCTGGAAACCCAGAAAAGTTACCCTTGTCTGAGGAATCAATGAACTTTTTGGTAAATTGATCCTCCAACCATGATCTTGAAGAAACAACACAAGTCGATTCGTATGAGATTCTGCTAAATGTAAAGACTGAGCAAGTACCAAGATATCGTCCAAATAAGGAAATACCACAATACCCTGTTCTCTGATTACAGACAGAAGGGCACCGAGAACCTTTGTAAAAATTCTTGGAGCTGTAGCTAGGCCAAACGGCAGAGCCACAAACTGGTAATGCTTGTCCAGAAAAGAGAATCTCAGGAACTGATAATGATCTGGATGAATCGGAATATGCAGATAAGCGTCCTGTAAATCTATTGTGGACATATAATGCCCTTGCTGAACAAAAGGCAAGATAGTCCTTACAGTTACCATTTTGAACGTTGGTATCCTTACACAACGATTCAATATTTTTAGATCCAGAACTGGTCTGAAGGAATTCTCCTTCTTTGGTACAATGAAGAGATTTGAATAAAACCCCATCCCCTGTTCCAGAACTGGAACTGGCATAATTACTCCAGCCAACTCTAGATCTGAAACACAATTCAGAAATGCTTGAGCTTTCACTGGATTTACTGGGACACGGGAAAGAAAAAATCTCTTTGCAGGAGGTCTCATCTTGAAACCAATTCTGTACCCTTCTGAAACAATGTTCTGAATCCAAAGATTGTGAACAGAATTGATCCAAATTTCTTTGAAAAAACGTAACCTGCCCCCTACCAGCTGAGCTGGAATGAGGGCCGCACCTTCATGTGGACTTAGAAGCAGGCTTTGCCTTTCTAGAAGGCTTGGATTTATTCCAGACTGGAGATGGTTTCCAAACTGAAACTGCTCCTGAGGATGAAGGATCAGGCTTTTGTTCTTTGTTGAAACGAAAGGAACGAAAACGATTATTAGCCCTGTTTTTACCCTTAGATTTTTTATCCTGTGGTAAAAAAGTTCCTTTCCCACCAGTAACAGTTGAGATAATGGAATCCAACTGAGAACCAAATAATTTGTTACCCTGGAAAGAAATGGAAAGTAGAGTTGATTTAGAAGCCATATCAGCATTCCAAGTTTTAAGCCATAAAGCTCTTCTAGCTAAAATAGCTAGAGACATAAACCTGACATCAACTCTGATAATATCAAAAATGGCATCACAGATAAAATTATTAGCATGCTGAAGAAGAATAATAATATTATGAGAATCATGATCTGTTACTTGTTGTGCTAAAGTCTCCAACCAAAAAGTTGAAGCTGCAGCAACATCAGCCAAAGATATAGCAGGTCTAAGAAGATTACCTGAACACAGATAAGCTTTTCTTAGAAAGGATTCAATTTTCCTATCTAAAGGATCTTTAAACAAAGTACCATCTGACGTAGGAATAGTAGTACGTTTAGCAAGGGTAGAAATAGCCCCATCAACTTTAGGGATTTTGTCCCAAAATTCTAATCTGTCAGACGGCACAGGATATAATTGCTTAAAACGTTTAGAAGGAGTAAATGAATTACCCAATTTATCCCATTCTCTGGAAATTACTTCAGAAATAGCATTAGGAACAGGAAAAACTTCTGGAATAACCACAGGAGATTTAAACACCTTATCTAAACGTCTAGAATTAGTATCAAGAGGACCAGAATCCTCTATTTCTAAAGCAATTAGTACTTCTTTAAGTAAAGAACAAATAAATTCCATTTTAAATAAATATGAAGATTTATCAGCATCAATCTCTGAGACAGAATCCTCTGAATCAGAAGAGTCATCAGAATCAGAATGATGATGTTCATTTAAAAATTCATCTGTAGAGAGAGAAGTTTTAAAAGATTTTTTATGTTTACTAGAAGGAGAAATAACAGACAGAGCCTTCTTGATGGATTCAGAAACAAAATCTCTTATGTTATCAGGAACATTCTGCACCTTAGATGTTGAGGGAACTGCAACAGGCAATGGTACATTACTAAAGGAAATATTATCTGCTTTAACAAGTTTGTCATGACAATTAATACAAACAACAGCCGGAGGAATAGCTACCAAAAGTTTACAGCAGATACACTTAGCTTTGGTAGTTCCAGCACTAGACAGCGATTTTCCTGAAGTATCTTCTGACTCAGATGCAACGTGAGACATCTTGCAATATGTAAGAGAAAAAACAACATATAAAGCAAAATTGATCAAATTCCTTAAATGACAGTTTCAGGAATGGGAAAAAATGCCAATAAACAAGCTTCTAGAAACCAGAAGCAAAGAAAAAATCAGACTGAAATAATGTGGAGACAAAAGCGACGCCCATATTTTTTGGCGCCTAAATGCTTTTTGGCGCCAAAAATTACGCCACATCCGGAACGCCGACATTTTTGGCGCAAAAGGACGTCAAAAAATGACGCAACTTCCGGCGACACGTATGACGCCGGAAACAGAAAAGATTTTTTGCGCCAAAAAAGTCCGCGCCAAGAATGACGCAATAAAATGAAGCATTTTCAGCCCCCGCGAGCCTAACAGCCCACAGGGAAAAAAAGTCAAATTTTTAAGGTAAGAAAAAATGATTGATTCAAACGCATTATCCCAAATATGAAACTGACTGTCTGAAAATAAGGAATGTTGAACATTCTGAGTCAAGGCAAATAAATGTTTGAATACATATATTTAGAACTTTATAAATAAAGTGCCCAACCATAGCTTAGAGTGTCACAGAAAATAAGATTTACTTACCCCAGGACACTCATCTACATGTTTGTAGAAAGCCAAACCAGTACTGAAACGAAAATCAGCAGAGGTAATGGTATATAAATAAGAGTATATCGTCGATCTGAAAAGGGAGGTAAGAGATGAATCTCTACGACCGATAACAGAGAACCTATGAAATAGACCCCGTAGAAGGAGATCACTGCATTCAAATAGGCAATACTCTCCTCACATCCCTCTGACATTCACTGCACGCTGAGAGGAAAACCGGGCTCCAACTTGCTGCGGAGCGCATATCAACGTAGAATCTAGCACAAACTTACTTCACCACCTCCATAGGAGGTAAAGTTTGTAAAACTGAATTGTGGGTGTGGTGAGGGGTGTATTTATAGGCATTTTGAGGTTTGGGAAACTTTGCCCCTCCTGGTAGGAATGTATATCCCATACGTCACTAGCTCATGGACTCTTGCTAATTACATGAAAGAAAAAAAATTATAATTAAAAGGGACAGTCAAGTCCAAAAAAAACACCTCATGTTTTAAATAGGGTATGTCATTTTAAACAAGTTCCCATTTTACTTTTATCACCAATTTGGCTTTGTTCTCTTGGTATTCTTAGTTGAAAGCTAAACCTAGGAGGTTCATATGCTAATTTCTTAGACTTTGAAGACTGCCTCTTATCTGAATGCATTTTGACCACTAGAGGGCATTAGTTCATGTGTTTCATATAGATAACATTGAGCTCATGCACGTGAAGTGACCTAGGAGTGAGCACTGATTGGCTAAAATGCAAGTCTGTCAAAAGAACTGAAATAAAGGGGCAGTCAGCAAAAGCTTAGACACAAGGTAATTACAGAGGTAAAACATGTATTATTATAACTGTGTTGGTTATGCAAAACTGTGGAATGGGTAATAAAGGGATTATCTTTCTTTTTAAACAACATCAATTCTGGTGTTGACTGTCCCTTTAAGCTAAACAAAACCATGAACGGTTGTAGAACTAGAAAGAGGTAGACTATCACTGTTTATAACATTCTGTTATTCACTCTTTCAGAAACTTTGCATTGAAATGCAAAAATGTCAAATGTCCACATACTCCTGGCTGACGCTGGCTCTCTTTTTGAAAGCTATTTTGCCTGCAGCAGAGAAGAAGCGCTTAGATGGTGTTGAGGTGCTTGAGATGTACAAGTAGGGTTTTGACAATTCCACCAAGGTGGGATATTTATCTGTGTTACCTCTCCACCAATGCAAAGGGTTTTCCTCCTTGGCAAGGAGCGTCTTAAAGTAAGTCTGAATTTAGTACATATTACAATTAATTAAAAATATAAAAAAGCAAAAAAAAAGTCAATAGTGCTAATGACTATATATCAATAACAGGACAAAGCCTTACACATTTATCTATACAGTACCTAGAATCAGCAATAGCAAGCTGATTGTGATATGTGCGTATTTTTCAATAAGGGATACCGTCTTAAAGGGACAGTCAACACCAGAATTTTTTTTGTTTAAAAAGAAAGATAATCCCTTTATTACCCATTCCCCAGTTTTGCATAACCAACACTGTTATATTAATACACATTTTACCCCTGTAATTATATTGTATCTAAGATTCTGCTGACTGCCCCTTTAATTTTTTTTTACAGACTTGCATTTTAGCCAATCAGTGCTCACTCCTAGGTCACTTCACATGCATGAGCTCAAAGTTATCTATATGAAACACGTGAACTAATTCCCTCTAGTGGTCAAAATGCATTTAGATTAGAGGCAATCTTCAATGTCTAAGAAATTAGCATATGAACCTCCTAGTTTTAGCTTTCAAAATTGGTGATAAAAGTAAATTGGGAAGTTGTTTAAAATTACATGCCCTATTTAAATCATGAAAGTTTTTTTTGGTCTTGACTGTCCCTTTAAAATTATATGCTCTATCTGAATCATGCAAGTTTAAAGGGACACTGTACCCAATTTTTTTCTTTCATCATTCAGATAGAGCATGCAATTTTAAGCATCTTTCTAATTTACTCCTATTGTCAAATTTTCATTATTCTCTTGGTATCTTTATTTGAAAAGCAAGAATTTAAGTTTAGATGCCGGCCCATTTTTGGTGAACAACCTGGGTTGTCCTTGCTGATTGGACAGCACCAATAAACAAGTGCTGTCCATGGTTCTGAACCACAAATTGGCTGGCTCCTTAGATTAGATGTCTTCTTTTTCAAATAAAGAAAGCAAGAGAATGACGAAAAATTGATAATAGGAGTAAATTAGAAAGTTGCTTAAAATTGCTTGCTCTATATAAATCACAAAAGAAAAAAATTGGGTTCAGTGTCCCTTTAATTTTGACTTTCCTATCCCTTTAAGAATGAAGATCAGCAAATAAATATGTAATCCTACTGATACACAAATTGTTGCAGTAATCTCACCAGAGCTGTGTATCCAAAGTTGTCAGTCTGGTTGGGGTCGGTTCCTTTCCGAATTAAGGATCTGACCTTGTTGAGGTCGCCGTCCAAAGCAGCAGCCCAAATGCCTGCAAAGAAAGTGGGCTTTATTTTTTTTTTATAAAATGACACCTACTTTATTTCATGATTCAGATAGAGCATGTAATTTTAAGCAACTTTCTATTCTACTCCTATTATTTTTTCTTCGTTCTCTTGGTATCTTTATTTAA